>NW_027635590.1:551645-942407 GCF_903797595.1 Erithacus rubecula
AAAAAGGAAAAGAAAAGAAAAGAAAAGAAAAGAAAAGAAAAGAAAAGTGATTTTCTGGGAAAGATACTTTCATAACAAATTCACCAAGAAAATAATCCAGTCATTGTTCTAGCTTGAGCTAATATGATGACAGTTTATTTTCGTAAATACAATATCATGAGACTGTGGAGATATGTCATCCAAATCTGAGAATTGCATGTCACAGCCACACAAAACAGTAGTTATAAAACACAGACATACTGAAAACTACAAAAGTATGCAAAACTTATAGTCTTCAATGATAATTTAAATCAACAATATCCAAAAGTTCACAAATTCAAAGTAAGACATTGATAGTAGTGTTAAGTTGTAATAAATATATTGTAGTATTGTACTGTATTAAATTTTTGTCTATCACTTATCACAGATCATGACATAAGTATTTGTGGCACTAGTCTATGGAATAAGTAACAGAGTTCAATACATTTACTATTCAGTAACTACAATCACTAACATCAGGAATAATTATGTCCTGAAATTATTTTAATCCCCTTCTGTGTATGTTAGCACATGTAAGTACACTTCTCTATTTGAGTTAAATTGTCTAGTAAAATTACTGGCAATTTTCACTTTTTTATTACCATGCTCATCTTTGAAAACCTTATGCAAAATCCTTTGAAACAGCTTCTATAAAATTTGGAGCAGACATGAGTATTGTAAATGTGCAAATGATGGCAAAAAGGGTAAATGCAACCAGACATAACCTGTCTATGACAGCAGCTGCAAACTTCCACTCACTGCAGATCTCTTCACCCTCATCTTGTTTCTTGAACCGCATTGCTATGAACTGAACTTCCTCCAGGATCTTCACAATCACTGGTAGGGTATCCATTAAAGCTTTCTTCTGCACAAGCTCGATATCTTCTGCTAAAGGGCAAGTCATCTTTGCGCCCTTGCTGCCCAGGTCGTTCTGCTGTGGGCAGCATGGGCTCTCCACAGCGTGGTAGCTGTAGATGGTGTTGCCATTGCTGGACTGGTGCCCAGGAAGGACGTTCACCTCCAGGCTGCTTACACTCAGCTGGTGCTTGGAATAGCTGTATTTGCAAGAGAGGGGCTTTATGTTCTCCCCAGGCTTTTTCATTCGTAAAAACCAAGCACACCAGTTCAGCAGGATGACACGGACCTGAAAGAGAGTTACCATGGCAGAAATACAGGAGATTCTTCAGCATTTTAAAAGTTTTTGAAACATTTTGCGACTATTATAGTTAGTCTGCACAGTCTCTTAGAAATACTGAAGGATTTGAAAGCTATCTGCTTTCAAAATATTTCTTTGAGGGTCTAGTTTTTTACCAAGGATAGCTGCTTATTGAATCTGCCTTGAATATAGGGGTGTTCAATGCCCACTTAGCTTATATAGCAGAAGAGATGTAAAATCTTACTTTACAAAATTATTATTGGAGACCCATCTTTATCAAATACTCCCAGATCTCTGCAATTGAGCAGACAGTACAGAATTGCTGGCATGGCTATCAAACATTTCTCAGATTGTAAGGACAGAGATACAGTTAAATACTTTTGTGAGCCAATGTGATTTTGCTGAAAAAAATCCCTATACCACAGATTCTAGAACATTTCCTATCCCTACTGCTATTGTTTACATCTAAATAAAAGGCCTTGGTTGGGTTTTCATGGTTTTTTTTGAAAGCTATTTTATACTCCTTTGAGGAGTTCAACCACATAATACAGCAGGCATTTTTTTAAAAGAGTAAATCAATTACATTTAGCAGTTCAAAATCTGAGTGCCACTATTAACTGCTGTCATTTCCCTGCGTGCTGGTGCATCACAAGATGCTCTAACATGCACATAGCAGATTGTGCCTCATATGTTTCTTGTCAAGGTCATTAAGGGAACTAACTCTGGAGAGTGCATCCAGAATTTTTTTTCCAGTGAACTGATCTTCAAATGTTTGGTCTGAAATTTGAGCCTGCTACAATTCCTACTAGTAACTTTGTTAACTGCAAAAGGCAGGAAAAAAGTTGTGGATTCAGTAACGTCTTGTGTGAAGAGCAGCATATTAAATCAGCAAAATCTTGTAATGATAAGATCCTCCAGGTGTTGTGCATATAAAAAGGGCATTTTCAATGTGCTTGAGGGGGACCATCCATGCAGACAGGTCTCTTTGATGACTTTATCATGCTGACTGTAAGCCAAATAATCTGACAGCAAGAAGAGAACAGATGTGGCCTCTGGTTTCCCTTTTGAGCCCTGACTCACAAGGACTGCCTGCGTAATCCTGCTCTTGTTACTTTGGTCATATTTGACTTGGGACTCTACTTTGCCTCCAAAGGTGTTTTGGCTGCAGGAAGAATTGACTGTTGTGTTTGCACAGTACAGATAGAGGAACAGGGAAAATACAGCTTTTGAGCTTCTGCTGTAATGACAAGCATAATTTCAGAAAGAAGGAAGCATTAATAACTACAGATAGGAGCACTTATAATAATAGCCAAAATAAATGACCAGTGAAAGACAGTTAAACAATTTTTAAATGAGAGCTCTTCTAGGTCACAGCTCTGTACCATTTTCTGCAAGCCATTGTGGTTCTTTCTCACTAGTGAATTTCTTGTTCTTCATCATTGTCACGGTTTTGGCTGGAATAGAGCTAATTTTTTTCCTAGTAGCTGGTACAGAATGGTATTTTAGATACAGTACGAGAATAATGCTGATAAAACACTGACGTTTTGGTTGTTGGAAAGTAATGCTTACCCTGAATGAAGGACTTTCCAGTTTCTTATGCTCTGCCAGTGAGCAGGCATACACAATGCCACAAGGAAGCATGGCCAGGACAGCTGACCTGAACTAGCCAGAGGGATATTCCAAAAGGGTAAAGTGTGGGAAGTTGGTTGGAGGCTGTCAATTGCTGCTCATCAGTCAGCAGGTGGTGAGCAATTATATTGTGCATCACTTGTTTCTCTTGCATTTAATTACTCTGTCTTTCATCCTTGCTGCTATTATTATTTTTATTATTGTTATTCATTACTATAATTAATATTATTCTTATTATTATATGTTTCAATTATTAAACTGCTCTTCTCTCAACCCACAATGTGTTGGAGGTTTTTTCCTGTTTCTCATCATCACAAGGGAAGGGAGCTGGGATATGAGCAAGTAGTTCTTGCGGGTACTCAGGTGCTGACTGGGTTTAAACTATGACAGTCCAGAAAGACTGTTTTCCATTATTTGTATTATTTTGCTTTAAGTATCTTATTATTTCCTCCATAGTCACAACAAAAAAATAGTAACCTAGAGTGTTATAGCCTAAAAAACTGATTCTGCCTTTAATTGAACTTACTTAATTATAATGTGCTCAGTCTGCTAATTTAGATAAAATTGGACAACATGGAACAAAATAAAGGTCTTAATTGCTAGCAATGTGTCAACAGTGTCAGTTGCAAAGGAGAGAGAGAAGCAAATTCTCTAGGACTATGAAATTCCAAAACACTAAGTCAGACAAACTTTCTTATTAAAAAATGTTAATATGTCTGCCTTAATACTGAAAAGAAATGTGAGGTGAAAAATTGCTTTTATATAGGAATGCTGCTTTAGCATTCAAGAAAGAGTTTTTATTCCTTAGGGAAATTACATTTATAACTACAGTTAAACCCATTTCCCATAGAAAAATAAATACCCAGAAGACAGTATTACAGGTTTTAATTAGCCTGGATTTCAAATGTCCTATTTCCTTGAAAAAACAGACACTCAGGCATCAATCTGTTCTTGTCATACCAATCAATTTCAGACACAGATGCAGCATAGATGTTTTTGGAAAACAGGTGAGTATGATGATATGAATCTATACTATCACCTGCATTGTCATATATGGATTTCTATGAAGGAAGTACACAGGTGCAGCTATCTTCAGAGGTCAACAACCCTTCTGTGAGCTTCTCCTAGCTATAATCCAGTTGTACTGCTAGCTTCCATCACAGCCACCTGCTTGGCCTAATCCAGAGCAGAGAGTCTCCAACTAAAGCTCTCTTGATAAGGGACATCTGCACCTGAGAACTGTGCATGTCCAGGTTTGAAGCATATCAGAAGATAAACCTGAAATATAACAAACCTGATTTAGGCACAACAAAGAGCCAGAGGTCTCTTGCCTTTTCCCACAAGACCTCTTCTTCCCTCAGTGCTTGGTCTCTCCATATCTCTTTCCCATGCAACAATCTTGATTGTCAGTAGAGAAAGGTCAGTTGAACTGTAGTCCATACCTGATGTTATCCACTCCCAAACAGCTCCTTAACTGGGTCTTCTTTAGTGTTCTTTTCCATGCTAGCTCAGCAGACATTATCAAAAGCATCAATCAGCCAGCAGGTCTCATTTCTCAACTGAATAGCCAACAAATGCCCTGACTGAACACCTTGGATCTAAATTCCTCTCTTGGAAAAGGCAGGTTTGTAAGACATCAAAGATTAATAGAAAGGAAGGCACAATTCTAAGCAGTGGAATAAGGAAAGTGAACACCTACAGAGAGGATTAACACTAATAGGCACTCTCTTCCCTCTTCTGTTGCAAAGTGCAAGCACAGCCCTTTGAGAGACAGGCAGGGAAAATAAACTGCTCAACTGTAAATGATTTAGAAAGCAGATGTTTTTAGGAAATGCATCATTTTGAATCTTCTGGGTCTGCAGAAGCTCCCACACATGCCCAGTTGTCCAATGTCTCCCCCTGCAACTGACTTCAGCAGAGACATCCGTTTAAGCAGGAGGTGAGAACAATTCTGTAACAATATCCAGTTAATCAGGGTTAGAGTTTGCAATAAACTGATACCTGACTCTGACAGGAAGAGGATGTTATGGGAAGTAAGTAAATGGCAAGGACAGCAGCTGGTACTGAAAATGCAGAAAAATGTAATGCAAAAAATATCTTCTTTCTTAAGTTACTTCTTCACTTCAGATTTTTTTAACTGAGCCAAAATCATCCAAGGTGTCTCTTTAAGAGACACCTGACACAGGTGGACAGGCAAAATTGAAAAAACACAAAACATACCAAAACAACGACAAAAGAATAGAGAAGGACGTGAATTCTAACAACTGAGTCTTGACCATGTCTTGCAGACTTTTGTGGGATCAGCCTCTTCCCTACACACTTAGCATTCACTCTTCCTCTTGAGATCCCTCAGCCCTGTCAGCTTGTCTGGTCTACAACTTTTACAGTCTATCATATCCACTTCCCAGTAATGCTTTCCACAGTTTTTGCTTCCTGATGGCATGTTTTGTAATGCATGCCAGTTCAGCTGTCAGGCCACTGAACAAGGTTCCTCCTGGATGAGAAATTGCCATACACTGTGTTTCCAGCCAAGAAAACAAGAGACTGGTAGAGAGCAAGAACTGACTTGCAGGGCCTGTGAGCAGGTCTGACATGAACCATTGTGTCTGGGCTCCCAAAAAGCAGTGAAATGGGTTGTTACACTGCTGAAGACTCTGTCCATGTAGACATCTGAAGAATGTTTCCCAGATTTGTGTGCTCAGGAAAGTTCATCCAGAATTCACATTCCCTGCTGCCTTGAAAGTAAGATGTTTTCAAATTGTACAGCATGTTAGGAAATAATTATAAGTATCCTTAATTGTCATTTGACTTTAAAAAATAAATTGCATTGAAGCGGCAGTTTATTTTAGAGAGGAATTAGAAAGCAGTTCTGAACTTGGGCTGACAATGGCAACCATGTGATACTTAATTATCCAGCATGTCAGGGTAATTGTGTAGCATGACAAATGTGGTGAACAAGATATCAGGGGATGTTGTACAACTGGACTCCTACAAACAGAGTGGCACACAGTTGACTGTGACTATCTGTATCTGCTTCTGCTTTTGTTCCTATTCATTCTGTAAACTCAAGCACACCCTGCCTATTTTAAAATCCATAAGGAAAAAGAGAAAGGGGAAAAAAACATAATTATCTGTGAAACTTGAGAATCTAAAGGAAATATTCCATTTGAAAGCCAGCTGACATTGGTGCCAGACCTCACTGGGCTGACAAAGTCTGCTGCTGTAGAGAAAAGAGGGACCACATGCTAATGCACTGGGAACAGATCAGATGACAGCAGACAGACTGCCCAGGAGGGACTAGTGTTTATTTAGCACATTCTGTCAGTACTGGTGTCTGCTTGCAAAGTAGGTGCTGAATGAGATAACTTTGTCATGACTCAAACACTGCATCATAAGGTTGAAAAGAAAGGCCAAATAGGAGGAATTATTTTTAATGAAGAGTTAAGACAAAGCGCTTTTAGTGGAAAAGCACATCTAGTATTCTTCTTCTTTCCCTTCAATTGCAAACATAAAGGTCAATTATGCTGTTTGCAACTGACTCTCCAGATTAATGGAGAACAACTTCTGCCTCTCACAAGTTTACTGTAGCTTTTAGACAATTTCCCCTTTTTTTATTAGTAATATCTTGAATATTTATCACCAAAGCTGCTTACCCATTTGGGCATCTTCCCTGCTTGGGGGTCATGATGGTGAAACTGCAGAACCAGCACTGTTACCACCACAGACAGACCAACGATGACCATGATGCTAGCGAAATATTGAGCTGCAAGCAAAACAAGGACTTGATTAAGGAGAGGGTTAATACAAGGAGCACATAACATTCCTTGGCTACACCTTGAGATCTACATTTGAAAAGCACTGCATCACATCTGAACACCCTCTTCTCTGTTCTGATGCACTGGAGCATCTGAGGTGTTTGTCTGTTCAGCTCCCTTCTCTCCTGTGAATAAAAGCCTAGAACACACAAAAGTTGAAAATTGTTTGGTTTTTGTCCCTTAGGAGGAGTGCCGGGCCTCACAGAGAGAACACCTTTGTGCCTGTTATCAGGACAGTGAGAAGTTGAGCTGACAACACCCAGTGAACACAAGCATTCCCAGTCCTAGGCCTTCTGTGGTACCAGCAGAAATGCTGGAGGGAGATGCTGTCCTCATGGTGCTGCTGGACCCCTCCAAAAAGAGTCACCAGTTCCCCACCTTTGCCCCACTACTGCTCCCAGGTGGTTAGGCATATTCTTCATTACTCTTCTTAGCCCTCAAGACCATTTATTCTAGTTCCTATGAAAGTACACTACAGACTCCTTGCTAAATTTAAATCTGCTGTGCAGGAAAGAAACCAAGATCTTGAAAGCCAGAGCTGAGGCTTGAAGCCATATCTCCTAAGTGGCAGTACAGCTTCCTCATGCCAGGAGTGAAGTTGATGCGCTGGAGTGTAAAGCAGAATTCCCCACAGGGGTAATGACATTTGAAGGTTTCAGTGGCAAAATACCAAGGAGCATTACTGTTGGCTGACATAATGGTGCAATGTGGGACAGCACATCACACTGCCCAGACTGCAGCCTCTTGCAGCCTCCAGCCCTCCCTCCTGCAGCTCAAAGGAAAAGTAAAAAATTCAATCGAAGCTCCAAAGCAAACTTTGTTCTGCCTGTGTTTCTTAATACCAAATCCCTCTGCTTCAGGAGCAAAAAGCTTGTCTACAATAATGATGTTCTAAGGTCTTCCTGAAAACAAGCCTGCAATTGCTTCAAGAGGTACAGTTTTTAATGAAAAATTAATTATGCATCTAGATTAGAAGAACAGTCCCAAGGGTGAGATGAATTTAAAGGTCTCTATTGCACTTATTCATAGAGAGGAGAGTAAACAGGCAGGCAGAAGTAGAGCAAATCAGGTTTCAGGGAAGCTGTTACATGACCCACGTAACAGAAATGCAGCAGCGTTGATACTGTTGGTTTAATTACTGCCATGAGTCACTAAATAACTTCCTTAAACTCTATGCACTTTGATGCCACCAGACTTCAAAGGACTGAAATGGTCCCTTTAAAATGGCTTTAGCTAAGCTTTTTCGCATATCCTTGGAAAATAAGTCACATGGTTAAACTTGGAAACAACCTGATAATATCTGACTCAAGATCCTAGCTAATGATGAGCAGATGAATTGGAGCTCCCAGGTTTTTTTATGCTGTAAACCCAGAAAGAAGATGTCAGTAAACTGCTGTGTAGATGCGCTAATAAATACAAAACAATTCTCTCCAGAACAGACTGGAGGGAGCCAGGGACCCATAAAGAAAGGTATTTTACACTTTTGCCTGGTGGTAGGCAAGGAAGAGGCTGGAGATACGTCATCAGCATTTTGAGGGGAGGAGTGGGGTGCTCCTGTACAAGGTACACTGAAGTCTTCAGTTGGAAAGTAAGGATGGAGGACATAGTGCATGGTACTTGAGCCCTATGTGTGAGGTAAAATGTGTACTAGATATCTGTGAAATCTGGCAGGTACATCTATGCCCACCAGGTAGGTGTGGTGCTGTTTTCAGAGAGAAAGTTGCAAAGTCCTGAAAACGCCCAGGACTGCTCTAAGGCTGCATTTTGCCAGTCTTGAAGAGACAACAGTGAAAGTGAAGGAAAAATATAGCAATGACTGGCATAGCTGCTGGTATTACACATCTCCAGCCGGAGATAGGATAAAGGCTGTTGCTCTGTTGCTTCCTTTTGTGCGATAGGAGAAGGGAGAACTAACAGCCATTGATCACAAAGGAATTGCTAGATCACATGTCCATGCATCTTCTTGATTGAAAATATGCCTGTCCTTACAATCTAGAACCAGGAAGGGATGTACAAGAACCTGGGTCTAGACTGAGTGACCATTCCCCTATAAAGGAAGGAAAGGCCTCAGAACCCAGTGGGTATGTCCACAAGGCAAAATATTCATGGATCTGAAATTATATCCTTACTCACTCAGCATTTTCTGATCTTTTCTTCCAGGGTTTAATCTTATATCCTCTCTTTCCTGGCAGCAGGAAAACGTAGTCTTACTGCAGCAGAAGAACTGATGAGGAAAACTCCTGTGCTATCCTCCATGCACCTCCTTAAAAACATAGCCTAATCTTCCAGTCTGCTCCTGACAGTCTTTTGCCCTCACAACAGCAAAGTCAAACCCATCACTTGGTGACAGCTACAAGGGCTGCTGTCTCTGTTCACCTGTGGGGAGTCAATTCAGTTTTGTTATGCCTCCACAATGGTTGTCAGAGGCATGTGGGGGAAGGGTTGCACATATGCCACATCCAGGAGGCAGCCAGAAGAAGAGGAAACCTCTAGGGTCACTTTTCTCAGCCACCAGTTAATGTCTCACATGGGATGGGCAATCAGCAGGGGAACACAGAAGACACTGTACCCCAGTGACACTCTGCAGTCAGATGGCAAAAGGTCTCTTCTCTACCACTGGACTGCAGTGGCACATTGGACTGGGCCAGTGGTCTCCTGTCAGCAGGCACTCTTCGGGAGGAGCCGGGGCATAGAAAGAAGCTGCATCATAAGCCATGGGTGCTCTTTGAGGGCTGTTCTGTTCTTTGCCTTTTCTCTTTCTGGGGGCATCTTGAGTCTTACACTTTTAGCCTGGCCCCAGCTGACCTTCTAGCTCTCCTGCTGGCTTTTACTCACCCTTATGTCTGTCCTGCCTCCCTGACCAGCACCCTGCCTGCTTGGTCCATGCATCCCTGCCTGAGCCCCTTGCATCCAACCCTACCTGCCTCTGAACAAGCCTACCACCGTGATCCCTGTTGTGACCCTGTCCAGGCTCCTGGCCCTCCTGCCTGAACCCCCTCACCTCGTGTCCAGCTACCTGTCACCACAGGAGCCTTGATAAGCAGCAGAATGCACAGCCCCGCCTCAGGACATCTATGACCTCCAGTGGTAACACTCTCTTTTGCCTCTTCCTCTCCCTCTCCCTCCCATTTTTCTTCCTCTTGCACTGTCTTCTCTAGCCCTCTTTAGTAGACTAAATCCTTTTTATTTTGTCTATTTGTCACCAATAAATAGTTCTCAGATACACTGGTTGCCTTGTTTGGCTTAATTTCGCTCCTGAGCATCCATTATTAAAAGAACTCCTCGCAATTCCCCACAGTGGAATGCGACATCACCTCTAGCATCCTCTCTGACTATGCTTAAAACTCGACCTTCTCCAGCAGCCCTGTGAGCAGAGAAGCCTTGCTGTTGAAAGGATCAAGCTACAATGCTCATTGATAATATGTCCCTTGGAGCCACAGGACTTCAATCTTCACTCATTCTACCCTACCGCCACACTGCCCTGAATTAGCAAACTCTATTTCTGGGTCTCCGCTGATGTTGCTGAGCATGGAAACAAGATGCTCTCCTGTGAGGTGGGGCATGGGGGAGACAAGTAATGAGATTTGGTCTCTCAAGCAACAGCCTTGCCCTAGCCACCAGACCTTTTCTGGCAGTGCTTTAGGAATCATCCTGAATCCTATTTACTCCTTCAGTGCTTTGAAGCTATTGCTCCCACAAAGTCCTACGGCTATATGTCTGTTGTCAGAGGCAAAGGCAAATCTTATTTTACAAAACTCAGCACCTTTTACTTAAACTGCAGGAGGAAAATGCTTAACAACTCTCACTAAACACCCCTGTGTCTTACTTGTAATTCCGAGCTACTAGATCAGCTTACAATCTTTAACAACTCCCTTCATGTTGTATTTCACTAATTTGGTTTATATTACACTGAGAAAAATGGTTTGTTCTGTACTCCCCTGCACCTTCAGTGTGGGAAGTGTTAGGAACAGCAACCCTAGATCATGCTGAATGTGAAAGACCAGGGATCTGGCTGCTAGTAATTCACCTGCTCTGAGGCAAAGCTTGGAAGTGACTGACATTCTCGAGAGGAAGTAGCTCATTTGCTCTCTGCCCTGGGTACATACCACAGGTCAGAAAAATGCACCAGAAGACCTGGGTTTGGAGCCTCTCAATATCCCTAACTTACCCTGCAACATTCCTCAAGGAATACTGAGGATATTGTACTGGTCACTTCTAAATGCTCTTCATAGGCTGTAAAACCTGTATCATGCTTTCTTCATCAGAGGTTAGCGAATAAAACAGCTGGTTTGGATGCTTGATTGATCTTCAAGAAGTATGAAATATTTGCTCTGTACAATTTATTTTCTTCCTTTTTTTTGCCAGAGGCATTATATAACATTCTATCTAGACAGCAATTTTAACATCTAGGAGTTGTTATCATCTGTCCCAGGACAATCAGAGGATGATCAGGTGCTGTTATAATATCAAATATGGACCTAATAAAACTACAGATAGTCACAAGGTCTTCTAAAATGTCAATGACAACAGTTACTCATTTTTTGTAGGCATATTCTGATGTCCCCTGTATTAAAAGGATAGCAACAATGTGCAATTCATAATTTGAAGAATATTCAGTACATTTTTGGATGTTTTGTGTCATTGTCTGATGTTAGAGAAGCATTTTAGGATTATTTTAGAGATGTTCTGGAAGACATTTTGCTGAAGTGAAACTGGATTGATTTCCAGGACTGATTAGAAACAGGGTAAGCAAAACAGAATCCCTAAGATGAATGTTTTGCCTTGATTTTGTCACTGAACAGTGATATTATATATCATATCATATCATATCATGTCATGTCATGTCATGTCATGTCATGTGTCATGTCATGTCATATCATATCATATCATATCATATCATATCATATCATATCATATCATACCCTATCATGCCAGCAGTTATTCAGATTTTTAACAAACTCAGATTTGTTAACATAGTCATGCACAAGAAAGACAGAGCATCTGCACTGCAACCAGTTACAGTGGTTGTGCCTCCTGTGAAATACCAGAGGAATGAAGAAAGTGTTGTGCTCAGGTATTCCCACTGATCAAGTTGGATGTTGGATGCCTCCCACTGGTGTTCCTGGTTCTATTCTATCATTCAGAAAACATCAGGTTTTGCATGTGAAATGAATAACTGAGTTAGAGCCATTCTAAGTCCAGTGATTTCAGTCATCCAGGGCTGAATGCTTTGTGTTCCTTGTGAGCTCAGAACGAGCTATTCACTGCTCCTCCTTCTGGAAAAGGTCCAGGTGAGAGAAATAATGCCTGTGGCGGCTGATGACAACCTCAGATACCAGCAGAGGGGCTTCTAAGCACCCTTCTTTTCTCCTATTGTAGGGACCAGGCCTAGTGCTGGGCAGATGCTGTGACAGTCTACAGAGGGCAACGGCAGAGACCAAAATAATTAAAAGATAGAGGAGAGGGTCTCTTTAGGACTTACTGTTGTACACAGACAGCAAAGAAATACAGAAGCTGACATATGATCGTGGTACTTGTGCTTTGAAACTCTTCTCCTTCTATATGCTCCTGAAGAATAGAAGTGGGAGTTTAAAAAGTTCTCTTATTTTGTTTGATTGTATTATTCTTCAAAGAAAAAGCATCCAAGACTCATGGCTTTGGAAAAAGCATCACTAATCATGGGAAATGAAACTGTAAGAGTTGCCTTGAATGAGAATTTCTGTTTCATAAGAGAGATTGAGCAGGGTCTTTCTTCTGACAAGGTACCAGGCAGGACCATGAAAGGATAGGGGGGAAAAGCACTTCAAAAGCTCAAAAAGGGACAGAGTAAAGAGATCATATCTGCTGAGAACACACTGCAAGATGATAAAAAATGTAATAGGGATTAATTTAATTTTCTCTCTAGTCAAAACAACTAATGCCTTATGTTCATAACTTGAAACAATCTGTAAATCCAGAAGGTGACAAAATACCACATTGCTTCCTTGTCCTAGTAATTTCCAGTCTCGTTTGGTGTATGACTAAATGCAAGAAATCAACTCAAGCATCTGCTGCAGAAGTACTTAACTACAGTACAAAGTGTTCATGCTTACTGAAATGGCATAGGCATGGTAAGGAACAGCAAGGAGGGGACACATCTGGAAAATACCATCATAATGGAGCCCAAGCAGCAAGTAAGTTGTGATTTTCAAAAAAGCAGAGGAACTTGACAAAATAAGACAGAGGAATGCATATTTTCTAAGTGGAGATGGAGATAATTTTATTTTTATTGTGTTTTATTTGATACATTCAGCTAAAATGTCAAGCATCACATGGATATTAATCATAGGACATGCCAGTTGCTCGTATTTATGAACCTCATGCTCCCCTTTCAAGCACGGTGTACATACCAGCTTCCTGATGTTCACCCCTTTCTGCTATAAACTCCATTTAAAGCAAAATACAGACTCTTGATCCAAAACCAGTGGTGCTATTTTGGAGAGAGCTGGTAGAAAATAAGTATTTGCAGCACTTTGGAATTATTTTGGCATGGAGAACAACCAGAAATTATTAACCACAGCAGAAGGGGAGAAGTGTAGACAGTGCCATGTGGCCCTAAAAGTTTTGTACCTCTGGAGGTGATATTGCAGACAGGAGAAAAGAATAATCAGGAAGATGTGCTGGTTAAGCTTCTCACTGGCTTGGCCTAAATTTTCCAGAGCAATGGCTTTTGGCCATGTCTGACTTCACATGGGCTGTGGATGGGTCCATCTGTCTGAAAAACCGGCTGATTTTGGTAGGAACTAAACATTACATTAGAAGAGGATTTTTTTTAAGTCTATAAGCCCAAACTAGCAACTTTCCCTGAAGCATTATTAAAGGTTTTCCTATAGCAGTGCATGATAAATTTCTTTCTAGTCACAGCTTTATTTGGTACCACTGGATGTGGGACCACGTGACTACCAAATGTGTAATCTTCAGGAGGCTTCAGCCAAAGGATAGTAGTGAAAGATAAGAGTGGTAGTTAGGAATATGTATTGACTTGGAGGAATTTGCTCCTTAGTTACTTCTTAATGCATGATTTCCTAGTCTTAATTATAAGGTTGCTTTTGGACAGAAAACACAATTTAATGAAACAGATCAGGGATATGAAGACATTAAAGGCATTCAGGCGTATGTCTATTGCCTAAGGAAGGAACTCATCCCTGCCTGAGAAATGGCCAAATCACAATTACCAAAACCAGATCCTTGTCCACTATTATTTACCTAGAATAATATAATCCTTTAGGTTTGAAAATACCTCTTATATAATTGGGTTCAACCATCCACCTAAAATGGATCACAATATCTTTATTAAAAAAAAAAAAAATCCTTACAGTGTAGAGTTAAATACCTCAAATGTAGTTTTCAGATTAATTACCTAGTCTTTTAATTTCAAAAGGCAGAGCCTGATCTTGTACAAAGGCTCTAATTAAAATAATAGTACTCATTAGTAACAGTATTTGTTTAATTTTGATTTAGTGGCTGAACCAGGAAATCAACACCATGGGACATGGTTACATCTTCTTATGTAATGCACTGGATGAGTGCAATAATGGGGAATGGAAGGTGGCCAAAATCCACTTGAAATTCCTGGCACTTTTAGTGAAAAACAAATCTGCATAATTATATAGGGTTTTAGAAAGAGAAAAGGAAACAATTGTCTTATACCTGAGCTGTATCACACAGGCTTTATGATTTTACCCAGTGAATAGCACAGGCAGACCAGCAATTTAGTTGTGTAGCACATCTGGAATTCTCTGCATTTCTGTACATGCTTTCCTCAAGTAATGAACTCCAGTTTCCTACTTACATGGACTCTTGGTAAAAGTGACTTTAAAGAGAAAAATTACAAGTAAGTAAAATCATGACTGCAGCAAGAAACATTTCCTGCAAGGCATGATTAAACTACAGCAGGAAGGTTAAGTTTAGGACACAGCTGCTACTGTATAGCCATAGTCTGAAAGTCTTTTAGGAGCTACACTCTAGAGGTTTTAAGTGTCAGAAGGGACTTCCAGTATCCTTCAGAGGAGGAATCCTTGTTCATAAAGTTGATTTGTGCTGGATTCTAGCCAAACTGTTGTGTTTGTAGATGTCACAAAACTTCAACTCTTTTGATTTAAAGGGTTGAGCTTATTGCTGTGCTGTTGGTGATTAATGTTTTAAACAGAAACAGAGGCATCGTTCCCTGGTTCAGACTTCTCCTTCTATTGGCATCTCTGTGGAAGGACAGGATTCAACTTTTGAAATATTGTGGTGCTTTTCTTTGCATAGATATATGCTGTTGAAAACTAATTGAAAATAAATATTTTCCCCAAAAGGGAGAGTATGCTAGAGAAGGATGGGAGCTGACATGCTGCTTGGCAAGGAGCAGCTAGCTACTGATGTGAATGCAAACCCCAAGAAAGCTGAGTGAGAGCAGGGGACCAGCCTGTCCAATTGGAACATTTCTTGGCACAGAAAGTGGTTTGCTCACCACGTAAAGGAAAGTTCAGGAGCAGCAGGAGCTGCTCAGTCCTGGTCCTCAAAGGTACTGATTCCTAGGCCAAGTCTTGTCACTCGCTCTTTACAGAAAAAGAAATTGACCTGTTTTTAACATATATTAACATGATAGTTGGTGGGCTACTGAGAAATGGGAAAGTTGGATGTATGGAGTAAGAGAGTCTCTGCTTTGGACAGCTTTATAAACAGACAGAGAACAAAGAGCACATACCAAGGAAGAGGTGACCCACTTTGCAAAGGTACAAAAGAGCAACTGTCTTGTCCCACCTGCATCCATTTGACTGTTTAATCTGAGGGGTGCTTTGTTCATTGTTAATATAATTTGAGGTTTTTCTTAACTAAGATGAACTAATTACTCCCTAAGTATTCTAAGACATACATTACTCTGTAAACACGTTCCAGTTCACAAAAGTTAGAACTTTTCTTGGTGTTCTATTACACTAGTTCTCCTTTGCTACCTCAAGAAAGATAGCAGCATATTATTTTACCACACTATTAGAGTTCAGTAGTTAAGGCCAAGGTCAGAAGGAGAAGAAAACACAGCATGTTAAGCATTAGTGGCTTTGAGACAGCAAAGGCTGCGTGCAGATCCAGAGATGTGTGGATGTAGTTTTTTTTAAAAAAAAAACATAGGCCCTAAGAATATAATGCAGATTTTTAAACCATGGCAGTCACATTTTCAAAGTATCTCTGCATCCACATGTATGAAGACCAGTAACAGCGACTCTTCAGCAGATCAGCAAGGGATCCTTCTACTTCAAGACCAAATTATCCTTCACAAACTACATGCTTTAGAAAATCTGTTTATTCCTGCAACTTGCTTCTAACCATGCTTATTCTTCAAAACTTGAATGAGCTTTCCAAATGTATTCCTTTTCCTTATATTAGTTCTCAGGTTTTTGACTGAACCAGAGATGACACTGAAAAACTGTGATCATGACCTGGCATATTCGGTTCAGCAGCTAAAATATCCCATTTGGGATCACGTATAAGGCCACTGTGAGGAAAAGATGCTATGTTACTTTGTTAGAGGAAGGATAAGGTTTACAGAATCCGAGATCATGTAAAAGTGCACAGCCCAAATCTGAGCACTTGCTGAAAAAGGGCTGTTTGGGTGAAGAAACCAAATGGATAAGCAGTCTCCCTGCAAATTTGGAGTGGAACAAGGAGTTAGGGGCAGGGTTTTAAACTAGAAGTACTGAGGAAGGGAGATAACAACCCAAATGTAAATGTAGAAGTAGTAGACAAGGGTGGAAAAAACTGTATTGGATATTCAGTGCAAGAAAGACCTCAAGAATGGTGAAACTAGGTGGAGGAGCTTACCTCCAGAGTGAGCAATGCATTATGTCTGGGGAATATGCAGGACCAACTGAAACTCTGCACATAGTCATGTAAAAGTAATGTTGTTGGAAAACTGAGATGGTGAGAGACATTCCTCACTACCAGAAGTTCTTCAGGAGAAGAAGTTATGTGAAGGAGTCACTTGGATGGGGTGGGCCTTCTGTCTAGGTAGGAGTTCATAACAGACCATCCAAACTTCTTAAAACTATTCAGGAAAACCTTTGTATCACAAACCCTCATTGCCACCAGTGGCTTTATCTACCCTGATAACTGCTGAAAAGGCAGCACATATATAATGTATAACCACGTGTGGTGCAGGGGTACTTCACTAACAATGAAGAACTGTTTGGGAACACGACCATGAGTGGCAACATAGGCTGGAGTTGTGAAACAGTGAAGATCAGCACTATGAACTGAGTGAGGACTCAATGAAGTGAGTGAGCAGAGCACAGACCTTGTCTGTGAACACAGTTGTCATTTTGGGGGGGAACTAGTATACCTACCAGAGGATGCTTTGAAGGATAAAGCAGGACAGGAAAACTGAAAGGGCTTAAAGCACAGTGCCTCCAAATGCAAGAAACAGCACACCAGTAGATGAGTATGGTTAAACTGTGGCAGGGTTTCAGTGCAGAAGAGATGTGGCTGTGGGAAGCAGAAACAGGCTCCAAAATGAAAATTTGGAAGAATTGTCTTGTGATTATGGTTGGTTTCAGAAATGTTAAAACTCATTAATTGAGACTAGTAAGGGAATCAAGGGCAACAGGAAGAGTTTTTATCACTACACAAACACACAAACAGTTGAACGAGGCAAACATGGACTTGCTGCTGAAAGGAGGGAATGATTTAGTGACAGTGAACAGTGGTCAAGGCAATGTGTACTTTGGCCGTTTGCACCATCAAGGTCTCTGAAATTTCTGTGTTTAGAGATGGTTCAAAGATGAGGAACATCACCAGAAATAGGTAAGGAAGGACTCAGAGATTGACTGTGAGATCTGAACCTTATCAAATCTATGGGATCATGAAGAATCCTAAAGGAATCATTGCAAGACTAAGGAGATGGAGAAAGACAGAAAGACATCCACCTTTAAAAAGGTCAAAAGGACAATCCAGAGAACAACAGATTTGTCATTCTGACTCTGTCCTTGGGTAAATCAGGTAGCAAGTCCACAGGGAACACTTCTGGACAGTTGAGGAAGAGGGTGGGGACTGGGAACAGCCATCCAACACTTAGTAAGAATAAATCATGTCTGACCAACAAGATTGTCTACAGTAACAAATTAAAATATTTGCAGAGAATGAAAGAGTAGTGGGTATCATTCACAGCAATTTTAGTAATTCTCTGATAAGCAGAAATTGTCTGTTATTGCAGCATCAAAGTCCGTAAAAGTACATAATTATTCATAGCTTTTCTTGGTATAAATCCTACCTTCTGTGATAGAAGACTGTATTACTAGAAACTGTTCAGGTTAAAGCCAGTGGATTGACCATAGGTAAGTGTACCACAAATTCTAAATGGGATTTGCTGCATGTATTACATGCAGCAAAGTTATGTCAGCAGTGGTTCACAAAGGCTTTCGTCTCCTCCCTATACACAAGTTTCTCTTAGAATTGCTCTATCTCCATTGTGTCTCAGGTTCAGAAAGATGTTTTATTAATTTTTTGGAAGTTCCTATATGACTCAAAGCCAAGAGTCCTGCTGGCTTTCACTAAGATGTGTCAGTTTTTTGCAGGCTTTCAGAAACTTTTGCCTATGGGCGCCATTGTCCTTATTGTTGCATGCACATCCTCCTTCCCCAGAGTCAGGCCTAGTTTTAAAGCCTTAAAGAGAGATAATGAAACTGTCTGAGTAAATGTTTTTTTTTGTCCTAGTCACATAACTTTTTTGAGGCTTTCATTACACAGTTGTGATGTGCATCTTCCATCACCACCTAGACATATTGTTGACTATTTTGTTCACTTCAACTGTCTAGAACGTGTACTTTAATAATGATTTGTACCCACAGGTCTTTCAGGTAGTGTCCATTCTTTTTTATTTTTTAAAATAGGACAGGTTCATTTTCTCTAACCTGTAATGAGACCAAAGTACCCCACAAAACCAAAGTAAAGGGGTGGTCCTATAAAAATAGAGGCTGTAACGATGTCTGTCTGGCCCACAATCCCAAGATGAAGATCTGTCCCACAGTTTCCAGTACATATTAAAAATGTTCCAGTGGTATACACTTGAATTTTGACTGTTGTATCCTGAATTACTCTTAAGATAGAGAGAAGAGGGAAGGTAGGAAGGATTTGTGTAATAGCAGGGAGGCATGGTGATGCAAAAGAAGAAAGATCAGGTTTATGCAGTGTTGATTCTGTGTCCTCTCAATCCTTGTAGCTACCTGCTTATCTGATATTTCCAGTGCCTTTTTGTAACCTTACGTAGGTCCTTTTCATACATGCACATGGTGAAGTCCAGGATGACATTCCTGACATTGCTGAATTCAAAACTGGAGTAACAAAAGGAGTCAGACCTCAAATTGGCTTTGAATAGCTCTTGAGAGGCATCACACATGGTGCACAAAGCAGTGAAAATCGACTTACCTATTAGTGGGACTGAGTCAGAAGTTGCAGGCATGATCTCAGCCACAAGCAGCATGAATACAGTCAGGGAAAGAAGAACAGTGATACCTGGAGGGAGCGAACACATTTGGGAAGAATGAGAAAAATTAACTCTGCAGCTGCTCCTCTGATGTCAGTGCTGTTAAATATAGCTTTGTCCTGATATACAGCTAAGCCAAACCCATGATTTCATATCTGTCAATGAAGATTAGAACTTCTACAAAGTGTGAGTGCTATTAGCTGCAATTCTATCTGCTCTCTTTCCACTTCTACTTTTCTCTTTTTTCACTTTCCATGTGTCTACACACAAACCTTGCTTCTCTCAAAGTAATGGAGAGATCTTTTTTGCTGAGTGAAACGAAGCTTGCAATACTGGTGAACTACAATGCTTTTCCAAAACATTGCACAAAGCCCAAATAGTTGTTAAGGATTAGAAGAGACTTGCACAGACAGCGGCCTAGGTTTTGTTATTGCATATTATATAATGTACCTCAAAGACATGCAGTCTGTTTTGAAAGAACCTCTTTGTTCTATCTGGAAAGGCTATTGCTAAACCTAATCATCTTGATATTAAGATATCAAAAGGTCAATGCATGAATATTAGCTCCCGTTTTTAAGTCAACATAGTACTACACCTCAAATAACTCTTTTCCTTATCCATATCCTACATTTCATAGACAGCAATTGTCTGATAGCCCTGTGTTTTACTTCTTGTAAGGCAGGCTGCTCAGATACATTTTATTTTTTAACAAAGAAAAACCCCACTGAGGACACTTCATATGATTTAAAAACTTCTGTCCTGAGACAGAATCATGCACAATTAACTGTTAAGGTCTCATCTAGGCCATTCTGGTATTTACCACTCTCCCCTATCTTCTCTTGGAAGATTTTTATCCCCATTTTTATCAACACACACAACAGAAAATCTCTTTTAGCCCTTCCATGGCTGTGTTCAATAGGGGACTCATGGCTAGGTATTTTGAGAGCTGAACTTTGAAGGTGAAAATCTGGTGCCCAGCTGCTGCTGTTCACAGCCCTTCACTCATTGCTTCCTAGTATGTTCTATCTGAAAAAGAGAGTCAATGAGCTGTGAAATGCATTGATATATACTAAATAAACATAACAACAGACATGACAGAATACTATCACTGCTGCCAGCATTAGCAACAAGTTCAGCTTCCTACCAGTCCAAAAGATGCTATATGTGTAGCACAGGATGTGTGAATGCCACATAGAAAGCTATCCTTATTCCTGCAACCAAAAAAGCATTTCTATTGCTCTGCTAGTGAATTCTTTATTCATTGAGCACCATAACAGCATGAGGAATTTATTTTCCTATTTTATAGGATGCTTATGAAACAAATGAATAATTAGTACTTACCTAAAGAAATCTTCTCTCCTGAATCAGCTGGCAAAAGAAATACAAGCAGTGCTAAGCCAGATATGAGAACACAGGGAATGAGTAAGTTCAAGCCATAGTAGAGGGTGCGTCGACGCATGGTGATGGTGTACGTCACATCTGGGTATGGTTCTTTGCAGCATTCATAGTACATCTCATTTCTCTTCCCTGGGACACCTACAGAGAGGGTGATCAGAGCAGTGGGCAGAGATGCAGGACTCCCAGATACCTCCCTGGACTGTACCAAGAAGTGATAGCTTATGAGCCAATGTGTGTGACCTCTGCTGCTCTTAGTCCACCTTCTGTGTTTCCTAGGGTTTACTTTCATGCCTTCTGAGTCACCTGAACCTAGCTTAGCTAATAAAGCACATCTGGACCAGAACAAAACAGCCCTGGGCATCACAACCTCTATCAGAAAAATGTGCATTCTGCCTCCCTACATTCTGTGAATGGTAACATATTGTTGATGTGTTATTGGTATTTACTAGCACATACAGAAGATTTTCTGTGTGGCAAGTGCCACTGCTTCTTAGTATTCTGTGATCTTCTATACATATTTGCTACGTTTTTTGTCAGGAAAAACATACAGGGTAAGGCTTACTTTTCCAAAAGGAAGTCAAGTTAAACTCAGCCTGTCATATCTGAAGGTTGAGAGACATAGCTGTCCAATATGGATGTACTGCAGGGCTGCTGATGGTGAACCTGCTGCAGCAGGTTGCCTGACGTGCTGCCTGATGGGGACTGCAAGAGCACTGGAAATGGGAGGAGAGATGGAAGAACTCAGCACCTTGTATCTTTCATGCCAAAATTGCTCCCTTCTCTTTTGCTTCTGTGGGCATAACAAATGATGTGAAAATGTGTGCATTCTGGCAGAGGCTTAGCAAAGTTTTCTTAAAGGATACAGCCATGGCTTGCCTGAGGTGATATTTAATGCTTTTGCTGTATGAGCTAAATAAGTTTTGCTGTCCCCTGCTCAAGGTTGAAGGCAGACAAACTACAAACTCTTAATCAGATATGCAAAGCTATTGGACAAAAATAATTGCCATTACAAGCAGACAGGGGGGCTTGCTCCAAAATAGCTGGATTTTAGGAGGACTCCACTGTGGAGTCTTCTGGCTTCTCATAAAACTGAATATGATTTATCAGATGTCATAAATGGTAAAAATACTGCATACAATTTTGGTTGGGGCACTTATTTCCTCATCTGTACATCCAGACTGGAAAATAAAATAATAAAATGTCTTTTTTATAACCTCTCATTTCAGTTGTCTAAGTTCCATCAATTTCTGTAACATTGCTTGTGACTTACAGCTAAATAAATGTGTGGGAGCCCAGGGCATACCCCTGGCCTCCTTGGGGGTCTCAAAACCCCCCTGGCAAGGGTCTCAAAGGCTCCTGAGTGAGACCCTGGTGTCACAGGTGCTGAATTCCAACCCCTGGGGGAAGTTGTCAGCACAAAGAGAATGGAAACAAGCTACCAAAATTAGTAAAGTATAAAATAGATTGTTAGAACATAGATAAGTAGGTTTTCTTGAATGTTTATGATAAGGGACACGTGGCCAAGATGGAGAATTTGGGGGGTGGACACCTTTTCCTCCTTCTTCTCCATGTCATCCATGTTGGGTGACATGTTGGCACTCTTGGATTGGATGGGGTCAGGGTTGGACCATTTAATAAAATTGTACTGTATTGGGAAAATTTTGTAAACATGTAATACATAATATAAACTATCTAAGATAAGCCCTGCCTTCACCAGGCAGATTCCACCATGGATGCCAGGCTGAGCAGACCACTGCTGGCCAGGCAAAACGTACCAGAGATAAGAAATAATAAACAATCCTTGGAAAAAGAGAAAACCGTCTCTGGCAGTCTCTCTTTGGCTGCTTCAGAGAAAACCAGGGTTTGAACCACCTTCGTGTCCCTCTGGGGTGATCTCGGGGCAAAGGAGAAACCCCAGACTGCAACATAAATGAGCTCAAAATAATTCAAAATAAGCTCACTCTGAATAACTAGTTTTGGGCATAAGTTCTTTTGAAAATGCAGGTATCTTACAAAGCATGTGGGCTTTATGAACTGGTAAACACATTGATGCTTTGCTGGGTGAGAAAGATTCATTTATGCAAAAGTTTTGTTGAAATACTTTTTACACCAATCAATTTTGCTGAGGTAAATGTGTAAATGAGTAAATGTGACAGTAGTGTTCCATGCACCTACATGAGACACATCCAAGTTTAGTACTGACAAACTGCTCAGATGTGTCAGGATTAGTAGCTTTCATTTATGTACCCAGGCAATTGCTTTGGAACACAGTGTTTTCAGACAAAGTTCAATGAATGTTGCTGAAAGGCTGTCTCTGATATGTGACTTTTTTTTCTCTTTTTTTTGCTTCTTCTAACATCTATATTTTTAATATTCGTATTCCATGTCCAATTGATTGATTATTTCTTTATATTCGAGGTTTGCATTTGAAAATCAGATTGTTGAATACTTATAGGTTGGCCAACTTACCCACTAAATCCCATTCTCCATTTGAGATGTAGTTGGAAATATCAGCCTCAAGCATCTGCAGGTCAATCAACCAGCCACTGTGAGTCCAGGAGCCAAACTTTAAATCACATTTCTGCACATCAAAGGGGAACCAGCGGACATCAATGTAACATGTGCTCTTCAAAATGCCTGTAGGTATAAATAAGTCATGATCAAGCATCTTCAGGGTGCATTTCATCTTACACTTATCAGTCTCTGGCTGTGAGCAAGTTTTCTCTTCAAAAATTCTGTCTGATACAATCATGGGGTAACCAAGCAAGTACTGCAGGTGGAAGATGCTGCCATGACTGGAATAACCTTCCTTCCTCCACCAGTGAAGATATTTCTCACTTCATCATTGAGGTAGGCTGCTCGGGACACTATGGCCACCCAGGAGCAGCCCAGCCTGTCTCCCAGTGCCAGCTGGCCCTAGCAGATTACAGGCAGTTGCTTGATCTGACAAGAGCAAAGAGTATGCTCCAGGGACTCACTGTACTGTAACCAGCTCTTTGAAAGGAATTCCTGGTCAGACCCTCTCCCAGACCCACAGTCCTTTGAAAATACATTGCTGTGCTAAACTGTGCTCAGTTCTGGCCTTTACCATCTGTGAGGTAACTGAGCCTTGAATTTAACTCTGAATGTGTCTAGTTCATGGTCTGGGATGCTCTAAGGGGTCTAATGGGTAGTGGAGAGCAGTGGAGCAGCCATCAGGGAAGTCATTGCTAATCCCCACTGGGCCCTGTGGACCTACCTGAGGGTAATGACACAAAGTTTAGGATTTTTTTTTCTCCACCACAGTGAGCAACTGTGGGATAGCCTGTGTTAGCTGGTGAGTCCTGGCTGCTGGACCATGCAGGCAGGGAATCACCAACACAGATGAAAAGCAACTGACTTGGGCCCAGTTGGCTGAGAACAGTCCATTTGTCTTTTCAACTGGATTTTTAGCCTCAGCCTGGCAAGAAGGGCTTCAATGCCGAGCAAGTGCTGCTCTCAGGGTCTCCTCTGCTCAATCACCTCTCCACAAAACAGAGACCTAGCTGGACTGCACAAGAAACATGATGACATGGTGCACACCACCTTACTTTGGATGACACCTTAGGTGGGCCTCTGGATGTTCTGAGAAAACTGCTCAGGAGAACATTTTACTGATTCATAAAGTGTAAATACTACTGATAATGAACTTAAATTTTCTTAGCGAGTCGTTCCCATTATTAGACAGGTTGCAAAACTTCCACAGATGGCTTTTAAACACTTTGGTTTCATTCATGAAGGAAACCTGCTTGAAATTATTTGATTAAAAGTAAACAAATACTCTCTGTGCCCTACCTGGAGGAATATATTGGCAGGATCCAGAGAAGTTCACCAGCACATTTGTGTGAAATGTTGCATCAAATCTTTCATCTGCACTGTAACACAATGCAAACAAAACAAAAAAAAAAGCAAGCTGATGTGTGAGTGAAGATATAACTGTCAGTATAAAAATAATCTTTTGGCTGGTTAAGTTCCTAAATCTGGGTGAAGTGTCTACCCTTGACTAATATCTCAGCTCCTCATAGTTACTGTCAGCCTGCACCAGGGCAGGCTGCTTGCATGCTGCTCAAAGAGGTGAGAGGCAGAATGTTTCATGTCTCAGAACAAAGACAGAAGGAAAAGACGCAAAAATGTCACATTAACTATATCCAAAAACTGGACAGTTGGGACAATGAGGTTTTTCTAGGGCAACTGTCAAAATGAGGCAGCTCACCACATAAATCAAGTTATTTGCTACCTTACCTAGGTATCTGTTGTAACAACAATGGTGGCCTGATACAACAATTCTGCAGTTCCCTGAAATGCAGAGAGGACAAGAATTTGCTTCTAGCATTGGAAAAAGCCACTGGAGAGAAGTTATTTTTGAGGCTTGTAGGAGGAGATTCATTGAAACTCCAAAAGCAAAAGTGACCAAGAAAAGAGAATTTCATTACTATTCAAAAATATATGAGAAAATTAAGGGAGTAATGAGCCAGAAAATGATAAAGATTCTCCAAAGGAGCGGGTCTGGCGGTTTTTGGGAAGAGGGTCTCTTGGGAAGAGATTAACCATAGAGGGATCCCCTGGCTTGTATAGTATTGCCTGTAGTGGCTACGTGCAGGTCTATGTTGCACGACTACACCATCCTATATACTCTGTCTTTCAACCAGATTTAAAAATTTCAGAGCCTCTGTTACTCTTTGGATCTGCTCTTTATCCACATCATGAGTCCTCAGTCCTCAATATTGTCCCCAGTACAAAAACAAAGGACACCAAAAGGCCTAAGTCCAGAATGAGTGATAATTACCAAAGACATAAAAGACAACAAAAAAGGGGTTTTTTTGGACAAGGAAAAGACAAAGGATGAGATTGATCCATCACTTGCTATGGAAGGGAAAAAAAAACAACAGGGTGCAGAGAGCTGCCAGTATCCTGCACCCTGTGAGCTTCATTCTTTCCAACTCATTTTCACACAGTGGCAGGAGTACATGACAGAACAGGGGACGAACAGGTTAAGAAAATGTAGATAAGACAGATTCTATTCAGCAGAGCTGATGAAATTTGCTCTTGAGAACTGAAAGGACTGGCCAAAATACCCTCTGAAGCATTAACAATTATCTGTGAGAGCTTGTGGAGAAGAGGGAAGGGCTTGGTGAATTAGGGGAGATAAAATTCTGACTTATTTTAAAAGTGAAATTATAGATAAATCAGCCTAACTTCAAAGAAAATGGGATGAAACATCTGGCACAGATTTGTGAAGGGCCAACAGCATCAAATCAATCTATTTTTCTTACTAAGACGAGGCTGGTGAGCTATCTGAATTTCAGTATGTTCTTATAAACTATATTAATATGGACCAAGTTTTATGCCTCCTTTTTACAGACTGAAAAGGAATAATGAGACAGTAAGAAGCAAAATTGAAATAAAAAACACTTAAACAACCTAGGTCTCTCCAGACCTCCTTTGGATATCTTGTCATGAGGGTTTGGAATGGAATATGGATCACGGTGAACTCTGGAAGCCAACAAAATAAAATTTAATCTGAGCAATTAGAAAGAATTACCCTGTCAGAGAAAGACATAACAGGGAAAATCTAGTGAGACAGCAGAGCTGAATGACAACAACTAGGGTCCACAATAGATAAAAAAATAAGTCCAGAATTAAGATATTACTAGACAAAACCACAAATCCCCTCTTCCTGGAAAGTATTAAGGAACCAGTTGTCTAGAAAGTTTCTACTTCATCCAACACTGCAGAAATGCTGTCTAGAGAACTAGATTCATCTCTGTAGAAGGAAAAACAAATTAGAGGATGTTCAGAGTAGAAGAAGAATGACAGATAGGTTTATAAATTATAAGATAACGAAAGTGAGATGAAAATCTATTTGTTTACTTCAATCAGAAACACAGATTGACAGATATAGGATAATAGTTATCCTGCAGACATGGTAATTTTGAAGAAACTATAGGTAGTTTTCTCTCAATTCACTGAGAAAAAGTTAAAGAAGACATCTGCACAACTAGAGCAAGGAAAAGTTAGACTGGCTATTAAAAAAATCTGTCAGCAGATGCTTGCTTGTTTTTATTAGTCTTAAGGGTAAGACTCAAATCCATAGAGGACAAAAGGCCCATAGTATCAGTAAAGCATGGCTGATTTTTAGCATTTAGTTCTAGTCTCCTACTGGTCATTCCATATCTTGCTTACCTGTTATACAGAAGAATGTCTGGTACCCAAATCTGGTCAGCAGGAAATCGCAAATTCTGCACTCCTGGATATTTATACTGATCCCAAGACAAATAAGCATCAACCCAGTACTGTTGGGAAACACATACATCAATTCATATGAGCTTGTAAAAGTCTTCTAATTTCTCTGGAATATTATGGGAAAAGAATAGATTTTGCCAAAAGCAATAGCAGCAGTTTGGTAACAGTTTAATGCTCGGCTTTGATTATTAAGAAAAGCTGGCATATATAGAGGAAATAAAGGTGTGACTACTGAAGACAGTGTCTAGATCTTCCATCTTGTGGCCAGAAGTCAGGCATCCCAAACCTTTCCTGGTGGGCTGGCAGAACCACTGGCAGTAGGTACTTCCATGTTTTTTGAGGTGGTTAGTGGGGTAGGTGGACCATGATCTGAGAGTCCCCGTTGGGTGGAAATAATTTAATATTACAAAAATTGGGTGACTCTTTTACTAACCACCTCGCTCTGAGAGGTAGGCAAGTGAAATTTATATTCCAAAGGGTTATTTCTGATCCCATCTCCTCCACTTCAACACAGCTAATTTGAGAAAGGTGCAGGAACATCTTTTGGGAACAGCCTTCTGACTTATAATGAATCTCAACGGGAGGCTTGCAAGGGAAATCTGTATCGGTGGTACACCTGTAGAACATCTTTGCAAGGGACAGGACACTCACAGGCTCTGACCTAACAATCCTGTAGTCATATAGGTTTGACTGAGTTAGTTTTCGCAATATAAAAATGCTCATTTCTGCTGCAAATGCCAGCAGGTAGCTGAGGAAGAAACAGCCTGCTCAGTTGAACATATTAATATAACACAGGGTTTGGCCATGAAAATCAAAGTAGAATTAGTTTAATCATTCAAGTCTCCCGCTGATTGCTCCTTCAAGAACTGCTTCTTTCCTGTGCACAAGTCCTTAAAAAGATCTGTTTATGCAGCACAAGAAAACACTGTATCCCTCACCACAGGCAGCCAAACAGACCTCTTGGGAAACTCCCTCCTGCAAAGGAGGTCGCTTCCCTTAATGAAGGTTAGTTTTGCTCATTCTGCGTGAGTGGTACAGGTGAATTTCTAGCTGGAGCAGGTTGCAGAAGAGAGAGGAGGAATGTCTGTGGGAGAGGTTTGTAAAGCACGAGGGAAGGCAATATCCCAGAGAGGTGCCTGGGTGCTGCCAGCAGCAAAACAGCCATCAGGCCCTCTGTGGGCCCTGGACTAACCACCACCCCCCACGAGGAGTCTGCATGTGGTCCAGTGACCACATCTGTGTTCAGACACCCAGTTTCAGGCAGAGGTGGGATTCTCCCAGAAGTAGCAAGTGCAGGTTGCCTAGCTCTTACTGGGTGTCTGGCTCATAAGTCCCCATCACTGCTTATGGCGAGGGCCTTGAGCCCCTTGAAGATTCTCTTCTTACCTGTGATGGAACCTTAACTCTGGGCTCTTTTTTACTAGATCCCTACATCCACTGGCAAAACAATGTGGCTGGTTTCATGCTCCAAAGGTCAACAGGTGTGTCCAAAGGATTAGTGTAGTCTCCTGAATTTAAATTTCAATTCTAAAAAAAGCACTAGGGAAATTTTAAACTACTAAAAATGGCTGCTTGTATTCCATTATACACAAGCTGATAAGATAGCAGTCTTGCTTTTCAGCTAAATCACATTCAGTAGTTTTCAATTAGGTAGCTTTTTTATTTTACTGTCAGAGGTTACTCACCATCTGCAGCCAAGCATTGGTGATCAACACTTGATTCTTCTCATCCTTTGAACAAAAGGGGGAAGGAAAGAAAAGACAGGAGAAAAAGGGATGAAAGAGTTTGATTAGAGATGGAAGAGTTTAGTCTTTGAGAGAATCCAGACTCTTGGAGTACATAAACCAAACTCCATGGGGTAGATTGTGAGCTCACTGCAACACCACTATTTGGCCCAGACAGTTGTGACTCTTCTTCTTACCCTTTAAAATACAGACTCCCTATGTTTATCACAACTGATCAACAATAAAAAGTAATAGACCATTTATCTTATTTTTCTGGGAACAAACTTCTTACCAAGTTTTACCTTCTAGCTACTTGCTCAAAACAATATGTTTTCCAGTACCACACTGCATGTCATAATTGGAAAGGTTTTCTGTTGCATTTGCTGCCACTGCAAAGCAATGGTGAAATAATGTCGGAAGTGTGGCTCTTTTCAAGTGTCAGTGCTATGTAACTTAGCTCCAGCTAAAGGAAAAAAGGGCTGGCCTTGGCAGAAGATATCACTTGGTTCATTTCTGCATGCAGAGGCAATAAGGAAGAATCTCTCATAACAGAAACAAAGATGCTCCCACCACCCAGTTTGTGCCCCAGTTCCCTGGGGAGTCCCAAGGTGCCCAGTTTTCTGCAGTTACCCTGCAGGCGCAGGACTCTGCACTGTGGAGTCACGGCGGTGCAGATACACAGTACCCAAACGCCACCACAGCCGCGCCCTGAACTTCCCAGGAGCCGAGGCTGTGCTGCTCGGGGGACTGGCTCACTGCACACTCAGCTGTCCCTGTATGTGTCCATGCTCTAGGAAGCTTACATGGCAGTGTTTGGGATGGGACATATTGCAATTGCAAGCTGCTTGGCAGGTATTTGAACCATACAGAGAGTTCTCTGGACATGCATGCCCTCTCTGGTCATGTCCTTATTACAGTACGTAGCCTCTAACAAGGTAGAAAAACTTAAAATGCCTTATTCATTTTGGAAAAACACCAGTCTGCTCACCTCAAGCTATATTCATTCTGCCTTTCCTCCCACCCTCCCCTCCTGAGCTACCCTCATAGTACATCAGCAAAGAAACTATCCCAGACGTGTCAGGGAAGAGCTGTTTGAAACCAATCTGCAACATCTCACAACTGTGTGTGGTCATCTGTGAGCCCTCTGGAGTAATTTCTTCTGTGTCCCATGCAGGAACTGCAGATTCCTAGGCTAAGGCATGAAGGAGGACTGCCCAGAGAAGTTTCCTAATTACTGATTCCCCAGCACACCAGACACTGGACCAGTGGTACTGCTGATCTCTTGGCATGAACCTTGTCTGCAGCATGATCTCCTCTTTTTACAGTTGGGTTGCTGGAGCTCCAGAAATACCACAACCTAGAAAGAGAGACACCACTGACCTGGAGTATGTCTGATGGCTTTGGCACTGTGGCCAGTTAGGTTCAGCAGCCAGGCTTCTGTTCCCAGGAAAGGTAAATTTCAGACATGAAACAGGTCTTTGCTATACTGATCCTCACAAAACTATCACACTACCTTCACTTGAGTCCCCTTAAGACCCGACTACACTGCTTTTGCTGCTGTAAGATGCCACTCAAAAATTAAATGTAATTTTATACTGTTGTGCTGTTTGTACATTTCCATTTATCTTCTCTGCTGCTCCAGCGAATGTTCACCTCTCTCTATGCAAATTACAACCCACCTCCAGAGGCCTGGTCCTTCTGCACCCCCTTTTGTTCCCTTTGTTGCTGGTGATTGAAGCAATTGTAAGAAAATCTGCAGAAAAATAAGAGAAGGACTGGGCTTGTTGAGACAAGATTTTTAGATGCTGAAGGATTCAAACAAACACCATCTTGAAAAATTAAATCCTAAGTAAAGAATAACCCCAGATTTGGTAATTGATGGAGTCATCAAAGCTATCTATGTCCACTGATCTGGGAAATGAAAACAACTCAGAAACACAGAGGTTGTGTTCCAGGGATACTCAGAGGCCAGCCACCAGCCCATCTGACTGATGCATTCCTGCCCACCAATGTCTCATGAGGTGTCCTATAGGGCTGGCAAGCATGATGGACATCTGAATTGCACATCAAATACTAAAAATATTTTGTGTTGTTTGCCAAATAATGCTTTATACTTGTAAGCTGCACATGTCCTCCTCACAGAGACTTTCTGTGTACAGTTAAATCAACTTGAACACCATGATTAAAAACTTGGTCAGCAACAGACAGCCAATGCTTTTGCTGTACAAAACTAAGGATTTTCCCCATCTACACTGAAACATACACGGAAGGAGAAGAGGGCACATTCCTCATTTTGTCATCTACCTATGTAAACCACAGGGGAATTGCATTAAAGTTCAATTTACATCTGTGAGGCTGGGGATTTCTAGCATGTGCAGATGCCTTCCATCAGGAGCCTTTCATATATGGCTCTTAAGGAAAGTAATATTTTTCTGGCACAATAAGTTTATAATTGACAGCTTACAAAGGAAGACACCTTGGGCTGACTTCTTTATTTCATAAAAAAGTTTGTTGTCCTTACCTGCTTACCTATCAGATACTAATGACCTGGTCTCCAAACAATTATTCAGCCAGGTTTCTTGTGTAGCATTAAATGTATTGTATTGGGTCTTCTTTGCCTCCTTTTCACAGGGCTATTGTGCTTGATATGTTTTGTAGTCAAAGGAAAACTTATGAGTTTTCAAATGCTTGTCTAGAGAGTAACAATCATCTTGTTTTGTGTTTGGATAGAAGCAAAACCACAAGGTCTAACTAGAGCTTTGGGCTGCTTATGTCTCTCTTAACTTGGCTGAAAAAAAAAGTCACTTCAGGATGTTTTCTTTGCCATTCAGAAACTATTCCCATCCTTGTCTTCAGGCTGCTGAGCTTTAAATGGCATTTGACATTTTGGCAAAACACAGAAAATGCTTCAATATGCAGCCCTGGTCAACAGATGCAGCCTGATGGGTCCTTCTTATTGCATGACAGAAAAAAATATTTTTCTAACAAGCATCTGACTTTTCTAGAAATGCCTGTTTTGCAGAAGCAGCAAAGCTGACTTTACACTGGGCAGGCATTTGTCCAGGTGTAGGTCTCCTACAAAGTCCTTTCTAGAGAACGATGCTGAGAAACCAAAGAAAATGTGCCTGCTGGGGCTGCCAAGAAAAGAGACATGGAAACCTTGAGTCTGAAACCATCATTAGACTGAGAGGCATTTCAGAGCTGAGGTGTTTATGCAGCTTTCCATCTTTGGGGTGGTCTATTGAGCCACACAGCTTTGCATTCTGTAAGGAATTACTCCGGCCTTTGCAGCAGGCTGGTTGCCTAGCCTTTCCCGAGCTGCAAAAGATTACAGTACCTGCCATCTTCACCATGACCTGTGTGCTGATGCACCTCTAAAATACCTTGGCACAGAAAAGACTGCATTTTTCTGTTACATGGACACTCACAAAAAACCTGCAGGACATGTGTGTGTTTTACTGTGTCTCAGGAGATCACTGGTCACTTACCTTTGCCTAAGTAAAAGCTGATTATTGAGCTTGGGAAGTGCTGGAGGCAATTCCCTTATTCTATGTCACTGGTTTATGCAGAAGGTTTTAAAGTTTAGTTGAGAGGATGCCTTTCCTCCCAGGAGAAAAACTGAATAATCTATCACACTGCTTTTTCTGTTCAAGATTCCTGTCTTGGCACTGTCAGTCTTGGGGATGACCTTCCTTCTGTATTGGGCTGGCTCTCAGCTCCCATCTTTTTGTGAAGCAAAGCAATGAAAGCAGCACTGCAAAGATTCTGGGTGAGGCTGAATATTATCGGCTCCCAAAGGCGCTTTTGCATTACTCCCCTGGCAGTTCTCCTGGTTTGCAAATGTTCAGCTCAGACAAATCATTTTTCTCCTGCTATTTAAAATGCTGGAAAAGCTGTGGTCACTAGTCAGTGCAAAACTGGTTCTCTAAATCCTTCCTGTATTTGTTCATTTTCTCCTCTTTCTATCTGTAGCCTGACCAGCTAATCCTCTGCCCCAGATATCTGCCTATTCCTACAGTCACCTTTGACCCATGGAAAGTGAGAGTTTGGTTTGTTTTGGTGCACATGCTGTGACATGTGAATGTTTCACTTTGGTTTTCTTTTCCCTGCCCTAAATTCAGAGCTTGCAATATACGTGCATCTGCCTGCATTGTGCACTACTGCCTGTCAATAGATTTTCCCTTGTCAGGTCAACATCTAAATAAAACATAACTTCCCTTAGCCACATAATTACCTGGGTCATATCACCTGGATAAAAAAAAACCAAAGCCCTTCCTGATTCAGTAGTCACATCATATGACATATGACATATATCACATGTCAACTCTGCAGCAAGGCATTTGTTACCAGGTGAGCAGCAGAAATCATTGATTCTTGCCCTCTCACAGAACCAGAAGAGGGAGTTGAATCAACCACTGAATTCTTTCAAGACAATAATGAGAAAAGTCTCAAACTGAATAAGTAACTCTCAGTGGTCATGTGTGACTACTTTGGTACTACTTCAGGTAATTTAAAAAAATTTTCGCTCTTTCGTACCTGAAGATCTGAAGATGAGGAGAGAAACAGTCAAGTGACATGAAGACATTGAGCTGGAGACTTGGAAAGTTTTGTTAGCAGAGACACTGATCTTGAGTGGAATTTTATTCAAAATATCCAAAGGAATTAATTGATCAAGATTTCAAACACTTCTATGCTCAGTCTATGACTGCAAAATCACTCTTTTCCATTGCTGAACCACCAATCTGCTCACAAACTTCAGCTGATTATCTAAAACTCAGCTCAAATGCATTGAATGGCTGAAGGCTCACAGAATAAGTAATTTTGAGGAGTGCCCAAGTTGCCCTGGCAACATTCAAGTAAGTATCACTGGACAGCCTTTGTATTTCACAAGTCTTATGACAAAGCTGGATTAAACCTGGCCATGATAACATCAACTACACAGGGATAACTTAAGTATTCACCTCAATCCCTTTAACTAAAGTTTAAGTACTTCGTCTCAATCCCTTTAACAAAGCACCCTCAGGAGGAAGATGGAAATAAGACAGGAAGGCCTAGAGTAAAGGTGAAAGACTGGAGAGGAATACAAAAATACAAAGGAATAACAGAAGAACAAACATTTGCTGAGAATTTTGTTGCCCATGAGGATGAAGATACATTTAGGAAAGTGCCCATAGTTGAACACCTTTGTTGCTCAGGATTTCCCACTATGAATGGCTGGAGGTGATGTCTCATAAGTTTTTTTCACCTGGGGTTGAATCACAATCCCATCTGATGCCACTGGCCTCTCCTTGAGGTCATGCCTTTCTTGGTCCTCTCCTGTCCTGTAGAGGTATGTGTCCCTTCAGTGTGGACAAGAAGTGCTGTGTGCCTTTGGTCTTTCCACTGTGTAGCAGCTACTACCAAGGCAGTGCAGTACGCTATGTGGTCCTACTGTCTTTAATCACCCACATTCTTCTCTCCCCAGAAGAGCAGCTTGGGCAAGTACCATTGCATCTGTATCTGCCGCTTTCAGCAGAGTCTATTCACTTCCCTTTGAGACAGGAACTTTACATATTGGAAGTTTTGGCCCCTGTCAGATCACACTCCTCCACTGGCAAGTCCCTGAGCCAGGAGCAATCACCTGTGGTGAGAGTGGAGAGTTTAAGATAGCCTTGTACTGGGAGAAGTAGAGCACTAAAAGCAAGACTGTGCCAGAGAAGCCTGTAAACACAGGAATGCCAGCCATATTCCTTATGTTATATAATGGATGGCTATCAAAGTCCTCAAGAGATATTCCTTCTGAAAGCCTTGTCTCCCTGTATGTCAGAGATCAACCAGATTCAGATGTTAAATGCAAAGGCCTGGATACAAAAGCCACTGAAGGAAGTACTGAACCCATGCATCCCCCAAAGGTGGGAGTAAGAAATAAGGGAAGATATGCCAGTTCTTGTTGCCAGTCAGGGCTTCAGAGTAGGCAGCCCTCCCACTCATCACTGGCACAACAGGGGACTGAGAGTCTCCCAAGCCTACTTGATTTGTGTGTTACTTGCCTTGACCCCCAATATTTTTCAATTTTACAATTTCCATTGTGGTGAAAAAAGGCAGTCTTGTTCTTGCTCTGCACATACAACATGGCTTCCAACTACTGCCTGGGGTATGGGTACTTGACTTAGGAAACTAATTTTATTTTTCTAGGTTGTAGCTTTGCACTAGTCCCTGAAGATCAGGACTCTTGTGAACTGTGACACAATGTAGACTCACTGGTCTTGAGACTGTTTGACTTCAAGTTCCTCCACAAAAACCTGCAAATCGCAGGACTCCCTGCCCCCACAGCTCCCTGTGATCCTGGGAAGAGTGAATCCACCAGCTCTGTCCCACTATTATAAGGATACTTGTCATGGAAACCATGGAAGCTGGGTCAGAGGGCCTCACATGGCCTGCCAGCACAGTGCTGCTCTCTGACTGCTTGGATAAACTGACATACATGCTTAGTTCCTGGGGGAAAGGGTGTTATGTCACCATAAAAAAGCTGTCCTCCATTAAAATCCCAAAACATCCACACATAGCATGTAGGTGGCTTTTATATTCTCCAGGGTGCATACCTCCTCCTGAAATAGCCCTCCATGTATTCTGTCCACAGTTGGCAGGTACTTCAAACAAACAGGACTAGACACAAATCTTTATTCTAGGATATTAATTATTAATTTTCTTTTCCAGCATTTGAAATCACAAGGAAAACAGCATGGAGAAAGCCTACCCTGATTACTTATCTGAGAATCACACTCAGTCTATCTGCAAGTTTGCCTTTGCTATTCCTATATTTGTATGCTGCTGTGGCAGCACAGCAAAAAAAAAAAAGGGATGTAGATATATTCCAAAAGTCAAATGACTCTTATAGCCTGTGGTCAGGGATAAAAATGGGAAGAAAGGTTTTTCCTCAGGAGCTGAACTCACTGTCTCTCAGAACTTACCCTCAGGGAACTCAGAGAAACTAAGAAATACTAGGTTAAAGGCCACTCCAACAGCTATGACTTAACTGCTTTATTTCAAATCTTTGATGCCTTTGCAAATCTTTGATTACTCAGTTGCACAAAATTAAGGAATATACATAAGTTCAAGATCTAAATTCCCACATCAACAAACACCAGAGTACAGTCTTTTCATCAGTCAGACAGAAAAATTGTTTAATTATTGTGAAATGCCCAAGTTGGATGACCACAACTTAAAAATCTCAGAAGGAAATCACCCTCTCTTTTGTTAGAGATTCTGCCACTAAGTACATCTTGGAGGATCATGCTGAAAGAAAACAAACCATGGAATTGCTTCTCAGTGAGCTGCCTCCACTCTGAGCTGAGCAAGACAGAAGTCACACAAAATAAAAAGATGCCAGTAAGTTTCAGGTTATAAAAACTCCATCATAATGTTTCATGCAAGCATGTGCAAATAGTATTAGTCAGGAAGCCATAATACCCAGGGTGCTCAACTTCATTGTGCTAGCAAATTCAGATGTTGCATGTTTAATTGGTTTAGCGAGACTGGCATTTTGAAAATGCCACATAGGAGACAGCAAAAACAATAATTCATGGCTCAATTAGCCCTGAATTTCCCAATTTTCAATATCCTCTCATGCTAATGGAGAGGAATTTTACTTTTTCTTCCTGGAGTCGAAAATGGGTCACACTAAGTGAGTTCTGTGACCGAGAGAGAGATTTTGGGATTTAATGAATCTGTTGGTCTAGAATCCTTTCTGTAATTTTTCTGCCCAAAATTTTAATGGTAATGAATTAGTTTTCAGCTTTTTTAATGGTGTCCAGTCTGTTTCTCTTCTCAGCTGCAGTATTTTGCATCAGCCTTGCTTCTGTGGTCTCATCAAATTGGCTCTAGCAAGATAACAATGAAAATAAACTTTGCAGAATGATAAGTGGTTTAGTAGAGCAGATCTTTCAAGGAGAAACTAAGTAAACATCTCTCACAAAAGCTATGCAGGAAGCCCACAGATAAAGGCACTATTAGGAAAGCAAAAAAAAAAAAAAAGATACTTTAATCTAGAAAGGCTGAAAGAGTCAGCTGAACGGTCAAGCTAACATACTTGAAGATATCTATCTGTAAAAGATTTGTGTGGGATGTACTATAGGGATTATGGTCTAATCTAGTAAATACTGGTACTATATTGGGAATAACAAATGAATACGTGCTTATGCACACTGCATATTTTTATTTGTTTTCCTGAATCACTTGTCTGTTGATCTGTTTTTAACTATAATACCCAGCATAGATTTTTGTATGTGTGAGAATGCTGGAATGAAAGGTAGAAGGGAATGACCTAGATGCTGTAAGGTCAGTTTGAGAAGGAAGAGGTGAATTAGAGCTAAAGAGTAAACCTTGAACTTTGTGGCCTTTTAATACACCTGCAGAACCAACCCTAGAATGCTTATGAAACAAAATAATTTTAAAACAAGGGTATCAACTGCTAAAGGCATTCAGATCTGACAGAGATTCTGTGAGAAACCCAACAGTAGGAGGGTTATGTCAGACAGGATGCACTCCAGGGCCAGGCATAGCCTCCCCTCCTGCCTTCTCACCATTGATTTCTGGCACAGGATACTGATAGGCAGCCTCTAGTTTTGGCAACTCTCACTCAAATAGCGACTCCCCAACAAAATGCCTGAGCTCCTGAGGACTGAGTTCAACAGTCCTATTATATGATGAGCAGATCATCTGAGAAATGAGCAGGCTGGTGAAGGCAGCTTCAATGTCAACAATGCCTGCATTCAAAAGTTGTTCTCTTACCAAACACTTCCTAAAAGAACCCCACAAACCAACTCAAAATAACAAAAAAACTGAACTCCTCCAGGGTTGCATTCTTTGACCTGGGGAAACTGGTGGAAGTTTAAGTTCGATTCCCACATTTTGATAAGGTCTGGGTACAGAAGGCAAAAATATCTATGCTGCTAAGCTAGTATGCTGCTTATAGTGATAATGACTACATCTGAGCATTCAATGAAAATATGCGAGGATTTTTCTCTTGTTTTCACTGAACAGCAAGGCTCAGACCCAGTTTAAAGGAAAATATCAAAAAGTGAACCTTTGTTTTTATCGTCCCACTAAGCTCTTACATTACCTTGTCTTGCGGCTTTCAAAAAATGTGGAGAGTTTATACACAGCATGGCAACAACATCTGTGGTTTAAAAGTGAGATTTTTGCAACCTTGTGATAAAGTTTAACATGAGATTAACCTAACCTAACCATGAGGTTTAGGATAATCCTGCAGTCTCTAGGATGGACAATCATTTTATACACTGTGCAATTGAATCAAAACAGTCCATAATAATTTTTTCCAGACACAGCATTTGTTTTGGGTTTGCAGCCCAAAACACAGAAAAATTCTGTATTTTTTGACTTCTGGAAGTACATAATGACTCATGGATTCTTGGGGATTTTTTCGGCACTTTTGTGGCTTCCCATCGATCACTTGCAATCCTGATTTTTGTCATTATGACCTCAGTGGCAACTGGAAGGCTGAACAGTTATATAATAACAGAGAAAAGTTATTACAGGACTCCACCATATGCAGAGACCTCAACAGCTGTATTTATTTTTTTTAATAACTTAACAGTGCAACCACATATATAGCCCTTCAGATAAGGTCTCCTGCAAATGCCAACACAGGAAATGAAAACAATCATTCATGATGAGAAATACTTTCTACCTAGCAGTTTCCTTTTACATTGTGCCAAAGAAAAATACTTGCATTTTGTCTGCTGCAGAAAATGTCATGCCTCATTTCTTAATTACTCTAGCCTCACCAACTGACTGGGCTCTTAGACAAAATAAGAGAATTTTTGTTCCAAATACTCTTGGATATCTATCCTTGCATGGGTTGGCAGAACTTGGCAGTAGCTGACAGTGCTCTGTGAGAGAGAGCACCAGCCAATGCTCTTCTAATGCACAGGGAGTGCCTGGGGGTCAGGCTCCAAGCAAAAGTGACCCTCAGAAATGGCTTACACAGGAGACAGCTCAGCAGGAAATTGTCCTTACACACAGAGGACAAGGCAAACTGAACTGAATCCTGCTCTTAAACACAGGCTGTAACTGTCCCTCTTTCTGCTCTTTTGTTTCCTGAATATAATGGGCCTGTCATGACTGTAGTTATGAATTAATATAATTTTTGGAAAAAAAAATCCAAACTCTAAAGCCCTTCATTTGCATTTGTATACCACAACTGTGACAAATAGAGTACATGTTCTATTGAGCTTTGAGTATGACGGCTTGCTTTGAATCCTAAAAACCATACATACCCTGTGTAGGCAAATGCATGCACATAGAAGCAGAAAACATAATCTAAAGCAGTCATGCTTTGAAATTTTCTTTGAATGGAGAAGAGGAGGTGAGATTTTAAGTAGTTACTTGTATTACTGTTTGGAAAACCACACTGATCTCAGAGCAGTCTTTACTTTCTATGTAGCAGAGTGCAAGTAGATTGTCAACAATGCTCTTCTTAGCAACCTGTCTGCAAAAGATTAATTTAGGATTCATTACATTTTAATACAGTATGTGTAGGAAACAGACTTATGGAGACATGAGATGGAACCTGCCTCAGATAGAAGTGCTTTAGATGCAATACCAGGTCTTGGCATGAGTAAGGCATAAGATTTTTTGAGTATCAGTGGCAGACCCCTCCTCATTTCCATGCACTAATAAAATAGGAAATTTGTTTTCATCTTCTTCACATTGTTTTCTCCACAGGGAAACCAGAACAGGGAACACCATCTTGTGACCACTGCAGTGACTGCTTGCAAAGTACCTCAGTGAGTCCAGCAATGCTGTAGTATGCCTTGGCACATGACACTTCCCTGAGCATGGAGTGCTTGTTTTCTCCCCAGGGAGTATGGTGTAAAAAGTGCCCTCATGCTGAGACCCTGCCTAGGACTCTGCTCTCTTATGGTAATGGACCACACTGACACTCAAGTCCTCAGAAAGAGCAGCTTTTCACTGCATACACCATTGCAAGACTGTGATGTTGTCTGTCCTCATCCCCAAGTGAAGAGTATGCACCAGCTGCTTTGTCTTCCACCAGACAGAGCAGCTGAGGGGGCAGAGCCTACTCAGTCTACTGACTGAACAGAGATGGCCATAGAGATTACCTCTTGTAGCTTCACTGCTTCTCTTTACATCATTTTGGCTATAATGAGTCCCCTTTTAAACAGACATTTACTTCAGCAACTGGAACAGACAGATGCTGCCATCTGTCCAGCCAGCAGTGGAGGATGAGGGGCTCACAAGTACAGTGCTTGTTGCTGGCACATTCCTGCATTGATTCCTGATTTAAGAACCCAGGGGATCAGTGTTTTGTGCATTTTCAGGCTGGTTGGTTTAGCCACTTGTTGATGCCACAATGACATTTATACTACAGGGACCAAATGGCCAAATGATTTTCTGTCCTCCACTGCGGAGACAGGCACCTTTTAATATCATCCAAGATAAACATGTCAAATAACTCTGGATGTTTTTAAAAATACTTTGAGTGCAGTTTGCAAGACCACAAGCCTGAGACAGGTCATCATTTATCATTAAAACAGATTAACATGTAGCAACTCTACTGGGTGCAAAGATGTAGGAAAGAAAAGCTTCATTTCTGAAAGGTATAAACATCTAGCATACCTCATTCCTATTGTGGACAACCAAAAGGGAATACTAGAACTACATTGTTTATGATAGACTCTTAGACTTTTTTATAATTGACTTACTGTAGATAAACCATTAAAAAAAAAACCTAAAACCAATTTCCTGAAAGGTTGGATTTCATATATGAATGTGAAACACAGTTGAACAATTGTTTTATGTAACTCCTCCTGACTTTGAAAATATACAGTTGCAGCCCTTTGGCTGAAGAGTCCCCATTAGTACCCCCAACCTTCAAATTAGGTTGAAAAAAAATACCACAGATAAAGAAGGACTGATGGAAGATCTTTGGAGCTCAGACATCTCTGCTAAACCCAGAATTGCTTGCTGAAATTTACTTGAAATTAGCTGCAGGAAATCTTTGCTCTTTCCTTCATGTAGAGGCTTTGGGTTGACAGTACTGATTTCCTCTGTCTTCCAGTTCAATGCAACTGGTAACATTTCAAAACAGAAAGATGCATACCCTATCTGAGTGGCTCCTGCCTGCCTCCAGGAATAGCACAGCTGACTGGACTTGCCACTTGCATGTTGTGATGCTGCAGGGCTACACCTTCAGGGTCCTGCTTACCTCTCTAGGGAGAGCACCTGGTGTATTACACATTTTCAGAATGACTGTGAGAGTTTAAAAAGTTTGAATACTTGAAGGTCCTGTTAAATTGCTTTGTAACTGCACAAATGTTTCCACATATCTCTCTCTATTCCTCATTCCCTCCATGGCAGTGAGTGTATCACAAACCAGCTCCAAATACTGTTTCACCTGTTTGTTCTGCTGACAGGGTGAAGATGGTCAAAATTTTTCTCCTGGCTTGTTTTTCCCATGTAAATGAGAGAAATCCTGTATATATATATATATATATATATATATATATATATATATATATATATACAATGGTTTCTCATACAGAATCTCCTCATGATGAAAAAAGGATTTGGATTATTATGTTAAAATTTTCCATGGATCAAATCTCCAATTCTGTAAAAGCATGTTGTAGTCAAGACAATTAGATGGCTGTGCCTCCAGGTTTTACTTTTATGGATTTCTAAGCTCATCTCAGGGCAGACTCATTCAGCTGCAGTGCATGGTAAAAATATGATGGGAGAAGCAGCCAATGCCATTATAATATCTAATGAAAAAATGTAAGTGCAGTGATGGTAGCTTTGAATGCTGCACTTGGTCTTGAGTTACTGCATCCCACACAGCTCTGAGATGAATGTTCATTAATAATTAGTAGTAACACATGGTTTCTAATTGATTGAATTCTTTTTTCTGTTTAAAACAAATGGAAAATAAATACATAATTAATCTCCTTGCAGTTCATGTTGTGTCAGAAATGGCTGTGCTTTTAGGACAAAATTCACTCCTCCTAAGTGTCGAAGCATGTACTCCAGCATTTAGGGAGGATGCTTAGCAAAAGACAGACTGCTTTCATCTCTGATAGCCTGATAAAGAGAAAGAATATGTCTCCTAGACTGGACATCAGATTTGTTATGCTCTATGGGTGCCACAGAGAAGACAACAACAAGAAACTTACCACATCAATTATCTGCAGTAAGGAAAGCCGGAGTTCGACTACAAGCGGTTGGGAGTCATTCACTACAGGTCGTTCCAGACGATTGTAGTTCCTCAGCAGTTCTCTGTACAAACGTCTCTGGCTTTCCCCCTGCTGAGAGTCTAGAGGAAAAGAAAGGTGTCTGTCATTCACACTGTCACATGGACATCATTGTTTGTCTGTTTTGTTGAAAACTACCTCTTATTAGGTTTGTAATTAAAAAGCAGTTCCTAAAAATATTACCCAATGCTATACGTGGATGTGACAGACACAGCTTTTCTGCATATGTGAATGATGAACTCAAAAACATCAACTACTAACACTCTAACTAATTACCAATATTCAGAACCTACTGAATAGAATTCGGGGCACTGACTGAATGTCCCCATTTCTTGGGGTTCCTCCTGCTGATGGACAGCAGAGTTGTGGTTCCAAAACCACAAGACAGCTTCCTGGAAGGCAAACAAATGAATGAATTCATTTGCTTGCTCTTATTTCCCAGATGCTGGCTACTGTGAGCCAGCACTGCTATCACTTAGCCATATTGTGAGATAACAGCTATCCGTATTTCTTGGAGCTGATGTACCACACCTTTTTCTGTGCTCAAGAAACAGTAACAACCCTTCTTCCTATCCTCTTCAGTTTTGTGGAGCAGTCTTTCCAGCCTTTGGATTACTTCCCTTGACTTTTTTCCATCTGATGGCAGCACACTTTGTTAACATCTACTGAGGTGGTGATATGAAGGCTAGAGTATTTAACAGCTATTACAGTGATACTGAATTTCTGGTATTGCATGCTTAGCTCAGTTTGCACTGGGAACAGACTCCACACAAAGTTGTCATGCAAACGGCTGAGCATGCCAAAGATTAGCAGAACATCAGTCTACGCTTAATTTTCAAGATGCCCTGCTTCCCATCTTTGGGGTGGGTGTGGAGAGCATCTGTCTAACCTGCATGACCAGGTTTCCTTGTCACAAGAACTGTAAATGGTGAAGGTTTGGGCATTTTCCTTCAGCAAAGCAAGAAGTTTGCTGGGATACACTGCTCAACCCTGGTTCCCCCAAAACTGTGTAGATCTTGGTGCTGTGGCTAGTGGCAGCCCGAGCTCTACTTAAGAGCTGCACCTAAGAGAGGGAAGGTCATGGACTGCAGGTTCCCTGAGGTCAAACCAGTCCTGTCAACATGAGAATGTATTCTCTGAATTTTACAAATTCAATCCCTGACAGAGAATCTGCACTCTAAATCATTATTACTTTGGACTGAAGCTTTTTTTTATCCACTGCAACTCCCATTCTCTGTATATGATGGTTTTTACTTCTTGATCAGAGCTCTGCACATTGAGACCAAAACTGCTCTCACAGAGGTTGTGATGAATATTTTCTTGACAGTGCAAACAAAATGTAACAACCCATTCTGGCTTCCCAGTCTCTTATTATGCTTAGCAACCCCTTCAAGCTTGAGACAAGCTGCCCTACAACAAAGCAGCCATGCCTTTTAAAACTAACAATAAATTCCGTTTATAAACACTGCATGATCTGTTTAACTTGTGTTCTTTTAATTCTTCCTGCTACTCAAGGGAGCTTTGTGACTTTCTAGCATGGCAGTGCCTGGTAAACAAGAAAGAATAGTATTTTGGTTTACTTTGGTAATTTACACTATCACATCAATTTCATGGATCCTTTCTACTCTTGCACAATATTCTACATGATCACTGGCACTCAGAGGAACAAATGCTGTGAGCATGCCTTCAACAGCCCTTGCTGACACTCAGTATGGATGCTATGTTTTCACCAATGACAAAGACAAACTCTGACCACAACATCTCTCCAGCATCTTAAGTAATCTTCCCTGCTTACTTAAGCTGAGATTTAAATCCTCTGTTTTATGGTCTTAGTACTTTCCAGTGCCTCACCAGGACCAGACTCCATTATAAAAGTCTTGTGTGTGAAGGAAACCCATCAAAATTACCACACATTGTCCTATGGAAAGAGGGTCTGAGTTCTGGAGCAAATTTGCTGTCCTTTCACTCACCTACCCACCAAAGTTTCTGTGCTTTACTGAAAAGTGACTTCCTGAACTATTGCTCTCATCTTGAGTACTTACATAATACTTGCCTTTAACTTTTCTTTTAAGCTGGCTTCCTCAGCTTTTACAAGGGGAAAAGTGCCCTTCACCAGTCTCTGGACCCAGCTGAGCTGCTAGACTGCCCCGGTACCTCCATTGCTGGGATGCATTGAAGCAGCCCACCAAGGGATGTCTGACTTGCAGAAATCTAAGCATAACCCTTTGCTGTAGGGTTTGGAAAGCTGTCTTTGGACTGTATGCTTCATTTATGCTGATGCCAAGCCTCTTTCCCTGTTAAACTTTTTGAGGTGAAATAGCCAAGAACTGCAGCTAGTTTTCCATCCTCTCTTCAACTCTCTGCTCTGTAATGTGATCCTGATACTTTACAATCTCTTCTATTCAAAACTGTTAACATAGTTCTAGTTGATCTATTCTTAGTCTGCAGAGCTGGCATTGGTACCACGTATCTGTGTGCTGCATGGTTTGGCTTACAAAATGACATAGATTCAGAAGCAATGGAGCCTTGGGGTGTCCTGGCAAACAGCCACAGCAGCTGTTGGTAACACAAAGAGCTGGCTAGCCTAATCACACTGCTGTGTCTGCTTTTGAGAAGGGAACTGAGTTGGATATCTAGTCTGACCTTTATGTTCACAGACTTTTTCTTTAAATTGTAATTTTCACATACTTAATGTTTCATACTCCAGAGAGATTTCTGCTTTTTTCTCCTATAACATTTGTGCTAATGCATTGTGACACTACAACTCTGTGTGCTAAATGGAGTGTTTGCTGGTGATGGGAAGCCTGAATCTCTCAGGAGTAGTGGTAGAATAAGCTTTACCACTGACTATCCCTCAGTCACAGAAGTTTAACCAAATGAAGTGGCACTGTTTCATCTTTTAAACTAGTCTAGATGATGGATGTCAGTATTTAAGGTTGCCAAGTCAGTCTCCCAAAACCAGAGCCATACTTGCTTACCTACCTATGTTATTGCTAAGTAAAAGTAACTAGCAAAGGGCATGATGTTTTCTAGCCAAAAGATCTGAGAGTTTTTATGACACACTGCCTCTGACAGTGTCTCCCTTGTCTCTGAAATATCTTTGAAGCAGTAGGAAAACACATAAACTCATTAAAATATGAGGGAAGAGCAGTGCAGGATGTTTACCTCAACTTTAGCAAGACTTTTGACTCCATCTCTGAAAAATTCTCACACACGTTTGTCTATGCCTTTCAGGCTAGATAAGTGAACAGTGGACAGAAAAGTGGCTGAACTGTCAGGCTCAGAGGGTTGCAGTCAGCAGCAAAAATTTCAGCTGAAAGCCAGCCAGTGGTAGAGTACTCCAGGGATGGGTACTGGGAACAATGATACTTAATGTTGTTATGAATGATGGGGCAGAGTGCACCTTTAGCAAGTTGGGGTTTTTTTCCAATGGTACAAAACTGGGAGGAGTGGCTGATACAGCACAAGGTTTTCTGCCACTCAGAAGGACCTTAAAAACTGGAGAAATGACTGACCTCGTGAAGTTCAGTGAAATAAAGTCATTCTGCACCTGAGGAGTAACTCCAGGTACAAGAACAGGCTGGGGGCTAACATGATAACACAAAAGCCCCGAGGAACTCTATAGGTACCAAGCTGCCTATAAGCCAGCAATGCACCCTTGTAGCAAAGGTCACCAGCATCCTGAGCTGCAACAGGAAAAACCAGATAAGTGGATCAATTCAGGTGATCCTTCATCTCTACTCAGCAGTGGTGATACTCACCTGGGATGCTGGATCTAGCGCTGGGTTTATCAGTAAAAAGGAGACATGGAAATATTAGCTCAAGGGCTGGATTGTTCCTCAAGATATACTCTTGAATAATCTGAAAATATCCCCTAAACTGCTCCTGGGGTTTGCAGACAAGTGGAATAGCACAAGGCAACCAATCCCTCCGATTGGTTGTGAAGAGCTCTATAGAAAGCAGTTACTCATGCACTACTTTTAAACACCTCTCTCAATTCCCTCTATGCTTCTGCATGTGCAAAGAAGTCTGCAAGAAGCAGACTGATTGAATGATATGACCTATAAACTTCTACCAATCTTTTGAGAATATATACTGTAGTTGCATTTCATGTTTCTTTCCAGGATGTAATTGCTGAGAATTGCACAGCAAGGGAACCTGCAGCTAGGTCTGGCCAGACTATCCATATGGCACCCCCAGGAAGGACAGATGCTCTCTCCTTTCCAGGAGCTGTGCTGTCATGCCTGGTCTTGGCTGGCTGATTTTCCTGCTCTGCTTTGCAGGCCGAGGTCCCCAAGCTACAAGGCAAGAGTCCAGTCCTTCCAGTTCCCCAGGTTTGTTCACAAAGTAGTCAGCTTCTGAACTGGTATGAGACACGTTCTGGCTGGTTTGCGCACAGTAAATAATAAAAAATGAAATATTAGCAAGATGATAGGTAGTAGAACATGGACTTCCACTAGTTTTTCAGCAATGGTACTTGTATTATACCTGTATTATCAATCATTCTACCTGTTTCATACTGTTCCTCACTTTTGTTTTCATAATCTCTCAAATTTTTTGAGGGGGAGCTTCTAGCTGTTTTCTAGCTGTTGTTCATTTCTTTAGGCAGAGGCCTGAGCCCCAATACACAAGTTATTACTTTATTAATACAAGATTATTGGTACCTAAAGTTGTGGCTTCAGGACAAAATATCATATTCTTTTCCATATCATTTTTTATTAACATACATGCATGCTAACATGCCTAGGAATCAGAAAATGTCTCTTTGTTTTCTTCTTCTGTTTTAAAAGACAGTTCTTAGAATCACTTTCATATATAATCTTTTCGAAGAACATGGTAAGTTACAATCAACAGCCTATATCTGATCCATCACATTATTATTTTTACATATTTTTCCCCCCAATACTTCATGAAAGGTCTAAAAATAATATTGTGGTTGTGATATTTATTCACTCCTCTTGTACCTTTAAGAGGTATTCACCACATCTATGTCACTTTTTTCTCTCTGTACTGTTACTTTGACGTATATTTTTTGTTTTGGTTTGTTTGTTTTACTGTTTCATAAAAAAAGATGAGTGAATTTCTGGTGTTTACAAAAAACAAACACAGCAGTGCCATTATACTGTAAGGTATTATTAAGTTTAGCTGTGTAATGATTGTATTTAATTTGCTTATAACTGGAACATTTACAGAGGAAAAATCCATTAAAAACTATGGTTATCAGAACTAAATCCTATAAATTAAAACTATTTTCCTAAAACCTTCCTACCATAGCTCCTCTTCTATTATTTATTTTCATTTTAGTTTATCACTGTACTCTTGTAGGGATTTCTAGCTATTGCTTTCAGAATCCAAACAGAATGATCATAGGAAACATACACACACACACACATACTACATGTGGTAATGAATTATGGGGCAAGTAATATGAAAAGCACCAGGAAAAAAACAGATTATTTCACAAACAATTTCATTTGCATAAAGAACTACAATAGCAAGAACATTTTAAAAATGAGGCATGTTCTAATGATTTTGTAGCTATGAAAAACAACTTACTTTGAATATTTGCAGATTTTTGAGAATGTAAAGCATGTCACTACTGTATGTCACTTAATCCCCAGAGATCCAGATGTGCCCCATCTGCTTTTGTTCCTATGTGCAGCATTGTTACTTTTATCTGTGGCTACAAATGCATTATTTCTTTCAATGCCCTTGGATTTAAAATGTATGCCATCATGCCTTCAGGGAAGAGGATTCACATAAGAAACAATTGAATCACATCAGCTACCTCTACCCTGTGTATGTCTGTGTGCGTGTGTGCTTATGTGTTGTGTATTTGAATATTTCTCTCATTTAAAACATCTTTTTAATCTACTTCCCTTCTGGGTAATCTTTGACTCTAATCTTTGTCTCCCGCTATGCAGATTGTTTCTGCATCTTACACACAAAATCCATCAGATACCCAGAGGAATGTGAGAAATAACATGATTTCCTAGGCGAGAAGGACCTAATACTCCTGAAACAGGTCATTTCTGTTCTTTCATAGCACATAAAGAGTTTCCAGCAGTGATGAGTACTAAAAAAGATATGCTAGGAAAGGTTTCTTCTTAAAGACTCTAGGCCCATGACAACTTCCTAAAACTATATAATGAAAGGATGGGCTTACATTTTTGGGCCTACTGGCTTGGTTACGGGTATTTTAAAGTCTGAGTTATGTGTGCAAGATAGAGAGACACACTCTGAGGTATTAACATCAATCATAGTTTAGTTATCTAAACTGCCTCATTATTCCAGGTCAGAAACCTAACTAGCTGCAGCCAGTAAAGGCTAAAAATGTACTTCTAGTGTAATGCTAGTTTACATTAGCTCTCTGCAATGTAAGTGTCATTGCTACAATACTAAATGCACAGGGAGCACAGGAGGAGGAATCTACAGCAAGTGATGCTACACATTTCAGAGCACTGCAGCTGTCTGGAGGCAACTCTTGCCAGCCATCCTGGGATTTGTGGAGAGGAGTAGTAATGAAAGCCAAAGAAAATAAATAAAGCCATAATATAAAAGCATGATACCAGTGATATGGTCATCAGTGGACTGGACTGGACTTCTGCACTCCCTGCTCTCACTGGCTTGCAAAGCATCTTGTCATATCCCCTTATCTCTACGTGTTTTAGTACCCAAACCAGTCAACCCAGGGAAAGCCCCTCTTGGGAAAGCGCTATGAGCTTCCCCCTCCAAGTGCCATCAGTGAGGCAGCTTTGGCAACATGCACAGCATCCACAAATAGCTCTGAAAAGGGTCAAGTCAGTCGGCACCTCCCCATCAAAAGCCCACTCTACACCATGCCAGGCACATGTGGAGAGCTCAGATCTGGGGAAGTTGTAAGTGAACTGACAGGTGTAATAATGATTTCTGTGGAAACAGACAAACAAGGTTCATTACGCTGAGAAAACAATAGGTAGGAGTGCTTTTTCCTAAACCCAGTGCAGATAATAGCAGTGATAGAGCCTACAGTGATGTTGTAGTTTAACTCCACACTGCAACTGAGTACCATGCAGTCACTCATTCACAATCTCCCCTCCCACAACAGGATAGAGAAAAGAATTAGAAAAAAATTACAATAACAGCATTAATGAAACATATTAATAATGAAGCATAATGAAACATAAAAATAATGAAAAGGGAGACAACAAAAAGAGGGAGAGAAATAAAACCCAAATAAGAGAAATTATGAGCAATACAATTGCATGCCCCCACTGATCTGTGCCCAGCCCACCCCTGAGCAGCAGGGCCTCTTCTGGTCAGTTTTCCCCAGTTTATCCACTGAGATATACCAGCTTCCCAGGAAGAGAAACATAGTAATTTTGTCCCAAGATGTGAAGAGAGCAAAGATTCCAAGACCTATTCCTTAGTCAAAGGCATGTCTTTAATAGGAAAAAAAAGCTTGTTCCCCCTTTTTATGGTTCAAAGATGAGGGAGAGATCTTGCTCTAAAGCATTGCCTCAGTGTATTATTGATGAAGCTGTGGTAAAATGGTTTAACTTCTCTGGACAATGCAGAGGACAGGCTGGAGTGGAAATGATACAGACAATAACACCGTGAAAATGAGCTGCCCAGTGTGCTCACAGATGTTGTAGTGCTTCTTTCCCTTTTTCCTTCCACAGCATTCATCAGCTGGTTATCTCACAGACATTTCCCAAACTATGAACTTTTGCCTTACCAGCCCGCCACCTGTACTTGCATAGCAAAGCTAAGCAGCAAAGGCATTGAGAATGAAACAGGGAAGGCTAGAGATGGCTTCTCCTGCTTTTTTCCATTACTAGTCAGGTTGCAGTTGTTGCCCATGAATAAATTGAGAGCTCCACTAGCTGCAAAGCACAGGCAATGCACAAATGTCCATATGGATCTGAAAATGCAAAGAAAATTCCAAGTTTGTCTTTACAATATCAGAAGTCAAATGCTGGATAATGAGAAATATAGTGTAAGAGCTCTGAATGACTGCTAATTTGTTAAAGTGCTTAGTATGTAAACTGGGAAACATGGAGATACATTCTCCTTAATCCTAAATAGTTTTGCACTTGGAGATCAAAACTTTCAATAACATACCTACAGACAAGACCCACCACTGTTTGAGGCAGCATCAATGAGCTTCCACTAAGGTCAAACTTGCTGCCTGTCCATATGAGATGTTGTGCTGTGAATAAACTGTGGTAGTTTGGAGGTCGTGGCAGCAGAAGCAGCTGCTATGAAGGGATTTTTCCTAAGGGAAAGACGTCTGAGGCTTTGGTGGTTGAGGTCTTCAAAGACAAAGGGAACTGTAAATAGCGACATGAAAATTCTTAGCAAGGAGTCTGAATTTATTTCACATTGATGAGAAAAGCTGCTTCTGGTACTGTTTGATGAAGTAAATGACACTTTGAATGAACAGGATTTGTGACCAAACAAGATTTGTGGAGATCTGTCCTAAGACACTTGAAATTGTATGTACTATGCTTTGACTGACTCAGTCTAGATTTGCTTATATGCATACAAAGTGGCTCAAAAGCTTCCATCTGTTTTGTTGTTAAATTTTTTTTCCAGACTTTAAAGGTATCAAGATCTCAGCGACAGATGAGTGTTAGGTTAGCCTTGATTTGTTTTCAGAACACTAGATGCTATTGTCTTTTCCTTTGGTACATGGCTCGGGTCCTAGTTTTGTTGGGATCAGTGGTTATATGAAATATTGGTCTCTCCTTGCTGCATCCTGCCAGCCAAACCTGCATTGGTTGAGTCAGTCATCCTGACTAAGAGCAGGAATGGACCACAGTGAAACTGAGGTACTTCCAGAGAATGACAATCTGGGGAGCCTGATTTTGTCCTGTTTTACTCCATTGCTTTTAAACTTTGGTAACTTCAGTGTACTGCTCCTGAATTATGTTGGCGCAGACAAAACAAAATTAAAACAAAACTGCTGCCCTGTGTGTCTAGGAGGAGCATGACTGTCATCTTGCAATACAGTAGCAATGCCACAGATGTGGGATACTCAGTCTCTGAGTGAGACGAGAATAAGCCTGGAAGTCAGAAAGTAATCCTGTGCTGTCTGGACTGCCCTCTTGTATTCCCCAGAAAAGAATTCCTGAGTTTGCTAAAGCATTTTGACCCAAAGATGAAATAATTTGTCCATTTGACAGAGGCCTCCTTTGGAGAAGAATATCTCCTCACCCACAAACCTGCTTCCCTTATATCTACCTTCCCTTTACCCTGCTGCCTCCTCTTTGACATCATCAGGCAGCACATAAGTAGAATGTGATGGTGCCAGAAGTGCTGAAATGCATGAGCAGTGCATGAGCAGAGATAACAATTCAATAAATTTAAATTATACATGGTGACCCTAATATCTTTGGAAATTACATTAGAAGTCTTAGACCTTGAACAAAATGCTACTGCAGACAGTATGCTTCAAGATAGCTGTTTGGTTATAATAAAAAGGCAAATCTTTTGCTTGGAGCTCCTGGATCTGCCCAGTTGCCATTTATGGATTGTGCATGTAGCCTGAACATGTATAGGTTTAATTCAAAGTTGCTGCCCATTTGCCACTTGAAAAAGGTGGCAACTGCAAAATATCTAGTAATTTTGATTCAAGTTTTGATTTCTTCTTCCCATTGTTACAATTGTTCATGCTGGATTTTAGTTTGCTGACTACTTTTCTAAAATGACACAATATTAAAGGGAAAGCACTCCATCAATTGCCATGACTGTTCTATCGCTTCTGCAGGATCTTTAAAAAACACATAAGATGGCTAAGAATTATGTAATGTATTATGTGCATCATTATATGACTTCCTACTTTTGGTTTTTCCCAAATGCACTGACTCAGACATGATGAGAACATTAAGCAGCATCATTCTCTACAGCCAGCCTGCACTCAATGAGACCCACTCACATGACACACAGTTAGCTCTGTGTAATGAAGTCTCCATAGGGCAGCACTGATCCCTTGAACTGAGACAATAAGGCTGCTGTAACCACAGCAGACAGATTAAAGAGATATGACTTTGATCTGCTTGGAGATGAGAAAACAAAGGGGAGCTCTTTCGGCTGTCTTCAGCATCCATGAGGATCAGCTCCATCATGGATAAGCCAGGCTCTCCTGGGAGGTGCACAGGGACAGCATCAGTAAGATAAAGCTGCATGATGGGGCATTCCCCATAGAACTAAGAGAGACTTTGTTTTCTCAAGGGTGCTGTGCATAAGGGATACCACTGTCCTTTGAGATGTTTGCAGCTTGACACCTCAGACAGCAAACAAATAGAGAAGGGTTGGACTGGGCAGCCTCTGGAGGTCATTTCCAGCCAAATTATTCTACCACTATATGAATCTGTATAGATCAGACCATCTCGCACCTCAGCTGCTACAGACATATCTTTTCCAATTTACAACTTAATTTTCTCTCTAGGCATGGTAAAGATCTAAGAGACTACTGATGTTTCTCCACATAACAAGAGCTGAGCTTCAGGGAACACAGTGTACTCTCTTCAACCTCAGTGTACTGACTTCAACCTCCTCTTTGAGTTCTCAGTGAGAAATGAGACCTCCTCAAGCCTGCCTCTTTCTTATAAACAATTTTTTTGCCCAAATCAGTGTTGCATTAAGAACAGAAAAGTGGACTGTCCTTTTATCTTCAACACTGTGGAATGCAAAAGTGTTGTAAATACTCATTTCTGAATGGTATAAGGTCTGCAGACATCTGTTTCAGCACTCCATTAACCACAGATTTTCTAATTGAGCAAAACCAATTGATAGGAAGGCAAAACAGAGACACCTGCACCTCACTGTTTACATGCATAAGTACTCCTGGTTGACTACATGTTCCCGTTCCTGTGCAATTTACTGACTTAATTGCAAGCCCTGGGTGATGAGATTCTTACTTCTAAACACTCCATGTGGTTCTGGTCTCAGCCTTCTCATCAGCTGTTTTCCTCAATGCATAAAGTATTTTATTTGAGTCTTTCTTCAAGCTGTATTTTCTCAGGAGTATGCTCTAAAACAGCAATAAACTCCTGTCTACATTTCTAATTTCCTGGGTTGATACTGATTGCCAGTGCTAACCCTACCTGTCTCAGTCAGATTTGATCTCATTCTTAATTAGATTAAGTAGGATCTCCAGGCAGTAGATATCTTCAACCAACCATGTCATGACAGATGAAAAGGGTTTTGATCTACTTTAATCACACCCCAGAGCTGAAGAGACAATATCTCCCTCCTTGCTTGTCACATACAAATGAAATTGTATATGCTACCACCATCACTAACCCATGTTCTTTTCCACATGCCTTAGGAAAATAAACCAGAGAGAAAAAAAGAGTTTTAAAGCTGTCTTTAAGAGATGAACCCCCTGCCTAGAATGGGAGCTTCTGCTCTGAGACCATCAGAAAACTCTCTGAGCTGGAGCAAGGCTGAAGGCTCCTAAGGAGACATCTGGCATCATCCCAAAGACCAGATGGGTGCTACTTTCTCATGTATCTGCTTCTGGATCCCTCCCTGCATGCAAGAGCGCTATACCAATAGGTGCATATAACAATAGGCACTGGTGATGTCATGAACCAGGTTCTTCCTCTGCACCTTCCCCCTTTTTCAATATTTCAGAAGAGTTAACACAGTATTTAGCTCAGATCACTACCAGCAAATGCACACAGAAATATCTCCAACTTTCCTGGAGGCTGGCAACTTCTCAGAAACTTGGGCCAGCTCCACTGTTGCAGCTGTGCCTATGATAATACAGATCAGCCTTAGAGCTGTGCCAGTGAATGCACATAGAAGATTAGTAACTGAACACAAGGTCAGGTTCATTGAATTGAAAAGTCTACTTCGAGAAGCAAGCATATACAGCAAGTAACTGTAGCAGACAGTAATTCAGACGAAATAGGGGTTTGCTTAGGACCCTGCCTGCCCATCTTAAATGAATAGACACATATTGATGGCACTAGTGCTCTTGATCAAGGAGCGTATTTACATGTGCCATGGACTAAAACATTAACTCCCCAGGCTCCATGCATATGCGATACCTTAGCACACTCTCAGCATTCAGTGATCAGCCCTGATATCTGTGCTATTAGATATTAAAGTAATGCTCAGGATCTGATAGCAATTTCCCACGTCTGCAAGTTGCATCTGTGGAATCTTTTAATGACACCAATATGGAAGAAAAGATCTACCAGTACAAGCTAAGGCCTAACTAATATATTTTCTATTTTAAATGTGTATCAGCTGCATTGCTATCTTTGAAACTGCATCATTTAATGGATCAACATAGAGACTGTGTAGAGCTGAGGTGAATACAACCTTCACACCTCCAATCAAGGGTATGAAAGATTCTAAATTAACTAACTTTCACACCTGGTTCTACTCTGATAACAGTTATGAGATGTGAAGTACAACTACTTCAACAACCACCTAAATTATCAATGATATTATTAAGGCACAGGAATCTTTTTATCTGTTCAACTGTGTCTCTTTTGAGTAAACGAGTTTGATTAACACACATCAGTTCTATCAGGCCTACACTGCAGTTCTATCAGGCCTACAAAGCTGAGGCCTGAAGTTTAGACTCCATATATAGGTATTTAAGTTTTTAGGTATTTGCTCTTCCTTCTACATAGATCTCTAAACTCATGCCACCTCAGTCTAATTAGCTCACATTAGAGAAATTGTAGCTTGGCAGTAGAATCTGGCCTTCTGAGGCTAATTTGCCAATGCTTCTGCTGTTGCAGAAGCAGCACCTGCTTGCATGGAAGTGAACCAAGAAATTTGTGAGTATTTGCTCCAAGAGATCATCAGTTCTATACTGATGTGATCACTAGACCTCAATGAAATAAGCAAAGGTGTGAAAAGGTATGAAATTGATGTAACACAGAAATTCAACTCTGTATTGGGAGTGAGCCAAAGAAAACTGCTTTGTACCAGCTGGGTACAACAAGTCCAGCTGAATTCATCATTTACATCTTTGAGCTGGTTAGCTCACTTGCAGCATCCCCTGACACAGGATTTGTACCACACAGCTGAGCACTTATATTCCCACTAGACTGCAGAAGGAGGATGCTGCCCTCAGCTTGCCTTTGACATTTTTGGGTTTTTCAAAGCTACTTGGCCAGACACGACCCTGATGGCAGCCTGTACAGAGCAAAGAAACTGAGAGGTCTGACTCTGCTCTTTGCAGCATGTGGGCTGTAATGGTCTCACTCGAGAAATAAAAAAGGTTATAAAGGCACAGTAATTAGAATACATGTTTGATACTAGCCAAGTATGTCTTTTACTTCCCTGGCTGTTCAAACCTTGTAGGTGCCTGTGCCCTGAGCTGAAGGTAACTCCTCAGAGAGGCTATGTCTCTTTGTGATCACTGTGATATGTTTCTTAAACATCCTTGCAGGGTTGTCTGCACCCAATCTGTAACACTGCACCACACTCTAGAAATGGAGAAGGAATGGGTCTGATCCCTCCTTTCCAATCACTCCCTTGACCAGGTTTTTCAAGTCCCTTCACCCAAGGTTGCTAGGTAGCTGCTGAGACTCACTCAGTCCTTCTGTGTTCTGGATGCTCCTTCAAGTATTGCCCCTGGCCTGGAAGTGATGTCTGACCCTGAGAGACAGGGACTTCCTATATCACTGGGACATAGGAAGGTTGAAAACCAGTTTCCTGATTTTTCCTTAGGCGCAAAAAAAAAAAAAAAAAAAAAAAAAAAAAAAGCAAAATCAGCTCTTCAAGAAGGAAGCCTGCAATGACCTAGCTTAAATGACATGACTACTGGGGCTCCTAAGCATTATTGTGAGTAAAGCTAGATTGAAGCAGACAGTGGAGGAAGAAGTGGGGGGAAAATGAGCTTTTCATGTGTTGCTTTCCTTTGGTTTTATCTAGTTCGTGTCACAACTTTCCTGTGAAACAACCCTACAGGAGTTTTCAGAACTTGATAAATCTGTATGAACAATGTTGAAACAACTCAGCGCTATGGGAGAGAGAAGTTAGTTATGATTTGAATTTGCTATGACTTCTGTGTGGGTGAACTACGGAACCTGGGAAGTTCATCTGGATTTGCTGTTAAAAAAACTCTGCTACTGATAACATGCTAAGATCATCTTGACTTTTTTCTCTTCTGCCCAACAGCTCAATTTCCATATCTTTCTGGGGTTTTTTTCTCCTCCCCTTTTTTCAAGTTAAAAAATCTTTAAAGTGGAGGTCAGTTACAGTCCAGCTTTATCAGAGATTCATTTTAATCTGCTTTAGCATTTTTCTATAAAAGTCCATATTGTAAGCTGCTGGTAAAAGCACCTAACAAAAAATCCTCTGAATTATTTATAAAAGCAGTTTATTTCCATGTGCTGCTGAGAGAAACTAGGCATCCTCCTGACCAATTAGTGACTATTTATGTTTTAAAAGGCAGGATTTACATGAAACACAACATCTCAAAATAAGAATGTCCACAAAATTACCTATCTCATAACTAGATCCTATTAGTTCAGATCCTAAGGTAGTACAGAAATGTCTCGAAGATAGCAAGGTTCTGAATTTAGCAAAGTGGGTAAACATTTTCCTGCAGTACATTGCTACATTAGGCAGATGAAATGTGGACCTGTAATAATGAAATGCCCAGATATTTTACAGCTTCAGATGAATTAATGAGGAGTTAACCTTTCTGGCATGAACAGTTCAGTGAAACATCACATATATGCATGTTTCTAGTGCCTCTGCCCTTCTGAAATAGGTGGATCACTTTCTCTACTTTTAAAAGACAATCCTGTTTTATATATAAATTGTAAATAATTTATAGAGAAACAAGAAGCTGTCCTTCTCACCTAAAATACTCAGTTTTAGAATTTTGATTGCCACAGGCATGTATGTTTCAGCTGAAAGTGTGCCATAAAAGCACATTTTGTGTAGAATACTGAACATCTTTCATGACTTTGGGTATTTCAACATTCTTACATAAAAACACTTTGTCAGCCTTGCAATCCTGAATGTTTTTAAATAATCACACAGCTCCGATTTTTGTTTGCACCATGCTGAAACTTCTGAAGATAGCTTAGTCAGAGCTGACACCTTAGACTACAGAAGGCCATTATTATTCTTATTAGATGTTTCCAACTATATATATCCATCTCTGCCTTGACAGTTTCTTATTAAGCATACTAAAAGTATGTTTAATAAAAACAAAACAGTAATAGGTAAGTATATGCATTTATACAGATTTAATCCTCCTAAATGATGCATAGAAAAAAAACAGTTATGTATTTTCTTCTGCTTATACTTTTCTGTAGAACATCATTGCACCCACACACCTATAGGGTTCTCAAAGTCATTCTGCCCAGCCTGAAGTTATAATTTTCTGCTCTCAAAATCCATGGGAAGGTTACATTTTTAAAGAAATCAAAAACTTGTTTGTTTTGAAATACAACCATTTGGATTAGTTTATGGAAGTTAAAATTACTCACCTTTAATTGAAAAATAACCAAAAAACCACAGAAACAAACCTACACACTACTTCCTTCTTACAAAAATGTGCCCAGCACTGTAAGATCTACAAACTTACCCAAACTGATTACAGAAGTCAGTTAAACCAGTATGGGACTCTAACGAAGTTTGAAATACAAGCAGATTTAAGACTTTCTGAAAATAAAAGTTGGGGTTGGATGTAACTAGAATTTATACGGAAAACAACAACAACAACAACAAAAAAACGAAAACAAAAAAACCCCACCCAAACAAACAAACAAAAAAAAAATCCAAACAAAACAAAAACAAAACAAAAGAAAAATAAAACAACACCCCACAAAAAAAAACAGCAAAAGAAAATGCAAACCACAACATAAAAAAAAAGGAAAGTCCTGGACAAACACAGAGGAGCTTACCTTTAAAGAGTGAGAGGAACAAGGATGACCAGAGATACAGCGCAGAATAAACAAATGCCAAGCACTTTTCTGTAAGCATTGTCAAAATAAGCTGGCTCTCCTTCCTGAGCAGAGGGTGAAAGAGGATGAAGTCTCGAACACAGCCTGCGATGACCAATCGATTTGGCAATTACAATAATAAGGCATCAAACCACCTTCCCACCAGGGGAGAAAAGTGCATTTGCTCATGTGCTTCTCCAGTCCCCAGGAGCTAAATCAGCTCAGTGCTTGGTCAGTAAATCCAAACACAAAGGAACAGGTTACATTCCTTTGGACTCACATTGCTGGACACACTGAGCCCTTCCCCGGTCAGGAGCAAATGCAAGTGATCCTGTCGCACAGCTGTGTGTACTGCAAGAAGGGGGAGTGTGCTGCCTCGGAGACGCTTTCCACATCTCCACACACTGTACCTAACACGAGACAGCACGGCTGCAGTGCTTCCAGAGCTTGCACTCGAGTGCCTCTAGAGCTGTTTCCCAACGAAATGATTTTGTGTGTGTCCCTCTCTGTTCTCTCCCAGATGCCAGGGCAACTCACAGCAAGCACCTGTAGCTTCTTCTCCCAGTAGACGTGGCAGGGGAGACTCAATAGTGTAAAAGTTTGGAAATATGAAAACAGCCAATCTCCTGCCTGTTTTTAATGCCCCCCCTTCCTGTAATCACTTCCACCAGAGCAGTAGGGAACTGCTCTGAGTGCCTTCTTCCTGAGCTGCCCACTGTGGGATTTAACACATCTCCTCGTTCCCTTTCCTCCCCACAATTTTAGTCATCAGCCAAAGAAAAGCAAGGTGAGGCAAAGTCTTGAATTAATTATATTCATCATTTGGATCTTTACTCATTTGCCTCAACATTCACCCACTACTCTTTCACTGCAAGCAGGAGCAAGACTTTGCACTTTGCCTTGTTGAACTTCTTGGGGTCCTGCCTTGGCAGGGCACAAACCTGGGCCAGTGCAGAAAGCAGCAGCAGCAAGTCACGACTCTGGGAAGGAGGAGGGATTTGGGTGCTGCCGTAGTGAGGCTGCAGTGGAAGCTGGTAGCAGAGCAGAGCCCCGGAGTGTGGGGCACAGAGTGTGCTGAAGAGGAGGACTTGAGAGACTGAGTGGTGGGGCACGGGCGTGGAGTGTCCCTGACTGAGAACATTTGCCCTAGGATCAATTGCAGAAATGTAAACTTGTAATGCGCAGGAAACAGGTGACTAATCAGTGGTTAAAGCACCAGGAAAAGGGAGGAAAACAGAACAAATGGGGAGACCAACACCACCAGCATTAGTAATATTCAAACATCTTCTGCAGCTTTCACACTTTCATTTTCTTTTAATAAATGTTAAATAGATTTGGAAGGCTGGAACCACAAGGGGCTGGTGTATACCCCAGCTGCAGCCTGGACTGATTTAGCTGGATCCTGGTGCACTCTCACCCTGTCTCTGAATGACAGGCTGTCTTGCTGGGGGTCTGGAAAGGGTCCTCAGCTGCTGGCCCTCCTTTTGCAGGCTTGCAGATTGCCCCAAGTGAGCTTTCCTTGGCCAGCTGCACGTGGAACACCCAGACACAGCCTCCTCTAGGTTCTCCTAGGGGCCCTTATGGCTCCCAGTGGGTGGGAATGGGGACAGAATGGGACATACTGTTGGGACCCCAAGAAGACTGGCCTGGGAGACCCCCTTGGGTGGCACTGTAGCATCTGACCAATCCCAGCCTGGCGATTAGGGTCAGTGGCTCCACTGAACTTGGCAATTTTCTGCAGAAAGACAATTTGACCCAATTGTTCGAGAACTAAAAAACTTTAGTAATAGAAAACAACAAACAGCAAGCTGAATAGTTTGTAGTGAATGAACCAGGAAAAATGGTACAGGGAGGCTAATTCCATGCACCAGGGCAAATGGCCAAGAGCAAGGGTTAAGGCATGGCAGGGGTATTTATAAACTTGGAGGAGAGGCGGAGTTTAGGGAGGGGGTACAATAGGGAAGAGCAAATAGGAATATTAAAATTATTGCAGCAACAAGGAACCAATGATAACAAGGGAAGCAGAGAACTTTCTGGCATTGATCAACATAATGGAACTGGAGGATTCTGGGGGTGATTTTTTACTCACTTCTTCTGAAGGGTTTTCCCACAGCATTAAATCACGGTCATCTGCATTTTTATTGGAGCTAATCACAACATGGCATCAAGGCCAGGAACTGAAGAGGGGCTGTCCTACTACTCTCCACCTGCACTACAGATCCCCAGGCCCATTTGATGCTGGGCTTCCCCACTGAGCCTGTGTGTGATGGTGTCAATAAGCTGGTGGGCAAAGCCGCTGTGCCTGTGCAGGGAGGCCCATAGAGGCTGGACCAAAGCCTAGTTCAGGCAAAATAGTGCAGGCTGGATGGGACGAGGTACTGTACTCTTGCGGCTTCCTACCATACTCAAAGAGCTGCCCCAGCTCCTGATGCAACTATGGCAGTAAGTACTGAACAGCAAGTTAGAGGAGGGATGCTGAGACAGTGCAGGAGATGCTCACTGCCCCAGGGCAGCAGCCACAAGGCTGATGGCAGGACTATTGCAGTGCTATAGGGACTGGGGGCAGCAGTTCCTACTCATGTGGAACATGTCTGATAGTGCTGCAAGGCAATGGAGACTTGAGGCATCTAAGTGCTCAGGAGATCATGCATCAGACTTTCTGTGAGTTTGGTACATGATCATAGCTCCCAGCTGGGGAGATAATTTGAGCACAGTCCATAGCAGGGATGCCTGTTCCTGCAGCCAGTTGTGCTGACTGTGGAGCACCTGTACCAAAACTTCTTTTCTCCTTCTCTGCTCCCTTCACACACCCACAGTAGAACAACATGGACCATAGTTTTGTCCATTATTTGTGGTTTAGATTTGGTTTTTTCTTTAATTCCTTTAAAAATGAAAAGCTTTCATCAGTGAGTATAACTTCATACATATTGCAGTTCCAGTTGCTGTACTCACCTTCAGCCACTGGATGTGGCTGTCCTCCCACTGATGGCCAGAGTATGGAGGCTGGGGTATCTGGGTGTCTGAGACCTCCTCCCCTCAGGTGGAACATGTCCAATGGTGCCCTGTGGGGTGGAATGACATGCTCCTCAAAGCTGTCATCTCCCCACACTGAGTACAGCATGGATATCTCTTTCCTCTTGCAGAGGGGGCACTCAGGCTTGCTCCCAGCCCACTACAGGAAGCACATTTAGCAGAAGCACAGCAGCCATGGCAGTGCATAGCTGGCCTCCTGCCAGCTGTCCATGCAGATGGCACAACAGTTGTCCAGCTCCTTGGCCATGCTTGTCACGAGCTGTGGGGTCTGGAGACCACAGCTGGGGATGACAAAACCACTTCACTGCCTCTCAGTGACACTGCAGCATGTTGTGATAGAAAAGTGAGGCCACAATTGATGTCTGGCCCTAGGATGGATGGAAGTAATACCCAAGTCCCTCAGGAAGAAAACCTTTCCTGCACCCCAGATGGAGTGTTCCCCTCCTAGATATTTTCTGCTGCTACAAGAGTGACTCCTGAGTGCCTTGGCTGTTCAACAGAAAGCTCTATTTGAGAGCTCATTTTTTCAAATGACTCACTGGTCACTGATCTCACAAGGATGGCAAATCCACCTATATTATAGCTCTCTGCAAGTAGGAGACTTGGTGCTGCAAATATCCCACTTTGAGCCTGTGAATGCAGACTGCCAGAATCCAGGGGCTTTGCAGTCCAGCTCCTTTTCTGCACTCCTCAGCTCTTAATCACATTCCAGAGTTAGGCCACGTGTGAATTCTTTGAAGTGCCTGGGTTGCTTTATTCCACAGGCAACCATTTAACCATGTCACCTGGCAAAAATGAGCATGTCTGACAACCACATATACACAGTGGAGTCTAGAAAACATAACTTACTGCTCTACTGAGCTGCAACCAGATTTCTTGTTGAGATCACTGCTCACATAGGCTTTATCAGTGCAGGAGCCCAAAGGTGTGTTTCTCTCACAGGCTATTTTTAAGGAAGGATACAATGAGAACAAGGTTATTGTGCGAGTCTGTTTTGCTCCTCCTCTCCCACATCCACCTGAACTGTGCTGCCACTGCTAAAGGCTTTCCCAGAGAAGATAAAACCAGGCCCTTCTGGCTGAGATCCTATAGTAAGGATGCACATCTGCCCCTCAGCTCTGGATGTTTTCATTGCTCACTCCCCATCTACAGAAGCAGAATGACATCAATACAGAAACCAGGATTTTTCACCAAAGATAGGAGGTAGGCATTTTCTCTCACTGCCATTTCCCTGTGAAACCAGGGATGGACTGCTGCAGACTGGGGCTTCTAGACAAGGTCTGTGTCAAAGCTCTACCTAGTTTAGACTGTGTTCTGACCTTGTGAAATTGTGTGACTTGCTCCTCTTCTTGAAGTTGTGTCTCCAGTAGGTCACATCGGTACAACTCAGTAAGTTTGGAGCTGGGCATCCTTCCTCTGTGGATGAGTTTGTCTGCAGGTGAGACAGCTCTTCTACCACCTTTCACCATGCGTGCTGCTGAGTTTGCCCTGTCAGCCCTTCTAGCACTGACTTGACTTCCAAGCCAAACCTTAGCACCTCATGCTGTGAGCCAACAGAGATAAGGGCAACCTGCCACGGTCACACTTTAACAGCTGAGCAAGAAGTAAGGGTGATGAAGAAAGCCCTTATAATGCAGGAAGTGCTTGAAAGTGTTTTATCCTGCGAGTGGTTTGGATGAGTTATGAGTGATTTGGGGGAGTCTGGCAAAGGTGTCAAGTGCTGGAGTGGATACAGTGCATTGTTCAGAAGTTACATCACCAGGGTCTTACCATGCCTGTCAAGCTGCACAGACCACTCACTGGGTTCAGTTCCTCTCCAAGGAAGGTGGATGACACCAGGCCACATATGCTCAAGTCAAGTGACCTTGCTGGTGAGGTTGGGAATGCTGGAGGAAAGTACTGCAGGATGTGAATACTTGGCTGATTAAGCAGGGAGCTGGGCTGGGGTGACCCCAATTCTGCTGAGTACTGCAATGAAGAAACCAAGAAAGTGAGCTATGGAGAGGTCCACTGCTGGTGCAAAGGGAGACAGATGGTGGCAGGAGGGTCTGCATGAACTGGGGATCTCCAGTAGTGATGTCCATGAACATGGGTCCACACTCCTGCAAGCATCAGATGCCTTGTGGGTGGATTGAGGTGACAATGGAGCTGCCACCTGAGCTCTGTATGATCCAAAGGCACACGGAACAGAGCTGCACAACAAAAGCAAAACGTAAGCCCCGTCAGGCAGGTGAGCAATTGCCCCTCATCCCCAAGGGCTCAGACTCTGATTTCTTCAGCCCCTGCTCTGTCCTTTCCCACACAAGACAAAGAGAAGCTGTAGGGCAGGGCAGCAGAGCTCAGCTGGGAGGGTGGTTTTCCCTCCTCGGGTGCTGGGCTCTGCACTCTGGGCACGGTGGGTGCTCGGCTGGTGAGGGAGCAGTGCCAGCCCCTCACTGCTGACCGGGCCTCAGCCAAGACGGCGTCTGTGCCCATGTGCAGCGCTCCTGGGGTCAGCCCGCATCCTTGCGGCCTGCAGATCTTCTTATCTGTCCTATTTCCCATCTCTACATTTCTTTCTTCAAATCAGTGTCCACTTCCCTCTTTCCTGTTATGCTTCCTCTCTTTTCTGCTCTCCATCCCTTTTCCTCTGCTTCTGCCCCACTTCCTGGTTTTTCCCCTCTGCCCCTCTATTTCCCATTTTCTCTTTCTTCCCTGCCTCCCTTTTGCTCCCTCCACCTTTCCTCCTCCTCCACCCTTCCTTGTCTCTATTTCATTCTCTCTTGTCCCACTTCTTGTCTCACCATCCCTTTTCCTCTCCCGGTCCTCTCTTCCAGGCCTTCTCCTCGCTCCCTACCCTTCTCCCTCTCGTCCCGGGGCAGGGTCCAGGGCTCCTCCCCCTTCCCTGCCGCTCTCTGCGCGTGTCCCCTCGGAGCCCGCGGCGCTGCGGGCACACCGGGACCGTGTGCGCAGCCTCATGGCTCCATGGCTCCATGGCTCCATGCTCCCGTGGCCCCACCGTGCTGCTCCGCCTGCCCGCGCTGCTCCCGGGAAGGCGCTGCCGCAGCGCCGTTCCCTCCGCGGCGGCTCCCGAGCAGGCCTGAGGCGGCGGCGGCGCTGAGGGCTGAGGGACGGCGGTGGGATGTTCTCTGCTGCCGAGAGCCGGGGACCTTCCCGGAGCGTGTCCGGGCGCCGAGCCAGCCCACCGCCACGCGTGCGCTCCGTTTAGAAAGGCTCCCCGCACTGACTCGGCCGTCTTGGTTATCGGTGGGCACAGGCAAACCGGCTCTGCTGCCCCCAGGAAAGCCTGAACCAGCCTCACAGCCCCAGACACACAGAGCCCTGCTTGAGGCCCCCAAGATTCGGCCTCATGTAATCATAGTCCCTCCTCCCTTAGATCCCAGTTGGGTGGAAGACAGTTCTCTGTGAACCTCTCCAGTGAAATGAACAAGGTCCAGACTTTCTGAGAAAGACCTCTTTATTTTATTAAAAACAAGGCAGAACCTAGGATATGCCCAGGCCCCACTCGACAAGCCACACAGACAAATAACTGTGCACTGCACAGGATGCTTCTCCAGATCCCGAGTTCCGAGGAGGACCCTAGGTGCTGGGCACCTGGGGTTTTAAAGTCTCTGGTGTTTCCTGGTTAGTGTGTTTCTCAGTCCTTGTTTTGACTGGTCCTTTTTCTGGCTGCTGGTTGGCCCATATTGGGGTGCAATCTTGACCAATCATCCCGATCCCATAGGTCAGCTCATCTTCCAGCCACAGTTCAAACCGCTGTCATCACCCCATGAGACAATACTGCAGAGAGTTTCCCTCACTCCACCAACCGAACCCTCATCAACCCCCTCTAGTGGCCACACCCCTCCACAGCACATAACAATGCATTAACAATTCATGCATAACTTCACTATATGAATCAGTAACTTATAGCTCCATGCCCAAACATCAACTCATTTATAACATCCAGCATGGTTCCAAATCTCAGGCGCAGCAGTTCTCCTAATATGAATGCAATATGAATTCCCCCATGAGCAAACAGTGCTCCCAAAATTGCTGTGGCGTGGGTCACTCTTCCATGGGGTGCAGCCTCCAAGGACAGTCTGCTCCAGCCTGGGAGCAGAGCCCCTCTCTCCACAGGTCTCCTATGGGGTCACAGCCTCCTCCAGGCACCCATCTGCTCCAGCATGGGGCTGCTCCATGGGCTGTGGGCGGATCTCTGCATCCCCAGTGGATCCCATGGGCTGTGGGTGGATCTCTGCATCCCCCGTGGATCCCATGGTGGTTAAGACAATCTCTCTGCACTCTCCCAGGCTACTTGTGCTTGCCTCCCTCCTCTGTGTGTTTCCTTGTGTTTGAGTTTGTCTAGGGGTTCCTTCTTCATCCATGCAGGCCTCCTGGCAATTTTTTGCCTGACTTCCTCCTTGCTGGAGTGCATTGCTGCTGAGCTTGAAGGAGGTGATCCTTGAATATCAACCAGCTTTCCTGGGCTTCTCTTCCCTCCAGGACTTTATCCCTAAACACCCCTAAAGAAGCCAAGATCTGCTGTCCTGAAGTTCAGGATACTGAGCTTGCTGTGCACCTTCGTCACTGCCCTGAAAATCTCAAACTCCACTATGTCATGGTAACTGCAGCCAACCCTGCCCTTGGACTTCCCATTCCCCACCAGCCTCCCCTTCTTGGTGAGAACAAAGACCTTCATAACACATCTCCTTCTTCTCTATCACTTGGAGAAGGAAATTACCATTATGTTCCAGAAACATCGTGGATTGCTGATGTCCTGCTGTATTCTCCCTTAAACAGCTGTCAGGGTGGTTCAAGTCCCCTCTGTGGACCAGGCTTGTGAATGTGAGGCTGCTCCTATCTTTTTGCAGAGGCACTCAGCTGCTCAGTGTTCCTGGTCAGGCAGCCTGTAGTGGGCCACTGCTATAATGTCGCCTGTCCCTGCCCTGCCCTCAACCCAGACACATGAGCTCTCGGCTGGCTTCTCATCCATTTCAGCACAGAGCTCCATCCACTTCAGTGTGTTCTTGGCAGAGAGCAACACTCTTTCCTGGTCTCTCCCACCTGTTTCCAAAAGAGCCTGTGACTTCTCATTCCAATGCTCCAGTAAGAGTCACCCCACTATACCTCTGTGGTGCCTGTTAGCCCATCTCTAACTCCTCATGTTTGTTCCCTGTGAAGTGTGTGTTGGCATTTAAGTTCAGTCCCTGATGAAGCCAACTTACTGGCTGGAGCATCAGGAATTCCTTCGTGACTTTTCATGTGTTCTCCTCCTGACCCGCTCCAAGCTCTGGGCATCTCTTGCTGACTTGCCATGGAAGGACTAAGAGGAACTGAGGTTCCCATCTCCTCACACCTTAAATTTAAAACCCTCTTTACTGGCCTAGCAAGCCTATGGTCAAAGATGCTCTTCCCCTTCTCTGACAGACAGACCCAACCAGCCCTTAGTACACCCGGTTTCTGTGGTCCTAGAAGTCTAAACCTTGACTGTGGTACCAGCCTGTAACCATTTGTTGATTTTCCAGACCTGACTGGCCCTTTCAAACACCTTCCCTTTAAGAGTAGGGTTAATGAAACAGCAGTGTGCAATAGTCAGTGGAACTGTACAAGGCTCAGTAGCCATCCCTGCTAAGACTCCCGAGAAAGCAGCACCTCTCTAGAGAGTGTGTCAGGTCATCAAATAGGTACCTCTGAACCTCTCAGAAGTCACCTACTGCTGTCACCTCTAGCCTTTTCTTAGTTGTGCTGGCTGTGATGTGGGACCAGATGGGGCTGCTTTACTGGTTGTTATACAGGGACCAGATGGGGCTGCCTTACTCAGCTCCAGTGCCTCTTGTGATGTGACATGTCTTTTCGGTCTGCAGAGAATCAGAGTGGTTATGCAAGGGCGTTTCAGGCTTCAGGGAAATCTCTTCCCCCTGTGGTCCTTGCCATTGCAAGCTTCCATTCTTCTGCATTAGTAGTCTCCTTCCCTTCCATGTGTGCTGATGAGGGAGGTTTTTTTGGCTGTTCAGTTGTTATGAGGCCACTGCAAGCTGAGTTTGGGACCAGCTATCTAACATCTTTTCAGTCTCCCTGATGTGATACAGCCTCCTCACTGCCTTCTGCAGCTCAGCCACCTGCTGCAGGAGGTGCGCCACCTGAGCACGTTCTGCACGTAGTGTGCTGCCTGTCCCTGCCCCAGGAAAAATGTGTCTTTTCCTGCAATTTGAGATCTACCCTATCTATCCTGGTTGTGTCTGCTGTCCCCACCCAGACAGAACTGCTGTAGGGAGAGGCTGCATTGCATTGTGACCACAGATTATAGCCACAAGAAGATTGTGTATCAGAGGGCTTCAGAGGGCTTCTCTCTGATCTACTGCTGTGATGGGACCAGTCACATGACTGTCCCATCTTCTTTCCTTTGACTTCACAAAAAACAGAAGAGCTCTAGTGAGACCCAACCACAGCCAGGACCATTCGCCTTTGCATGAGGCATTCTGCAGTTTTCCAGTGACACCTACAGACCTAATTGTAGAAGTGTCTGCTGGGATCACGGAAGGCCACTCCTTTGGCAGGAAAAGGATATGGGTCCTCAGCATAACTGGCCTATGCCTTAACATCAAAATCCCTCTGTTCTGATAAGATTTCAGCTTTACTTTTCCCATAGCTTTTCCAAGGAAAGGCACATCTATATAAGTGAGCTGTGAGACAGATGAGTTATACAGTCTTGAAGAGAAAAGTACACAGCAGAAAGTCTACTTCGGCTGTGGTGGTAGTTACAGACTAGCATGGACACTCGAGCCTCTTTTGTTCTAAACACAAAACGCGAAGTTAGCCAAGCCAGCAGGAGCAGCTGATGGTGCAAAGTAGGTATCTGTGTGAGCTGCCTGGCCACACTGCTGGCAGTGCCATCACGCTTTTATGGTATGCTGTCAGGGTATGACAAATCAGGGAGGAAGCAACTACTCATTAGCAATCCAGAAAGAACCTCACATACGTCTATGTTTCATGCATTAGTAGAGAGAAAAGTCTCCCCTTTATAGAATCTCTTTTATGTGCTTGGATAAAGACTAGTCTTAGCTGGTGCAAGGCAGAGTCTCTGACCAGGGCAACAGCAGGTTTTGGAGAGAGTTGCTAGCAGTATTTCCTTACTCCTTTAACCTATCCTTCAAAACGGAGCTAACCATAGTTTAACCTACAGCTAATTTCACATGGTCATTTAAAATATCTGAGATTATACTTCACACATTGTCACACATCAATTTGTAAGCACAAGTTAATGACATCTGGCAAATATAAGGGCCTTTGCTTTGTGTTGCACAGAAGATCCGACACACCCTTACATCTATAAAATAATTTTTAAAAGATTGATACAGCTAGAAGAGGTTAATCTTTTCTTAAACCACCCTTTATTAAGAAACATAAACATCTGTAAATTTATAAAATTATAAAGTATCAAGTGCTTGCTGCTTCCCAGTACAGTGAAATTCAGAAGTGGCAGGTAAGTTTGGCATTAATCTGTTTGGTGTGTTAGTTCCAGAGCTGCAGAACTAGCTAGTTTTGCAGCTAGTTTTGCAAAAGACAGCTAATCTCATTCCTCTGATGGGTTTAAACAATCTTGTTTCACTTTGGTTTCAGACTTCTTTCCTTCTCCTTTTGACAAACCTCAGTGTTTACAAGTGATGGCAAGGCTGGAGCTGTGGGAATGCACAGGCTCCTTAGAAGGATACAAACAGGTGTTTTACAAAGGGAGAGCCTTCTAGTTTCTAATGGGGAAGAGAATTCAGGCATTGAGAGAGCTCCTTTGTACAGTGTTCCTCAGGGACAGTGTGTTCTTGGCATTGGGATCATCTTTTAGCTGGACCGAATAAAGCCAGTCACAGGTTCAATTTGCCTCAAGGTCCCTTTATCAGCAAGCACTCAGATTCCCTTGAAATACATATACCAGGAAGCATCACAAAATCCCAACCATCTAATGTTTTTTTTACCACATTAGTGTTATAAAGTAAGAATTTCTCATGTAGCACACCTAGACCTGAACTCCAAAGCAAGGCATTACACTGCTGTGGAAGTACTATAAAATGAAAAATCTAGTTGTATCCATTGTAACTGTCAGTGTAACTAAACTCCAAATGGGATCTTTTGTGCCACCTTCCCCCTCATCTAACACTAAAGAACAGATGTCAGTTGCAGAGATGAATCATGGAAGGTGTTTGTTGACATTGTTTCTTACTTGGTCTCCTCCCCAAAGCCCCTATGACTTGAAGAAACTTATGACAAGTCCCGACACTAAAGTGTCACCTTTGTCAGTTCTTCTGCCAGCTTCCACCAATGACACTACGATGTCATTGCCCAAAGAGTGATGCTCTATAGGAGAGCATCACATTGGTCTAAGACTAAACCAGCAGGTTCATCTTCTTGTAGAAAACTTAAACCACTGAATTTGCAAGAGAGGTGAAGAAACAGAATCCTAAGTAAAATAAGCTAATCCTTGATGTCTCAGCATTTAGCAAGGAATCAGAGGGGTAGGAAATGCTGCTGTATTTAACTTTTGCTGCTTACTGATATTTTCTTTATAGACAGCACTTCAGGCAAGGCTTTTCTTTTCTTGTAGAAGACAAAGTGACTCACTGTAACAGACTTGTATTTACAGATCACATACATACATATCCCCACTGGAATGAAAGGATGCTCTAGGTTCTACTGCCCTTTAGCTAAAAGGCACAATTAGCTCCAACATGAGTGGTTATGCGTACCACAGTCCCTAAATAAAAGTTTTCCACTACCGGCACAGCTTACATCTCTCTGAAACCTTCACCCTTGATCCACGTACATGAAAATTTAAAAATGGCTGAAATACAGTGCTACCCTCCACTGTGACATTTCTTTAGCTTGAATCAAGTCAGCCAAAAACTCTAGTTCGTAGTGCATAAAAAATTCTAGTGCATAATTGTCCATTGCCACCTTGACCTTCCTGGCAGGACAGCCATTCCTAACAGCCCAGATCCCCCAAAAAAACAGACGACTGAGAGATGCACAGCAAAGGTGCTATTTCTCTAGTCCTTGCTTTTTGTGCAATATGACACAGATATCTCAGTGTACCAGCTCAGGATTGGTCCTCTGAGTCCTTGATTCTTGGCATCCCCTTTTAGCCCTGTTTAGGATTCAGGAACATGTGCTGTTGCTGCATCTTCTGCCTTGGCCAAATCAGCACTGATTATCTCAGCATGGAGCCGCTTGTAGTCAGTGTGGAAGAAGATGACGTAGAAGCAAGCCATTCCACTGCAGAGGCCAGCCAGCACCAGTACTGAAGCTGTGAGAGATACACTTTTAGGCAGCAAATCCAGACGTCCACATTGATGCAGAAGTATACAGGTCAAAACAACACATCTTGTCTAACCTCCTCCCAAGGGATACCCCTGAGGACAGGGTGCAGAGCACAGTGGGACATTACCAGTTTGCTAACAGACAGATCTTGCTTTACCTAACACAGGCATAGGAAGAGTATTTAGGTAAAATGTGGAAGGCTTCCAAAACACTGTGTCCTGCATGACCCCTCAAGTTGGAGGTCTCACACCATTGCACACATTGTATTTGCAGGAGTCTGTGTTTCTCTGTAAACATACACATTTATGTTTTTGGGGGTGATGAAAAACATTACAAAAAAGATTTAATCAAATCACTTGGGCTCCACAAGGGAACAGGTCCTCACAGGAAGTACTTCTTGTTGTATCATCTGAGAGCAAAGTGTAGAAAAATTCACTAAACATGAACTTTTATTAACAACAAATTTGTGTTTAAATAATCTTTTCTGAAGGGAAAGAAAAAGTATATCTAGGAGTTATGCAAGAAAGCCTGGAAGCAGTTCTAATTTTGCCAGTGTCCCAAATGAACATCTTCATCCCTTTCTCCACAGGTTTTCCTGTATGTATCAGACCACAAAAGGAGTAGGAATGGGTACCTAATCCCAAGATCCAGCTCTGATCTGATTAAAAGGCAAATTGCAGGCTTTCAGACATGAAGCAGTCAAATTGCTTTTTGGGGACAGCTATTATGAAGCCTTGATCCCTTACAGCTAGTAGACCTTATTTTGGAGAGTTTCTGCTCAGCCAAGCAGGATATATTTAATAGGTGATGGTCAGCCTTTGCTTATGGTGTCCCCAGATGTCAGCATTATATAAACACAAACCAGTTGAGAGATCAAGACTAGGGTTCAGCCTGCACTGAAAACACTTATGTGCTCCTGTTCATCTCAGTTGCTGTCTCTTCTGACAATCTAGGAAAGGAAGGGGAATTTGGAATAAGTCAGAATAAAAGCTGTACAAGTATGTCACAAACACAGGAAGCTGTGTGTGTAGAAGAAAGGGATGTAGCTTTCAGTCAAAGCATTTGTAACTTTGGCCTCTGATATGAAAACCAGCTGGTTATGCTACATGGACACTGTCTTCCCCTCAGAACATCTTCTTTCTAGCTCTATGAAACTCAAGTCTGCAGGATGACTACAAGAAAAATTCTAACCCAGAGCCATCAGTGGCATTCATGGCACCTTAAGAGTTCTTTCCATGTGAGTTTTGCAGAATCAGTTTAGCAGGAGTAGCAAGGAATGCATCATCAAGTTAGGAAAAGGGGTTAGAAGATATGCTGCAATAAGAATCAGACTTGCAGGGTTCCTCACGCTGAGACCTGGAGGAGAATACATGGGGGAATACATGGGGTACAACCGAGTGTCCAGCATAATTTCTCAAGGACATACTTACTTGTCCAGTCCAGGGCTCCATCCTGGTCAAGGGCACAGGTGGAGAATGGATCCTCAGAAACACGGACGGTGAGAGCTTGTAGAAGAATCATTAAAATCACACCCTCAATCTGGCTGTGGGGAGAAGTTACATTAAGTTACTACATAACATGCAGTTGTGTTACCTGCCAGAGGTACCAGTGCTGCAGACAAGGTCACTTTCCCCAGCTGGAAGAGAATGATGCCTCTTTCTGGAGCACGGTTGTTCTAGCAGAGTAAGCTACTGCTGGATTCCTCTGGCCCAGGTATTTGGTTATCTGGTTCTGGTGCACAGGGTGTCCAGGTCAACTCCAGGCACAGGGCCAGTGTGGCAGGATCACTATATACTCCCTCTGAAGGTGAGCAGGTGTTGAACTACATCTGCCAAAAAGCTGAGCCATATTCACTGGGCAGAGACTTGGAAACACTTCTCACTGCAGGACTGAGGATGCAAAAAAGGCTATGGCTTCAGCTTCCTCCTCAATCACAGCTGGCTGGCAGCAGTCACTAAGTCCACAACCAGTGAGAGACAACAACCTTCAAAGGCAGTGTCTGATGCCTTCCCTGATGTTTCTTGCTGCTGCACCTCCACCTGACACAAATACATGGCATCAGATCACTTGTCAGTTCTTAGAGCTCCAGCAAGTGATTCCTGCTGAAGTCCAGAGCCAGGCCTAGATAGGTAAATTGGTAACTGGGAGGACGGTCACTGTCTCTCAGGGACAGATGAGCCCCATCTTCCTCAACAAAGCACAGGGAACTGACTCATTCCTGTAGTGTTGTGGGAATGGCTGCCTCTCTCAGGCATGCAGCCCCCATCTGCTTCAAAATCAGGTGATGGTGGGCGTGGTTAAATCATGATTTGTGCTAACTAAGGGAGAACTTCTTCCTTCTTGCTTTTCTTGCACCTCTTCCACATGGTTCTCCCTCTTCTAAAACATTTAGCTCTTCAACTCTATGGTCCATCCAGCCAGCTCCCCCAGGGACATGTGCAGACATCAGAGACATTCAGCAGGATGGCAAGCACTAATATCTATGCTCTTCTCTATCTGTACCCACACCCCTGTGTGTGTATGAGTCTTGGAACCCAAGCTCATCTGTCAATTGGAGTTAATCTGCCTTCTTACCTTGCAACGAAAATCAGGCCTGTAGATGTGCCCTCTCCTACAGGGTAGGAGCACTCTACAGCCAGCTCCATGGCAATGGGGTAGATGGCAAAACCAAAGAAACCAAAGAGAGAACTTGTGATGGCCAACATGATGGCCTGATGTCTGAACCGAGAAATCTGCAGGCAAAAAAAAAACCAACACCAAAGTCTCAATGTCAGCATTGTTGTGCAGAAAGTCTCTGAATCTTTAACCTAGGGGGTGACTCACTAGTATAGTCCCTACCTTTTCCTGAAATAAATTTTACTTTCAACCCTCTAGAATCAACAAAAGGCTACGAAATTGAGAGCTATCTGTTGAAATGAAGTAAGGAGAGGATCAGCAGAATTACCTGAAGAGCATTGATGTGGATGTACCACAGTAATTTAGCTGGTCTGTAACTTACCAGGAGTACGTTCAACATATCTCTAGGGCAAAGTGAAACACACACCTTTGTCCCAAAGCAAAGTAACATTTTGGAAATGATGTTTGCATTAGGTTACTTGTGAGAATTCTGGATTGCTGCAGCTCAGTGATAAGGAAAATCAGAAACGTGTTCATAACACAGGGATTTTAACATCAAAAGACCCAAGCAAAAAAGCAAACAAAAAACCACCTGAAATATTTACAAAACCTGGAGATAAGTTTAGTGCCTAGAAGAGCCTTGTCCCTAACTCTGGAGGAAAGAGCATGACCTTGTCCAACTAGTGTTACTAAAGGTGAAGTACTATGCTGCTGGTACCTCATTCCTTGACCATGCAATGAATTCCCACAGAGGAACAGGAGGTGTCTGTCCTGGAATGGCAGCAAACCTGGCCCAGCTAAACTGGTTAAGTCAAGGAAGACTCTGTGTGTGGAATCTGAGTTCAAAGCACAAATGGATCAAATGGATTTGAATTAGTGATTTTTGATCTACTACTTTGAACTAACAGTTCATCTGTATGGGATGAAGGTGAGGAGGGAAGGGAAGGAGGAACAGGTTTGCTTGCTGCTCCTAACACAGCCTCTGGCCTACTCACTGCTTTACCTGAGTCCAGGCAAGCTGATTTGTATTCAGATCATCCTCAAAACAAATGCCAGAACATGAAAAGGGAGAATGCAAGGTGTGCTTTAGGCACCTTGTCCTACATTGACAAAAGCATTGCATTTGTCTGTCTCTTCCAAATGGAGCTACCATCTCTGGGGTCTTGGCCCGGGGAAGGTGTGATCACCCTCTACAGAAAGTCTGGATTTTTTGTCACAGAAGAGAAACACACAGCATAAGACTGCTAGGAAAGCAGAAACCTGCGCCATTCTGGGTCCTCTGCAATGCTGTGTGTCATGATCAGATTCCTCAGATTCCTGCTGTGTGATGACTCCCATTGGCAATGGCTGTGCTTGTGTGCAGTATTTGTACCCTGACCCCGTGGGTGCAAAGTCTCCAGGTTGTGCATTCCTCTCCTGCCTGAATTCAAGTGTTCTCCTCTTCTGCCTCTTTTGTCCCCCTCAAGGAGGTACTTCAGAACTAGAATATAACTAGGTTCTTTTCACTAATGTTACAACCCTGACACTCACCACTGTTAAGAGCAGGTGTTGAAAAAACATGACATTCTTGTTCATTTTGGTGATGCAAATACCTAGCAATTCCCTTTTGTTTGTTTTTTTGTTTGTTTGGTTGATTTTTTGGTGGTTTTGTTTTTTTTGTTTTTTTTGTTTTTGTTTTTTGTTTTTTGGGTTTTTTTTTAAGAATGGTATTTGGAGTCAGTAAGCAAACATGGTGATCCAATATAGGGAAGTCAAATTATGCCTATTTTTCTATACCCTAAATCAGTCTGTCTCAGGCTCCACTGACTGTCATATCCTCAGTAAAGGGTTTTTCTTTGAAACATTCCTAGCCCAAAGAGATAATCCCAAATCATAACACAGGGCTTAATAAACACTATGACATCAAACGACCTTGGTTTAAGTTGATGCTTTATCAGATGGCAACAGAAATAAGCACATGGGAATGGCACAATGCAAGGGAGAACTCACCACTGCGAACATGATGCTGGCAAGTGCACTCAGACAGAAACTAATCTTGGTGGACTCTATGAACTTCCTTGTCCGGTCAACATACATGCCTAGCAGGAAAGCACCCAACAAACCACAGACTGTGAACAGTGCACCATTCAGGCCAGCAAAATCCTGGAGGGCAGAAGAACAAATAATGAGAAACTAGAGCAGTTAGGAAAGAGGTTTTAACGTCACTGACCCATCTGCCAGCTACCAGTGGGACACTTAACTGAGGTAGGAAAAGCTTCCTTGCCCACCGCAGTAGCTGAGGCCTTCATAGGGCTCTGAGTATCAAATGACAGAGTCCAGGTACTTCTACAAGTGTGTGGGGACAGCAGGGTGACAGCACAAGAAAAGGGTGACAAGTCTCTGTACACCTGTCATGGAGCTGGATGCAGAGCAACAGCAGTTCCCTGGCATTAAATATTCCAGCCTGGAGCCACCGGCCTCTTCCAGGGGCAATCAGGTGCTTTGTCCACACTGGTGGCAACAGACTCAACTGCCTTGGGACCTGCTGATGTCTGTAATTATCCTTCTGATCCTTTTCTTACCAGGAACCTGCACTGGCATACCTAAAGTATGTTAGAGGAGACACCGGCTATGTCAAAGTCTAATTAGAGAGGCAGTAAGCAATGGCTAGGAGAGGGTACATGCTCTGTTGCCTGCAGTGATTGCCCTTTGCTTGTAGCACTTCTTCAGCTCTATAAGAATTCAAATGAAGACTGCAATCCTGAAAGCAGAGAAGCTTTTAAAAAATTTGAAAAAACATCTTCAGGATCCCCAAGGGCATTGGAAGGAAAGGTTATGTGGAATATCTTCTCTGGGCTAAAGGGCCAGGACAAGCCAGTCATACAGAGACAACATGACAGAAAGCAAGGCTGCAAAGTTTAAGAGGTTTTCAGTCGAAAGCCAATGGAGTGTGCAAAATGTGATCTGGCTATGGAGCCCTGAGCCAGATATCAGATCTGGGAGCAGAAGAGGGGGTGGACAGAGACCAGACATGTAAATGTGCATACACAAAGCTGGAGGGATGTTATAAGAGGACCTCCATGGCAATACAAACACCAGGACTGAAGTGCAGTCTGCTGAGAAGAAACACCTGAACTCAGGTTCACCTGAACTCCTGCTAATAAGCAGGAGGGAGAGAGCAGCAGGAACCAGCTGTGCACATACTGTGCTGAACTGTGAAAGCAGCACCTGCTGGTGATGAGAGGATGAAGAAACAGCTGTCACAGTACCACTGACCTCTTCTGCTGCCCTGTCTTCATGAAAACTTTGCAAAGAGAAAAAGGTGTTTGCATCAGCTGGTATTCAGCTTCCTTTCAGGACCTGCCTGGGCCCCATTCTACTCTGGAGTAGCTGACAGAAGGCTACATAGATAGCAATGCTCTGGAGCGGCTTAGGAAAATCACAACATTCTTTTTTCCTAAAAAAATTTTCATTTGCAAATGGGAGCTGGCCACAGGCAATAATGAAAATGCAGGTCATCTATTATACTAAGAGTTTGATTGTGATCTGGATTAATCTACTGCTTAATCTATATTAGATAACATGAGCAAATGAGATATGAGAGTGCAGCATATTCAGTTGTCTTCATTTTGCTCTCAGTCCTTTATGAGGGAAAATCAATTTGATTATATCATAGAAAATGTGGACAATGGGGAGAAAAGGAAAAATACTCACATTTGAATACCCCTTTTCACAAAGGATCTGTTCTAGCAAAGCTGAAAAACAGGTGAACATCCCAATTCCTCCTCCAAAACACACTGCCAGGATTATGTATGGCTTGTTTCTCAGGAGCTTAAAAAAAATAGAAGTTCATATAAATAAATAGAGGAGGAAAAAGACAAGGCTGTTGCAGCAGACTTGAGGGTCAGTGGCTCTGACTCCTCAGTTGAAAATATTGACAAGGTAACCCCATGACCATTGGCAAAAGTATGGCCTTTTCCTGTCAGTTCATCCAGAGGACAAGTTACAACGGGGACCCTGGAGGGAGGACGGAACTCTTGAGTGCTCAGATTCTTCCTTTTCTTTGCCATGTGCTATCCTACCTGTTACTGCATCTGTTCAGAATACTCGGGTTGTGTGCTCCTCTTGGATAAGCCCAAGTCTGCCTGTTTGAGCTATCTGCCAGCCCACAGTTGAATGGTCAGATAGCATCTCTTGCAACTTTGCTGTGAGCAGCTTCCACTCCCTGAGGAAGGAAGGGATCCTGATCTCCTTTAAGGGGCTTTCCATAGCAGGTTTGGAGGAGTGGCATTCAGAGTCTGCTTCGTAAGCAGATGGTTCAGTGTATCACTGTCTTGCAGGGCTGCATCCCTTACTCCCCATGGCAGTCCCTATGCTGTAACACTTACCATTTTGAGCCCTGTGAAGAAAGGCTGTGAGTTGGAGTTAGTGGCACTGGCTGACGGAGGCGTTGGCGGGACCTTCTCGTGAATCCCCAGAGTTGCTAGAGCACAGGCTGTTACTGCTGGGACAGCATAAATACCCAGCTACACAACAGAAGGACAAGACAAGTTACCAGTCTTGCCAGCTCCACTACCTCCAACCAAATAAATCAGCTGGACCCAAATCAGCCCAGCTGACTGATTAAAGCAGTTTTCATTTACCATCAATGGAATGTGCATTCCTTCAGGAACTAGTGCAGGCGACAATAAGTTTGCTATAAGAATGCCCAAGGGATTGGCTGGAAGGAAATAGAAGAGAAACATTTTTTTTCATGCAAGCAGTCGGAATCATGTATCCACCCCTATTGCCTGTCAGTGCCACAGCTGCATTGTGCAGCACTATAATGAACATGGACTAAACAAGGCATATAAAGGGAGAACCAGGAGGGGAACATTAGGAGAAGCTCACTGTGTGGTCTTACTGCTGCCACATCTGTTGTTTCACCCCCATGAAATCCATTCTATAAAACCATCTCTCTTCAACTTCTAACTCCTGTAAACTATTTTTCAACTATGGACTTTGATGTCTTCACTCTCACAAGGCTGTCTTAGTAAAGGTCAAATTGAAAAGACAACATTTAAATGGGCAAATCCATGTCATCTGTTCTGGTGTTACATAGCAGGAGTTACAGAAGTGTTTTTCCTTCTGTATTCCTCTATGCCATTAGGCATGTATACATTGTGTAGAGGATTCTCCTGCTCAAGGGGGAACAGCCACAGTGCTCTTAGTCTCTGCTGCCATGACAGATGCTCCTTTCCCTTAATTGTCTTAGTTGCTTAACTGCATTTACACTAAATATGTCCATGTCCTTCTTATATACAGGAATCTGCAATCAAACACAGCACTTCAGATGTGGACAGGCGACCTCCCTCAAGCTGCTGGCAATGCTCTTTATGAGGGTTACCAGGATGCCATTACTTTTCTCTGCAAAATACCATGAACAGCACTCTAAAGTGACACTTGGTCATTCCTGAGGCCTTTCAAGCCTTTATACTTCCTTTGCAAAGGCCAGACAGGTATACAAGTTGATCTTTGCTATCAGCTACAAAAATTACACGTCAGCAGAGAATCTTGCAGAATTTGTACAGGAGGCAGTTGCATTATTATGGGGCTGGAGATGAACAGTGTGTGAAGCAGCATTCCTGAGACTGCACTTGGGAATATACAAAATTGCAGGTGACAATTTTTTTAATGTTAAGACAACATTTTTCAAATAGTCATACAAGTAAAGCTGCTTTTCTACTAGTGAGGAGGGATGGAGTTAAGAAAGGCAAAGCCAGCCTGATGAGTCTGGTGAAGGGCAATGGGAAAGGCATCCTTGAACTGCTGCTGGATGGGGCAGGAGACTCAGTGATAAAAGGACACAAAAACCATCAAGGTATTCAATGTCTTCTTCACCTCTTCCATGATTGGTAAGACTGACCTTCAGCTTTGAGACCAGAGGTGATGTTTGAAGTAATGAAGATTTACCCTCACTGGAGAAAGACTAGGTTGGAGAACATTAAATAAGCCAGCCATAGGACTGATAGGACACTTCAGATTGTTTCCATTGCAAGGCTATTTCTGGTTATCTTTAAAAGGCCACAGCAATTCCAAGAGACTCCTGAGGACTGAAAGAGAGCAAACATCACTCTCATCTTCAAGAAGAACAAGAAGGAGAATCCAGGGAACTTCAGGCCTCAGTCTTACTTTGCCACCATTTCCAGGCACATGAAGGATGACAAGGTGAAAAGGAAAAATGCTTAACTAATCTGATAGCTTTTGCACAATGAAATGACTGCTGGGTGGATGAGGAAAGAGCAGTTGACACTGTCTCCATAACAACCTTGCAGAAAAGCTGATGAAGTATACTGTCTAGACAAGTAAACAGTGAGATGAACTGAAATCCAGCTGAATGGCTGGGCCCAGAGGATTGTCATCACTGACATGAAGACCAGCTGGATACCCATCATCACTGATGCAGCCCAGGGGTTGACACTGGAACCATACAGTTTACCTGGATGATAGGACAAAGTGCACCCACAGCTAGTTTGCAGATGATGTGACACTGGGAGGAGTGACTTGCAGAAGAGATGACCATGCTGTCACTCAGAGGCACTGCAACAGATTGGAGAAAAGGCAGAGGGGAACCTTGTGAAGTTTGACTAAAGGAAATATAATATACTGCACTGGGGAAGAACAATAACTCATCCACCAGTACCCCTTTGAGACTCACCAACTGGAAAGCAGCTCTGCAGAGAAGGACCAGAGAAGGAGTGGGTAGGGTGTCCTCATGGACACTAACTTGACTATGAGCCAGTAAAACAGCCTTCTGATAAAGAAAACAAGCAAACCACTACAATCCTGGACTCAGCATTAGGCACTGTTGTCAGTGGGAGCTGGTCCTTACCCTCCACTCAGCACTAGCAAGCCCACATCTAGAGATCTGTGAGCAGTTCTCAGGTTCCCAGTGAGGGAAACATGAATTTACTGGTCCAGAAAATAGAAAAGATGATTGGAGGACTGGAGCTTCTGTCATGTGAGGTGACACTAAGAGAGCTGGGACTGATCAGCCTGGAGAAGCTGCTGGAAAACAGTTTTGCAGGGAAGGATGTAGGGGTCCTGGTAGATCGCAAGTTGACTGTAAATCAGCAATGCATCCTTGCAGAAAGGTGTCCAACAGCATGGTGGGCTGTATCAGGACAAGCAGGTGGAAGATCATGACCCTCCTCCTCTGTGAAGCCCTGGTGAGAAACATACAGAATGCCAAGTCAAATCCTGGGCTCCTCAATACAAGGTACCAAGTTCATGGAGCAAGTCCAGTCAAGGGCCAAAGACATGATTAAAAGTCTAAAACATCTCATACCTAAGGAGGCTGGGACAGCTAACAGTGGTTAGCCTGGACAAAAGAACACTGTTCAGCAATTATAAAGATGGAACCAGATTTCACTCAGTGATGTACAAAGCATTACACAGGAAACTCTACCTGAATATAAACTGCTTTACTGTGGTAGCTGTCCAGCATTGAAACAAGATGCTCAGATAACTGGTACATCTCCATCCCTGGAGATAATCAAAACTTGACTCAACATAAACCTGGGCAACCTGGTCTAGACAACCCTGGTTAAGCAGGGGGTTGGACAAGATGATCCCAAGAGCTGCGTTCCACCCCTGATGCTGAAGCTATAGCACACAACTGCAGCATTTCTATTCTGTGCTTGGGAAAGTACTATATGATGTTGGTGAAATATTACTTGCTTCTAAGTATGTGTAAACAGCAGTTTCCAAGGAGATGGATTACTTCTTCTCTGTTGGGATAAAATGCAACTGGACATTGTAGAGGACTGCCTGTAAACTAATCAGCTGTTTCCATGAACTATCAACATGCTGAACCAGTTCCAGAAAGTGTAGATGAGGGCTGGAAAGATATAGGTGAGCCCTGAGCTAAACTTGAAAGGACTGAGACCACCTGAGTAATCACATGGTTTCAGTTGCCTTCTTCTGCTGGGAAGAGCTATTACATGGCCTGGATTATAAATAGAAAGGTGGTCACTGAATTAATCAACTATACATTATGATCCAGGGGTCCTGGTGGAGTAGCTTGCAGTATTCTGCAGTGGGGCTGTGTGTTTTGTGGTCAATGATGCTAATGCACTGAAACTCTTCAGGATGCAGAAAATGACAACCCAACAGACCTCAGTCAATGAAGACTACTATGGATGAAGCAGAGGTCACTTCAGACAACTTCTCTACTCTTCCTTCTACTTCTGACACAGGAGAATCTTCACCCAGGAATGAGTTCTTGGCCCTGCACTGCTTCTCTCTGAGTAAGTCTCTACAAGTGAAGAGTAGAACAAACACTCAGGAGCTGAGTCATTAATCATTATGACAGCTGAGTCATAGCAATTTCAGCTGCTCAGCAGGATCCTGGGTGTAAGGTTCACATTTGTCACAAAAGCCCAGGGAGCCTACCCATGGGCATTAACAGCAGGAGGCTGCAGAACCAGTTTCTGTAAGTAGTACTGATACTGACAGTGCTGGAACGCTGGGTGCTGCTCAGCATTAATTACACAGAAAGTGGGAACTGATAAATTGGAGCAAGATGACACAAAAAGCTCACATCAGCAACAGTAAGAATGGAGACAAGTGGGAAGAAGCAAAGGGAAATTTTGCTGTAAAGTGGCTGGGTGGGAGCCATTCAGTCTTTCAAGACAAAGAAAAGAAGAGCTGATTCTATCCATAACTACCTGATAGAGAGATGCGACAAGACAATACATGGGGCATAAAGAATATCTGGATGTTGACATTTGCCATGAGCTAATTAACCACTGGATTAAATGACTGGGGCTGCGGTAGATGGTCCTTCCAGACAATATTTAAATGTCCTTGAAATGAGATTCTGATATTGTACAGCAGACACTATGGATGTAACCAGGCATTATTAATGGAAATCTTCCATAGAGCAACATGCAGGTGTTGCAGCAGACAACAATCACAGCCCATTCAGTCTGCACTCTGACTCCCAACATGCCAGACACTGAAAGCTTTAGGTCTTGGGATTCCACCGTTCCTTGCTCTTCAGGTTTGTTCTTCACCATGGTTAGATTCATTTGGATCTGTAAAGACTGAGGATGCTGCATAAACAAAATGCCTCTTTAACTTCTCTGGCTGCTCTCTCACTTAAAAAGAGTACTTTGTTTGCAGGCTGCAGTCCGTACCCAGCAGTTCCTTGGTATCATGCCACACTGACAACAGAGCTCCTTCTCCAGCAGGGGAGGTGAAGTCTGTCTCAGCACTGGAAAACCAGGTGAGTCATCATATCCACCCTATTCTAGGAAAAGCAGTGCAAAAATAATTTATTCATTCTGACATCACAGATTCCTTCTTGCTAAACAACAGTGCCTGTGCTCTAATCTGGCAGTAGTGTTGGAAAAGCTGCATAGGGGTGCTCTTCTTTCCCCATGCCTAACCCTTCCTGATGGCTTGAGGCAATGGAGAGGGAAGGCAGCTACCGGCTGTTTTGAGGGAAAAACAGATGGGGCTGCCACACACATGAAGGTACTATGAGACTTCACAGCTGAAGCCAGTAAACCAGCCCAGTTTCTGGAGAACCTCTCAAGTCCGTGGAGAAAAGAGGAAGAGATTTCTCTGGCTGCTAGGTAAAATGTCACATGAAGGGAGAAAACAGGTCTATCAAGTGGAGTATCCTGTCTCTTTGTGCCCAGAGGAATCAAGAGAGGAATGTGATTAAAGCAAGCTTATCTGATGCCTCTCCTCCAGTTGCCCAGCTTCCAGGCACTTAGCAAGTCAGGTGTGCTTCCTGCATGGATAGTCCTGCCATTTAGCATCCCCAACATGTTTGTGCAGACAGACAAGTATATTTTATCTGTGTGTGCAAACATACCAATCAGGAATATGTGCTCAGCCTTCCTACTGGACGAACTGGTGGGCAAAATTGCTACAGCAGCCTTATCTCACCTCTACCCAGTTACAGAATTTGGCAACTGTGACCATTGGCACTACAATGCAATTTAAGACACCTTCCTGAGAAACTACAAAATGAAGACCACTAAAGACTTAGTAACATTAAGGGCTGTTGTCCACCTATGTGATATTTAGGCAAAGATGCCAACCTGGTCCTGGAAGAGAGGAAGAAGTTTAGGAGTCTGGATGGCTTATACTGAGCACTGCACCTGGACGTGGCTTATACCCACTTCTTATTCACCTGTTTTGTTGCACATGACTACAAGACTCTTGGGTGGAGCTGTATCTGCAAGGGCAAATGGCTGTAATACAAAGGACTTCCTCTGCCTGCTGCCTCTGAAAGGCAATCAAATTGCTAGCAAGTTCTGTGAGGCAGCAGTGTTACTTTGCAGCTATCACTTACACATTGATGCAATCATATTTGCTGTCGCTCTCTGGTGGTCTGGAAACCATAGTGCTGCCAGCTTTGTTGGTGAAAAGATGATAAGAGGCTGTGCTAATGCACAGAAGCATTGTCCAATAAACAGGTACCAGTAACTCTGGGAACCCAAGCTCAGGAACTTCAGAACACTGAACATCCTGGTGACGCTACCAACCATGTTTAGCCATGCACTCAGCACCACCTGCAGTGAGCAGAAACAAACAGGGTTTGCATACTGAAGCCTGAAGGGCAGAACTTAATACAACCGATTAGCATGGGCAAGGTCTCAAATGCACTTCAGGAGACACTGGGTATTAGTAATCACTGCCTGCAGACCATCCCCACCCCTCTGGGCTGCTGCAAGATGCTCCTGATCCAACCCGCCTCCTTAGGGAGTGTCTTGGGGAGCAAGGTGACTGTCTCAGCCCCATGTAAGAGCCACATTGATGAGAAATCTGAAGTTCACTAATTACACCTTGTCAAGTTTGCACCATCACCTATATTTTGCTGTGACAATCCAAAGATCATGGCGATGAATCATTCAGCTTATGGATCCTGCAAATGTTCTTCTATTCTATTAGCATGCTAGTGTTTCAGTGCTGTGTTGCACAACACAATTCTGGGATTGTGTAGAAATCGCAAGCTCTGACCTGACAGGAGTCTCTTGCTTGCACTCTGTCCTGCTATTCCTTAAACTAGTCCTGAGAAAAAAATTTTACTGCTAAGACTTTTCTGCAGCAAATCTGACCCAATAACAGGAAGTTCTTCACAGAGTCAGCTTACAGCATCTGTCCCTGTCAGTTGGCTAAGACAACAAAAACTAAAGCTGGGAAAGGCAAGCATACAAATTTATTCTGATTTTTCCCACTGCTCTCTCCACCATTGCCAGAGGGGATGTTACTGAACTAGGATGGACCTTTCAAAGTGCTAATTCTCTGCAGCATTTGGCAAGACTCCTGTTCAAAGTATCTACATTACTGCTTTGTGCATCCACAGCTACCTCTAGGTGAACTTCATCAGGGGAACAGAACACTTCAACTCACAGCACAGCGGAGCCCCACGCTGTCGAGGACCCATGTAGCCACCAGGCCAAATGGGATCGAGATGAGGAGGTACACCATTGAGAGCCAGTTGACTGTCTCCAGGGAAATGTGGAAGTAAGCAGCTGTCTTATCAGCCACAGGAGCAAACGTCAGCCACAGCTGCAAAACAAAGACCAAAAATGGGTAAGCATGAACACCCCCAACAGAACAGTAATTCAGCATCCCCTCAAACTGAGTTGTGAGGAGGCTCGCTGTCTTAGTCTCTCCTTGAAATTGTGATGTTAAGGTTGGTAATAAAAGTTCAAGCCCTTAGTGTCTGCAGTTACTTGGCCCAGAGCACCTCACACATTTCACTGCCTCATCCCCAATCCCAGTACTGATGCTGGAGGCTGGCAAAAGCAGAAGTCAGATTACATTTTTCTGTCCCCATGTTGAACACGTTGGCCCTGATGCACTTACTTACCCGATGGAAACCAGATGGACTCATTCTGTGCTAGCATAAACAAAATAGAATCTGCCACCTACTCCCGGCAGCCAAGATCCTTTGAAACTTGGTATTTGGAGTTATATTAGTAACACCTGGATGTAGCCTTGTAAGAACAACTTTATTATGTGTCAGCCAAGAGATACATTATTCTCTACCTTCCTAGACATGCTCAACAGTTAGAAAATTACCTAGAGATTGTATTATTTAATGTATTAGAAGACATAACATGGAGGTACACACAGAACAGATTCTTCAATAACTATTCACGTTTTTCTTCCAGTGCTATATCTGAACAAAGCTAGCTCCCTAGACTTTTTTTAGACACTGATTTCATGGTTCCTGTCTGCTTCTAGTTTATTATGGGAATGACAAGAATGGCTTGATCCTAAAATCAGGTTCTGAGATCACATCCACATGTAAGAAAATGAGGTATACAAATTAGAGGATGTTTCTGTAGATTCTTTGCCAAGATGCATCCTTGTGCTTTTAAAAAAGACTGGTCTAACCTGTCAAATGGCCTAACCATTCAATGTCAATTACAGGTTACCTCACTGTTTGAAGATGATCTTGCTGTTACTGAATACTCAAGGTTATAGAGTTTGCAGAAATGTGAATGAAAACTTCATTATAGCTTTCTACAAAAGAACTGCAACCATGGTCACTTGCCAGGTATTACCCTCTGTCATGACAAACTTCCTCTTCACAGCCTGCAATTGCAGCCAGCATCAGATATGGTATTCATGTGTAACTGAAAAAGATTTGGGTAACCTCAGAGGAAGGTGTGCTCCTAAAAACTGTTACTTGTTATTTCCAGTGTTGCTGATTTTTTTGTTGGTTTGGGTTTTTTTGTTTTTTTGGGTTTTTTTTCTTACATGATAGGCACCATAAAAACTACCACATTAGAAAGAAACAGAAGGGGAGATGGACTTTTCTTCTCTCTAGAGTCACTGCATGACAATAGCCATATGCAAATCTTTCTTTAGCTAGGCTTTTCACCTAGCAGGGATACAATGGGTAAATGGTAGTAAAAGAGAAGTTTTGAATATAATCTCAGCAGCCTTGCAAGGACTCCTCACACCGGTCCTTTCTTCTTCGAAAGGAGGTGCCATGCTCTATCTCCTGTATTCAGTTCAAAGCTCACATCAGCATTCTGGGCTCAGACACACCTATGTGACATCATCAGAGTTCTGGCAAGGGATGGATTTAGTGCTTACTCAGCTTCTGCAGTCAGGTGAATGAACATGCTAGGTGCTGAAGGAAACTCTACTCTTAAACCACAAGGAGGCTAATCCAGGTCACTTTCCAGACTTCCATCAGGCTGGGACAGGAGTTTAAAAGTTTAATGCTAATGTAACTGTTTAGATTAGTATTACTAAGGCATGAGCATTAGTTTGCTTACAGTATGATAAACTGCAGCTAAACAAATCCCAGCTGTGTATTTCCAGCAATAGCACTTCTGGGTTCCTCAACGCTTTCCATGTATGGGGGGGTGGTGATGAAACACTCCACCAGGAAACAGCGTAATTAAAAAGATGATACATTTTGTAAGCCAGCTTCAGGTACATTTTCCACCGCTCCTGCTCCTCTTTCACACCATGCTCAACCATGCATTACATCATTAGGAAAGTGATGCTACAAGCCAGGGCACAGCATTTTCTGCTCAGTGACTGTTTGCATCTAGGTGACCTAGGATCGAGCACTGGCACTATTCCATTAGATCTAGTAAAACTGTTTCTTGCAGAACACCAAGCATAGGTACTGCCCCATATTCCCATTCTGAGCAAGAGCTCCAGTCCTAGCATATCTACATGAGAGCAACGAGGGTGGAAAGTTGCAGCTTTTCCCAGACTGACCTTGTCCCTCAAAATAAGTGTATTTATTTATAGCTCTGGAGAGAAAAAGTATGTTTCATTGTTTACCATGTGTTGTCTAACAAATAAATTCAGAACTGGGCAACAGAGCTCAAGATGAAACTATAGTTAAAGAGGTCACCAAATGCTATTGTGACAAAGAGGCAGCATTGTGGAGTTTTGCCTACACAGGGAAATACACAGTCAGTATACTACCTTCTGCTTTGTTTTTCCCAGTCATGCTAACTCCACCCATAGTAGTTAATAAGCTCTTCTGCTGGAAGCAGGAACATTTATCCAATATTTTTTTCTGAATCTTTGCATTGCCAAGGCTGGTACTTACACAGGGGCTGCCCTGAGGTAAGGTCCCTCAGGTAGAACAGGTAAAGAAGATGCAGCTCTCTCTTGGTAAGGTCAAAGTCCTGTAAGTTCTTAAAATGCAGAATAGAGACAGAGAGAGGTTCCACCCTCCACCACTCCCCAGTGGCCATTGTCTTCATCTTTGGCACACCTAAACCACAGAATCACAGAAAGACAGAATATTCTGAGTTGGAAATGCCCCACAGGGATCATCAAGTCCAAGTCTTAATTGAATGGCCTGTATCAAAACTTACCACTGTAGATCACAGTGACAGATACAAGGAGAGAGAGAACATGTGGGGTTATAGGATGTCAGACCCCAGAAGCTTATTGCTTCTGGGACAGATAAAGGAAGGGGAAACAGAGAGACACCTCTGTCCTTGAAGGGCTGTTCAGTCCTTGCAATTTTCAGTCCCTGTACAAGCTTCACTTTGTGGAAATACATCCTTGTGGTATGGTAAAGCTGTATGCAGCTCCACTGCCTGAGAGGCCACACAAAACCAGAGCCCCAGTGTGAGCTACAGAAGGCATCAAGATGAGCCCTTGTTACACAATGTCAATTCCTGGCTGTGATGCTGACAAGCAGTTTTCACTACTACACCTTAAGTCCCTTCAAAGCCCTGCCAGTGCTACAATTAATGAAAACCTTCCGGCAAACTTTGACAAAATTCTTAACTTGGCACAAGTTGGAGTGGATGATGATGGAAGTCAGCAGCAGTTCACTTTCTGGACCATTGCACGTTGAGATTTACATGGAGGCCCATGCAGAGCCACTAAATCATAGGGACTCTTGCCTTTGCAAGCCAAAAAGCCACAATGAGTTTGTGAGCTCAATCTGCTGACACTTGTCAAAACTCACTTCCCCAGCATTGTCTCACAGATTTTGCATTAGTTGCTTTCAAATTACAGCTCCTCCTGTAGTACAATCCAATGCCATTGGTTATTTCACTGATGTTTTAGATCATGGTATTTGCTCCTTCAGCATTTGGTATGAACTTTTTCCTCCTTTCAGATATGCACCTAGCAGAATGTTGGAACAGCCAGCATAATAACAGACACTATTTTTCTTCTCCAAAGGCAGGAATTTTAGTTCCTACACTCTTCTTCTGAGCTCAAGCCTTAGAAAGATGTTAATCTCAATGTGGTTTCTAGGTTTAAAGACAGAAAAAGCTTCAGTGTGTGCTAGTTTGATCTGGAAGACATACCTCAGCACACATTTTTCACTATAAAAACTTGTGTTCAGCAGCTGAGGAAGAGGACAGAAGGGCCTCTGATGATCCATAAGCCTGTTCCAGCTTGCACTGGAGTGCAGCTGTAACTCCCACTGCACACAGCTGGCTGACTGGGGAGCCATGCCCTAACAATAGGAAAAAAAGAGAAATGTTTTCCACCCAGAGTCACATCCTCAGTTACAGGAGAGCCCCCTCCACATCTTCTTTAACAATAAAGCTTGCACCAGGGCCAGGGCTCTGACACTCTAATGCTTGGGATGTTGGGAATGGTACTGGCTTCACTTTCAGCTCGCTTGCCCTCTGCTTTAGTCTTCTTGTAGCTGACATTAATTCCCCTGCACCTCCCAGAGACTGCTTGGTCCCTTCTCCATTAACCGAGACTTAATCTTCATTAAAGGAAAATGGAGAGGGACTTTTCACAGGCATATAGTGGTAGAACCACGGGGAATTGCCTTAAAATAAGGGAGGGTAGATTTAGATTAGATATTAGGAAATATACTGTAAGGTTGGTGAGGCACTGGAACAGGTTGAACAGAGAGGTTATGGACTCTCCACGTCTGGAGGTGTTCAAGGTCAAGCTGAATGAGCAGCTTGGTCCAGTGGAAGGTGTCTCTGCTCATGGCATAGGGGTGGAGCTGGGGGATCTTTAATGTCCCTTCTAACCCACATCATTCTATGATTGTATGATCATGATCCTTGACAACTGCAGGCCTGCATGGGCATTCCTGTAATCAAAACAGGTTACAGCTGTTCTCATCCTGACTCCCATTTGTAAGTCTTTCTGTTGCCCTTTCTGATTCTCTTGTAAACCCTTAGCTGATTTTCAGACATGTATCATGCTCTCTTCCTCCCAGAATCGGCCTAACTCCTTTTGTTTTCCCCCTGTACTCATTCCCCCTATAGCTCCATCTTCTCCTGGTTCAGTTCATCCACCCTATTGCCTTCACTGTTTCCACTCCTGCACAGATTCTCCAGGACCTATTTCAGTTGCAGGATCTGGTTTCCCTCTACTCATTCCAGTGTTTGTCTTTCCTCTCACTTCTGCAGGAGGTTATCAGTAGGCTGTGAGATACCAGCCCTTTGTCTGCAATGGTAACAAGGTGGTGGCTGAAGGAAGGACTCCATACAGGATCTACTTTGGTAAGCAACAGTTGTGAGCTGTAGAAGGCAGCATGTATGACAGATGCGAGACTTCTGGCGCTCAAAGTGCAGCAATGATACATTGATGCATCACACATACAACTAGCACAGCCAGAAGCAGTGCCAAACATGCTCCTCACAAAAGACAAGCTGGTAATCAGTGCCTACTTTCCTCATGAACAAATCAAGATTCTAAAAGTGGAAAGCAAAATATTTGTAGAAAGGCAAACATATGCAATCAGGCAGGGTGGGAATCAGGCCACTTTGCCATATCAGTAGTGATATCAGGCAGCAAATATATATATGGAGTGCTTTTCACTTGCTGGCATACTGTATAGCTGACTAGACTCTAGAAATGCCCCTGCAGTACCTTTTATGTACAGTTTTAAAACGGGAAACCAAGAGGGTTGTCTTGCATAAAATGGGAACTTCTGCTTCATAACAGACACCAGCACACCTCTCTAGTCCCCACATGGGCTTTGCCTACAGCAGTTCTGCCAACTCCAGCAAGCTTCTTTCATGCACCTGAACACTGCTTACAAGGTGATGTAAGAACTCTTTCTGTGACATGGATGCTGTCTTTCTCCCCTGAAACTGGATGATGAAGCCTTTACATCAGAGTCCTCATCTTCAAGATCAAAAGGGCCACACAGTTTGGAAACAAACAGCCCCACGGCTCAGCTGAAGGCACCCATGCTGACACAGTAGTCTAGGACATTAGGAGAGTGGCATGATCTTCAGAAAACACCAGATCCTTGCCAAGATGTCTCTTAGTCTCCACAGCTCTCAGGAGAAGTAGCAGAAATACAGAGCAGCTGCTGTGTGCGCACGCGTATCTACAGGGGCACTGCTGGAGCAGACAGGTGTGGGTGAGGAGCGTGTGCACCCTGCCCTGGAGCGTGCCAGGCTCCACTCGTGCAGCTCTCCTTCCTCTCCCAAGTACACTGAGTGGTGGTGTAAGTCCTCCAGATGGTGAGTCAGGAGCCACTTGGCCAAGCATGAGTTAGCTCCAACCCTCTGCTCCCTGGCTCCTCCCCAGCTTGGTCATGCTGGTGAACACAGAACTCTTAGTTTCATTCTTCTGTCTTTTTCTGTGTCTGCACTGCTAAGGCAAAAGAAAGTCCATCCTATGAAACACAAAGTTCTCACCTGTTCAACTTCCTTCAACAGGAAGGAGGAATAAAGAAATGAACTATGTGCTAAAGCAGCTGCAAGTACACCATGAATAATCTTAAACCTTAAGCCTTCAGATGAAAAAAATCACATGAAAAACCACAGCATAAGTTTGGCAAAACAAATCCAGGGAGAAAACACAGGCAGAGTTATGTCATCTATGTCATTCCCCCACCCATCAGCCATGCTGCAAGGGACAGCTGAGGAAAAATCATCTAAACTTAGCTGTGGTCTGAACATTCTCGCTGGCCACAGCTTCAGTCAGCAAGTATAGCAAGTACGTTATGCTGATATCTGCTTACAGCCTTCTTAAAAAAAAAGGCAGGAGTTTCTTACACTATATGGTCAGATAGGAATTCCCAGAGTAGCCCTATTTAGGAAACGAGAACAAATTCCTGCTAAGGTAGTACCCACTTCGTACAGCAGGGAGAGACAGAGGCTTTTAAACTCAGGTCAGTAGCAGAAGCACAAGTAAGGGCTATTTATTGTTGGTGTAAAAGCTTCTATATCATGTTAACCCCACTCTGCTCCAGTTAATGAAAGGATTTCATATGCTGAAGTGGAGCAGGAGGATATAGCGAAGAGAGTCCCTTTAATCACCACATGGTCTGGTCTGCCTTTGCCCAATAACACTCTAAACCAGACTACGAAATACCCCTTTCTGAGTCTGACCCTGCTGCATTACCAAATGTGCTGTCCTTCAGTTGCTTCTACCTTGTCTTTATGACAGTGAAAGTCTCCCCCACTCAATACTCCTGATTGCCACTGTTAGTGCCCCCAAAGACCACTAATAGAAAACTGAATGTATATGGACAAGAGTGAGGAACACAAGGCAACATTCTGGAAGCTTAGTCCAACAAATGAGGTGCAAGTCAGATAATTTAAAAGTTATGTGTTCCTACTATATGCATTTGCAGCCTGACACAGGTGTACACAGAACAAAGTATTGCATGCAACATCTGCACAGGAATTGACACATCTTAACTTGCAGGGCAATTTTTCACACTATAGAACAGGTAAATTAATTTTCATCTGGAACTTTTAAATGGCAACCAACTACTTTGATTTCATGGACTTTCAACAACTCTGAACATTTTATCATGATTTTTATCAAGAACTTTTAGGAGAAACTTTGGCATTAGGAAATGTTTGCATACAACTTTATATGTCAGCATAGTTGTCATTCCAGATCTTTGCAATGGCTTAGAAACAGTAATTCCACTCTAGGATATTTATTAGGCACCCAGTCTTGAAGTCATAAAGTTCTGGCCGAAGTTCACACCATGGAAAATAATACTGTGGTGGTCAGGAAACTGTCAAAATATAAAGAAGACAGAACAGGCCAATCTTCCAGGGCTACAAAGTTTTCAGCAACACAGAGGACATAGTAATACTTTCAGAGGTACTGAAAAGATCTGTCTAAGAAACCTACTATTTTCACTTTTAAGGTTTCAGCAAAGTCAAAATCTGACAAGACATCATGGAAAAGGCTTGGTACAGTTTCCTTCACCCATGCTGTCACCAGTCACTTCTAGGAGTTTGGGTTTATTTCCTGTTCTTCTGCTGTGCCAATTTAACTGCAAGCAAACAGCAGGGCTTTTCTGCAGTGTGCTTTTTTACACTCTTAAAGGATATACTGATTTTCCATTGAGAAGTTGCATTTTTTAAATTTTTTATTCATATACAGCTAAATTCTCACTATGTTTTTCCATTTCCCTACTCCAGCACTCTTACATCACGGAATATCTAATCTTCCTTCAAAGCATTTAAATGTTTGCAGGTTGCAGTACCTGATCTTGTCTGCCAGACAGCCTGCATTCACGGCATGATAATCCTCAAGAACATGAATAATTCTACATCAGTCTGATAATTATCAACAATGTCCTCAATGACTTGATGAGCAAAGATTTGGGCTTCTTTTTAATATACTAAGTCTTGATAAGGCGAAACTTTATGGGTTTATCTCTGTAACTACCGAACTTAATTTAAATCTGTTCAATAGGTGGGATATGATCTGGCATCCAAATTTTTCAAGTCTCTCAGAACAAGGAAGTAAGAGTAAGCAAAAAGAAGTTTATACAACCATCTGTTTAATGCAGAATTACTCCTATAGTGTTCTGTATATGCAACAGACTCTGAAAGGAAGCTTGCTTATTTTCCTGACCAGAAAAATCTGCTGTCACAGGCCAGCAATGCGGCAGAGCTAACTCCTGTTCCTCTCCCACGGCGTTTCAACATTGCTCTGCTATTCTTAGGCTAGGAACATGTGACCCTCATAGACAATGAATACTCTCTCTGTCTCCCATGGCTTACGAAGTGGACTCGGCAGCAACTTTTGCTGTGCTCCAGGACACAGTTTGTTTCATCCCAGTCTGACTTGACGCTACGGTACTTCCTGCTGTGCTCCTGGAGATCACACATCCTCCCGCCCCATCCTGCCCTTTCCCCGGTCACCACCCCTCGGTGTCCCGCATTCCCCCGGTCAGAAAGGAAAGCGTGAAGGCCGAGGTCATAACAGAACGATAAAGTTCCAAAGTAAAAGCCGCGTACTCCGTCCATAAGGCACGGCCAGGCTGACGCTTCTCAGAACTGTGCGCGTACAACCGAGTCCCGGTGCTCCAAGGATGAGGGGGTGGATCTGAGACAGGGCACTGGGGCAGAGCCCTAAGGACTGCCTGGCTGCTTCTAGGAAGAAGGTGGTGGTTGTGGCTCTGGCGAGCCATGTCAGCCCTCCTCCCTCCGCAGCAGCAGCAGCAGCAGCGGCTGCAGGCAGAGCCGCTCTGCAGACCTGCGGCACGGGAGCGGCAGGGGAGGGCAGCGCCCTGCCTGCCTGCGCCCCCCGCCCGCTGCTCGGGCACCCGGGGCTCCCCTTGCCCGCCACCCCGGAGGAGGTCCCGGCGCCAGGCCGGCTGCGGGAGCGGCTGTCCGCGGGGAGTGCCGGCCGCACTCACCATGGCGTTGGAGCAGTTCAGCAGGCACACGACGGCCAGCAGGAACCACCGGCGCCGGTACGCCTTGAAGCGGCCCGGCGGCTCCGGGCTGCGCTCCCCCAGCAGGCTGGCCGCCTCGGCACCCTCCATCGCGGCTCGGCGCGACTCGGCTCGGCTCTGCCCCGTCCGGCCCCGCCCCGCCGCCCTGCCCGGCCTCCCCGGGGCGGCCCCGGCCCGGCTGGGGCTGCGCTGCGGAGGCGCCCTGGCTGCGGAGCCGCGCCGGGCCGAGCGCCCGCCCTGCGCCGCCGAGCCGCCTCTGCACCGCCGCGCTGCTCCGCATCGGTCTGCTCGGGGGCGCCGAAAGGGGGCCGCCCGGCCGAGGAGATGCCTCTCCTGCTCGTTAAAGAAACATCAGCGTCGCCACCATCCCCACTGCCCGCCGAGGGCTCCGCATTCCCGTGGGAGTCACCGTTAGCTCTCGCCTGCGGGCAGCACCCCGAGCGGCTGCTGCCGCGGCTGGGGGTGCTGGCGGTGGCGTGAGCAGGGACCAGCCCTGTCCGAGAGTGATCGCTTACTGGAGTAGAAGAAGGACTAGAGGAGAATAAGGGGGAATGGTAAGATCCACGGAGGTCTATCAGCCACAGGATATATCGTTTGGTTATGGATTTTTATGGCTGGTTTTGCTGCAGACAGCAGCATTTTCTTTCCCCCTTATAGAGGCCACTGGATATTACCTCCTACCCTCAAAAACTCCACAAGGGAAAAAATGCAAAGGAGTGCAAAGGAGAAGCCTCCACCGGTTCTAAACAGGACCTGTGACTTCAGGTCGGATGAATACCGGTAGTGCCTGGGTGTCTTTATGTCAGCTCTGAGATGTAATCACCCTCATACACCCACCACACACCAACGGTGGCACCTCAGTAGTACTGAGCTGACAGGCTCTAGATTTCAGAAATGGCTCCAAAATATAACAGTGTCACCTCTTGCTCAGGTCTTTGAATTCCTTGTGCCATTTCTCACCACAGCCTGGTATGACCCTACCACCCTCTCAGTAAGAGGCTGAGGTCACTTACTGTTAGGAGGGCTTTATGTCTAATGCTTTGAGCGTATTTGGAAAAGTGAGTAAGGAGGGTTAAACTGCATGCCAGTATTCTCTCATGAACAATTTTAACTGAAATTTTCTGCGGTGAGAGAGGAGTAGGGAGTGGAGAGAGGAAAATGAGGAAGAGGAAATCATTTCTAGCCCATGCCAAGCCTGTTGTTTCAGGGTAGAGAGAAGCATGGGTTATTTGCGCTAGTGAGCAAGCTTTACTGACTGATAGATTGTGCCTTCTATTCTCTCTCTCTTCTGGAATTAGGAGTTGACATTTAGTAATAGCAGTTGACATTTTGTAATAGCAAGTGGGAATATTAAGGTAATTCTATCGATTGACATGTTCCTCTGTCTACAAGTGCCTGACGTGGTTTGCCTGGTGTGTGAGCTGCTGACAAATGTGCACAGCTGTTTGTGTGTTGTAGGCTCATGCACAGCAACTTCTGCCCTGCTCTGGAAAGACATGCAGTTATCTGGGTTGTGTGCACAAGTGAGCTGCCCTCCTGACCCAGCAGTGCTGTCATGTGCAGAGAAACATACACTAACATGTTAGGAGGCCCAGGTGTGTGGCACAGCAGAAAAGCACAGTACTCACCTGGAGAACGATCATTCCCTCTTCTTCCTGGTGTCTCCTGACAGACAAGCCCTGTGTGAGAATCAACTTCACTAAGACTCTGTGTACATGAACATCACCATGCTCACTCATTTTTCTGCTTAAAATGTCTATTGATGTCTGAACAATGCTGTCAGAAACCAAGATCCCATATGAAATTCCCTTACTGATTAATTTTGTTTGTAAAATACTTTAAAAGCTCAAATCACATGTATGTGTAGGTCAGATCAGAATCAAGTCTGCCCTATTTAGACCCTTTCTGTATTATTTATGTCAAGACAACGTGCTGTGCTTTAAAATAGGGTCCCAGAACAAACTGGAGCTTGATGATAAGGGAGATATTTTCTGCGTGAGCTCTGCCATTTGGGTGCAGACATCAAAAATCCAGTGTCAAACAGGGCCACAGAAAGGGAAAAGGACAACGCAGCAGAAGAGAACTGCTCTGATATTTGGAGCAGAATAATTTACTCCCACACCTGGGAGTAACAGAAATACTTTTTTTTCGCTTATCCTTCTAGACATGTTACTTTGCTCTATGTACCCTGTAAGGACTGGTCTGGGGCTGCAGAAAGGCAAGAGTACTTCGAGCAGCTCTTTGCAAGCTCATTCCTCTGCTCCATACCACATTCCCTATGAACAGGGACACCATTTCTCTGGCAGCACAACCAGGACAGCAAGAGGATTAGTGTTGAAGGAGAATGGCTTCGTTTGCCCTGCATCTTCTCATTTTTTCCTGGTGCTCTGCTTGCTCCTAATATATTCCTATCAGATTCTTTCTCCCCAGTGTCACCCTCTCTTACCCATGCCCAAGCGCATCCCATCCCTATTTTCTGTTCCCTTGTTCTTGTTTCTATGAACTGGAAGCATAAGTCAGATGTCTGCCTCTTAGTCAAACAGTAGTTTTGTAGGTACTTGTACTGGGATACCTATAGTCTCTGATGTATGAGCATATCTAAGATACACTGAACAGATTCAACTATGCAATTGATACAGTAAGTAAGGGAAAGAAAGTTTTCAGCAGTGGAGCAGTTGAAGTCTCTGTACCTTGGTTGAAAAATGGATGTGAAATTACTTAGTGTCTGAAGAGAATTCTGCACCCATAGCACTTTTCCAGTATTCAGTCCCCATTATGGTAATTACAGGATCAACCAGGTTCAAAACAGGGTCAGAAATTGTGGCTTAAGGGGGAATGGAGTACCCAAGATTTGTAGATGCTCATGGTTGAAAGAATTTTCAAGTCAGAGGCGTCACAAAAGCTTACAAAGTTTTATTTGTAAATTACACTCTTGGCATGTAAATTGGTATAAATGCTTAGCACTGGGCTTGGGTAATGGGGCAGAGTGAAAGACAACAAAGGGATGAAATGGAGAGGAGGAGAGAGAGTGAAAGGGAAAAAAAGGGAGAAAGTGAGATCACCAGTCCTGGCTCCAGCACTGGTCCAGATGATGGTATGTTCAGGATTGTGGCAGCACCTGCCCATCCAGGCTTTATGGGGATACATTTTACAGATAAATCTCCCAATCTTGGAAATAAGTGTCTCACTTTGTATGCAAATTACCAATCCTGTGCAGACCATTCCTCTACACCTTTCTGGAAATGGATCAGAAGGCTTTGGGGATCCCTGGTGGTCTCAATCTCCTCCTACAGTCCATGCCCATTTCTCATTCTCATCCCTGCACTTATGCTGTGTTGTGCTCATCTCCAGGAGCCAGAACAAGGATGTTTGTCCCAGAAATGTGCTGCCCTACCTCCTTATGGCCTCTCCTCCAGCAATATCCAGTTTTTTCTCAGTGTATTATTACCAACAATTCTTTGCTCTTATCACCAACAGTCCATGGTTGGCTCCACAGCTATCTGGCTACTGGTGTTTGAGGCACACACATGAGCCCTCTTGTCTCCTAGGATCTACAGCAATGAAGTCAGACCTGTTTGCTTAGGACTCAACTCAGTCTGATCTTGAAAACCCTCAGCAATGGAGACAGCACAACCTCTTTGGGCAATTGATTCTCCTTCTGAATCAGTCCTAGGGTAGATGCCACAACACAGCCCTTTGATAGAGTACAACTCATTAAGCATAACCCTCTGACCGCATTTGAAGTTAGACCAGTTGGCTGCACATCCAGACCATAAAGTCTCACCTTAAATACAAGAACACTGTTGTAACAGAACAAGAGTTGAAAATTTTGCTAAATTCAAGGTACATTACATCCATTGCTCTCACCCATCTAAAAATCCATTATTTTATCAAAAAAGGGCAGTCAGACTTGTTCACTGCTATGACTTCTCCTTGATGAACCTGTGCTGATTTTTCACAATTGCCTATTTCTTCTTCATGTGTTCAGATATAACATGAAAGAGAACTTGTTTCATGGGTTTTCTTTCCAGAGATTGAAGTATGACTGGTCAGTCTGTAGTTTCTCAGGCTATTCGTTGAGTTCTTTTTAAGTGTAAGTGCAGCATTTCTACACTTAACAGGGATATCCATAGCTCCTCAAAGATGACTGAAAGTGATCTTACACAGGCAGTTCTCTCAGCAGTTCTCTCAGCATCCTTGGACACAGCTCTTGTGTTTATATGGACTTGTTTAAGCCAAGTTTTCTCCAGCAACTCCTAACTCATTCACTCATGGTTATCTCTCCCCTCCATGAATCTCAGGCCTGAAGCCCTAGGAGACCTTGCTGTGTAAAGAAGGCATTGAGTTCCTCAGCTTTGACTGTGTCCACTTTGAGTAAAACACCCAGCCTACTTAGTGACCAGAAGCCATGTCCTTGTTCAGCTGCTTACCATTTAGCAGTTGAAGCTCTTTTTGTTACTATTGACATGCAAGTTAAAATTCCTGCTGAGCTTTTACTTTCTTGACACCATCTCTACATGCCTGGGCAATGTTTATGAATTCCTCCTGTGTAGCCCAACCCTGCTTCCATCCTCAGTATATTGTTTTTTGGGTTGGAGTCCTGCCACAATTCCCTATTTACCCAAGCTGGTCTGCTTATTTGCCTATTTTATTTCCTGAAAACGGAGATGGCCTGTTCTTACACTTGCTTGAAGCTTCAGAGATCTCATCAGTGCTGAAAAGAGTGACAGAGCGAAAAGCAGCTCCTTCACCTGCTGCACAGTGCAGGAGGTAGGGAATAAGGTGTCTTGAGCTGCAGAACTAAGGAGTCAGATACCTTAGGGGTGCACCTTTGGGTTGAGTAGCACTGAGTAAGTTGCAAGCCTTTCATCATGGTTGGGGCATTCGTAATATCCTGCATGGATCATCTGCTTGCTGCTGACACTGCAGGTTTCTGTGCGGCAGTGCTAATAGGTTCTTGTCTCTCTTCAGCCACAGATTTTCAGGAAACTGTTGGGAGTTTCCAGCTGTTAGGAATGCTGTCCGTCTGTCATGTATCATTAAAACTTGGTGACATTGAAAAAGGTAAAAAAAGAAAGGAGAAGAAAAAAGACAAACTTACTAGTTTTGTGCATTCTGTACTATATAAGGAGCCCACATGGTACCTGAAAGTGTAATTAAAGGCCATGCAGGCTCATTAAGTACAGAATGTGTGTATGGGGGTGGAGGTGGAATTAGGATTGCTCAAGCAATTTTTATTCTGGCATTTCCTAATGTTTTAATGTTTAAATTAGCAAGCCTTAATTAATTTTCATTACACAAAAATATGTGGAAAAGTACTTTTGTTGCATAAATGGATCCACTTTCTGTTGCTTTTTTCTTGCTAGATCTCAGAAGCAAAATGAAGTTTTCCTGGGGAATCCTGAATTTTGTTTAATATGGATGTTTTAATGCTAATTAAGTATGTATTTGTTAGATTTGTAGCAGATAAGGTTCTGAAGACTCATTCTGCAAACCTGGAAACCTGCAAACATGCTGTTTGTTTCCACAGTGCACAGTATGGAAGGTGAATTGGAAGAAACTAGTTAAATCTTTATGTCAAAACCTGCCATGATACAAGTCTAAGACCCTTCATGGAACAGATCATAAATTAAAAACAACAGCAATAACAAAAGATTTCAGAAGGGAGAGCAATTGTTGAAAGCGCAGAGCAAAACAGCAGCAAAGTATCTCCCCGAGCGTAAGAGAGTATTGCATATGCAAGTTCCGCATTACTGGCAGGTATGGAGAGGAAACAGGAATGCAGAAGTCACTGCACTGGCATGTTTGCAGACTGCTGAACCAGACACTTTCCTCCAGACATGGATTAGCTGCTTGCTTCGACAAACAGAGCAGAAAAGGCCAGTCAAATCACAAAAAACATCACAGGAAACAGCAGAATGCATGTCCAACACTCCGGATAGCAAACCAGTGGCCCAGTGGCTGAATCTCTTCACAGTGAAGCAGGTCCTGGGAATGATTGCTTGTGTTGCCATCACTGGCAGTTGTGAGCCTGGAAAACCAGCTTTAAGGGAACTGCGAGCAGCTGCCAAAAACATGGGAAGCCAAGTCCCCTCTGCTGCTCTAAAAGCAGTGAGTGGCAAGTCCATTGTGCATTCTCATCTCTGAATCATTTTCTGAAGAATAAGTTTAAAGACTTGTCTACACTTTCTCTTGCTCCTCCATGTGGAGACATTCCTTCTCCCAAGGCTAAGTACAGATTTGTCTTTATAGCTATAACCTTTCCTGCAAATAGGGAGATCCAGACTCACAGCAGGTCTTTTTTGGCCAAAATAAATGATATATGCGTTAGAAAATGGACCTTATGAATGTGAAGTAAAACACACTCCTGACTGCTGTATTTCTGCTGCCAATCTTTTCTGAAGTCTAAGATGACTCAATGAAAGATGTAAAAATTTCCTAATATTTGAAAGTATTTTCTTATTTTGTATTTAGTCATCCTTGAGCTATTTGGTTTCCATTCATAGTTATACCATTTTTTTCCACTTATACAACAAGACAAGCAAGTGAAATTATAGTTTATCTGAAACTCTGTCCTTTGTGAACTCACAGCTTCACTAGTGTCTTGTAGAATTAATCATTCAAGGACAGAAATAGAAATAATATTTTAATTTATTATTTTATTTTATTTTATTTATTTTATTTTATTTTATTTGTAGAAACACATCATAATTTTAATGGCTATGAAAACATGCATAGCTGAAACTATTTCAGAATCGTTATATCAAACAGTATTTCATTTAAAACAAGTGAATGCAAAATAGGTCAAATTTATATTTTGAAGTAGAAGGAAATTTTAACAATTATCTTTCCTGAGGCAGCATTGTCTCTGCTCTTCTTTTTTTTTTTCATTTCCTTATTTCTTTGTCAGCACAAATGTGGCTCATTGGGTCAGTAGTGTCTGGGCCTTGTCCCCTAGGTGTGGGCAAGCCAAGACAGACTTTTTCTCAGAAACTTCCTCAGATTTCTCCTTTGTTCTCTGCACAAAGAAATGTGTTAAATTGGAGCTAATGAGTGAAGTCCGGATCCACTTATCACCAACACAATTAGATGCCTGATGGTCCCAGAAAGCAATGGCTACAATTCCAGGTAAACTGCAACTAAGGTAAAGATGAGAAGAGATGGTCGGTGCTATCCAGGGGGAGCACACAAAGGACTTAGTTAGATCTGCTCTAAGGATACTGTGCAAAGACCATATTGTTACAGTTTTTAAATACCTCAAATCATTACTGTTCATCTTCCCAGAAAGCAGTGACTCCTGTGGACAGTAGCTAGTAGCTCCCTGTTCTGCCTTTCTATCTCCTCTCTCTCTCTTCTCTCTTCCTCTTTCCTTTTCCTTCTCTTGGCAAGACAACAAAAAAGGTCGGATGATTTATCTAGGTCTTTCCTGCATATTGGCCATCTTAATTGAATTTCTAATGTTTGGAAGACCTGTTTTGTGGTAATTTCAGTTTCTCTTCAGTGCAATTTACCATGTCATTGGATGCACATCCTGTTATATGCTCCTTCAGCTGGACATTTATCTGGAATGGAATTCCCTTCCTAAACCTAACTCAAAACACCAATGAGGATGTTGTCATTTTTGATTGCTAGTAACTACAGAGTTCTCAGAGTTCTTTTTCAGTTTTGCTTTTCAGCAGTCAAGTGCAGTAATGTAATCCTTCTACTTTTTAAAAATTTACAGATGTAGAGAGCAGCTACAAATATACAGGCTTGGTGAGGCCTATATAGGCTGGCAGAGGATTTTAGACAACTAAGTGCAAAGGTCTACAAGGTTATTTCTGTCCTCTTTTGTTTTGCCTGTGTCTGTGCATGCCAGAAATCCCCTGCAAAGGACTTGTTAATCTCTCTGCAAGAGGACACACAGTATGTTCACACACCCACAGCACATGCAGGCATGCATGCTTGCTTTACTCCTGGTCTTCTGCTGTCAGTTTATGTAATGGAAAAGAGCAATTCAGTATTTTTATTAGATGGTGGCGGCAGAAAATGGTGTTTGGAAACTTCAAAGAAGTCCAGAATTAACCACTTTTGAGGAGAAATCTCAGTCCTCCTTTTGTTTCTGAAATAGCTGCTGACCAGTAAACAGGAAACACACCAACCAGGCCTAAACCAGCCCAGAAGGATGAGAAATGGCAAAGTAATTATGTTTGCCATGCATGCAGTCAGTGTTGCTGAAAACGAGAGCTAGCAAGTATTTGTGAAAGAAGGACAATTTGCTTAGTGCTGCACTAGAAGACGCATCCCCTTGCCAAGGGAAAAGTCTGTCATCTATATTAGTAACTTTTTGTATGTGTTGACCTGCTTCAGTAATGCTGGACAGAAGGGTAGAAATCACAATGGCCTTGTTGTCATATACATTTCATCAAAGTTGGTCTCTAGGAAGAAGAGAAGGAAGACACAGTACTGTGTGTAAGTGAAGGCAGAGAAGAGTCAGGTATTCTGTCTTTGGTGAGCTCCACAAAAGCCCAGGAGTAGAGTTAAGCTGTGCAGCTGGCACCCTGTCTCCTGTTCCAAGCCAGCCAAGGCACACACTGCCCTCTGTCCACTCAACCAAAAAGAGCTCAGGGTCAAGAGAGACACTCTAGGTCTTAGAGGGAGACCAAAAGGAAAGATTCACATGGTAGAGTAGATACTGGGAAGAAATGGATGAAAAACACACCATTTCTGTAGAAAGAGCGATTTGTTCAGATTTTTATTATACCAGGCCAGAAAGTAAAAACCAGCTAGTTAAAAAAACTTGCCTATTTTCTTGCTGCTTTTTTCAGCTTTAATGATTCTTGTTTCAGAGTATCACAGAGTTGTTAGGCTAACATGTAGGGTCTGTCTTCAAATTTGTTAGACTAGGATAGTATTTCACAGAGAACCTCTTCTGTGTTCTCATGCTGAGTTTCACATTTGCTTCCCACCCTGAGCAAATACGCAGTTCTTGTTTCCATGCATAACTAACAGATCTGAAGACAGAATTATTTAATACAGATCCCAATTGTTATGATTTTAAATTCTCTTTGTGGCCCTGCAGAATCACTGAAATGCTTTAAAGCTTAACTCCTATTAGAACTTTATCCACCAGAGACTGATTTGTTTTCTATCCTGTGCTGTCACATGTGCCAATATAGTTGAAAATGCAATTACACCATTTAAATATTCTCAGCTGCAGAAATTTTTAAAATAAAAATTGTTACAGAAAATCTTCAGATACTTTTAGGGAATAATTAGCTTCTGTGTAAATGATGGGAAATTTACATCCTGTGGCTTGAGACTAGGAAGCTGGAATTATCATTTGACTTTGAAAAACTCATAGACTGCATGGTCGGTAAAGCTTCTATGTGACAAACGCAAACAATTTTTTATTCCAGCAGAAATAATGAGGTTGGTATTTGACTGTCATTGTGGCCTTTGCACATGCCCAAGAGAAACACTGCAATGTGTTACCCAGAGAAGTTGTTCATACAAAGATCATGGGATAAATTACACACCATAGAGGCCAGTGAAAGTAACCTGTGTAGAACTGGTTGCTTGTAAAATAAAGGTCAACTGTGATAGCAGAGCCAATGCAGTCAGCCATGCAGGCTGGTGCTGTAGTATGTTATGCTGACACATCAATGTAAAGAAAAAGAAACTACACAAAAACAATTTGTTATATTAATGTTCTAAAATCCAGCTGTTCAGTTCCACATTGAACAAATCATCAATTGCAATTTTAGATGAGCTTCCTTGTAGATTTAAAGGTTTAATGCAAGAGGGGAATTGTGCACTCTCCTTTTGTAAAGGTGAGGTTGTTTGCTTTTCACCTATGCACTCAGAAAAATACCACTATTGTGAAAAATCATGTCCTTACTTTTCTCATATCAGAAGTACTGTGAATTGCAGCAGGAGCTACTGTTGCCTCCTCAGACACCACATTCCCACACTGGAAGATGCAGCTTCCTGCTGACAATAAATCACACTGTTCTCCTCTACTTTGTCTCCAAGTACAGTCAGCATGAGTTCAGCTGTGTATTCTGCCTAGTTACTGAACAGTCAATAGGGTACAGGGAAATTTTATTTGTCAAGGTAAGCTTCTGATTTGGCACTGAAATCTAGAAAGACGACTAGCAAAAAATGTTGAGTGAAATAAGCTGTGTCTTAAAATTAAATTTCTCTCACATGACTTCTTGGCAGAGAAGATGTCTGAAATGAGCTGTAACTACAAGAGACTCAGAGACTGCCTGGCTCTTCTGCTTCACCACCATATGCTCACAAGCTTTCCTTGCAGTCAGCTGCTATACACTCATCATCTCTGACACTGGTGCAATTTATTTCTATTTCTAAATTCCCCTTGGGTTGGGGATAAGACTGTAGCTTCTGATAGCTTTTTGTAAAACCATATAAGCCAGGTTTTCTCCTCTGACCCATCTAAATCTTTAGCAGCCTGCATTTTATTTAAGAGGTAAGGCTTACCTCTGTATTGGAATAAATACTTCAAATACCTTTGAGAAAGCAAAAAGCCATCTCTCTGCAATTTATCTATACAACCTTTCTCCCACATTTTCATTTTCCTAAGGAGAAGCATTTTGTGTAAAACTTATTGATATCATTCTTAAGACCAAAGCCATGAATACATTCCAACATAACTAATTTTCTTTTTTGACCTCTGACTATCTTATTGCAGTGTTGGCAGCCTCAAAGTTTGACCTATTATGCTAATTCTATTGTAAAAAGTATAAATAAGTTTCCTTTATTTAGATCCAACATCTAGGTTCACTGCAATAAAAGACTTTGTAATAAAATAATCACTGACGATATCAGGGAGCTTTTCAAGCATGTATTTAGGTCCTGTATTAATAGTTCATGTTCTGTTCTTTAATCTGGTTTTAACTGGGTGAAGTAGCACCATTTCAAGAGACAGCATATTAACTTATTAAGGAAATAAAAGGCTAAGTAGAATTATATCACTGAACAGTAACTATGGTAGATAATGTTCAGTGTTTAAGCTAGGGTAAGTATCTGCAAGCCAATAGTGAAGAAACTGTGAATGGAGGCACCTATTACAATGAAGACCCTTGGAAGGGGAAGGAAGATAAATCGTTATAACAGTATGGACATCCTCTTGCTGAGAAAGTGCATGTGGAACTAACAACAAACACCACTCAAACCAAAGCTTCTCATGCTCTATGGCACTGGCAATACTCTGCCTTTCTTTTTTCAAGGCCTTCTCCTGCTGTGGATTGTTCTGGATCACAGGGTTAAATACACGAATAGTCTGCCTTGAAAATGTGGTTGAAGAGCTGTGGAATAAGAGCCAGTCACGTACTGGCAGTCAATTCCCCTTTGACCTGTAGCTCAAAGGCACATCAGAAATGCAATTTAACTAATCTCATTAATAACATGATGAAACCCATATCGTACACATTGGAGGGCAACTGTTATGCTAAAACTAATTTGCATTAAATTGTAGGAGTTTTCCATAGTCCAAGTGCAGAAAGAAGTACTCTTTTAGCCTGTTTGTTATAAGTTGCTGATGTCAAATGCCTGGAAAAAGTATTTGTTGTGATGTGCTCAATTTTCAAGATGCAAACATCTGACACAGGTATGTTGGTTGTAATTAAGTCACAGAGGCTTCTGGTGTGAAGTTGCCTCCCTCTTTGCAGAATTAGTTTCCATCTGTCCATCTACACAGATAAAATGTCTCTTGAGCATGTGTGAAGGCCACAATCAAAGTCAAATCTCAGTGAGATTTCTACTAGCATAAAAGAATCATTGAGATCTATCTCTTAGAATTCTGCACAGGCAGATGGAAACGAGCTAATGTCTCTAGGCTGCTCCAGTGTTACTGTTTGAGAAAATGAAGAAAAGATTTCCATATCTGTTGCTGCATGTGCTCTGAAGAGCATGCAGAAAGCCTGACTTGCATTTAAAACCAGGAGCAAAGGCACATGTCATAGTAATGAATCATTTTGTACAGCGAAGTACCTATCTCCACCAAATCCTCCTAAAAAAGACTTCTAACAAGAAAATTTACAGGCCTGGCCTCAGTGGGAAAATGCCTATTATAAAAGTTTGCTTTGTCCTGAGTAAATTGGGAGAAGAGCAACTTCTGGGCAATGGCTCATCTGTTATGGCAATGTGGTTTATAATTTCCTTTTCCAGATAATGCCATAACAAAACATGAACACGTCTAGTGGTTTTTCCCCACATCTGCCTGACCTAAACATTCAGTAATGAAGAAAAGACAATCCCTATGCTTTCCATTTTCCCCAGTGCTACTCAGGTGCTAAATCACTCATTTAAGATAAATAAAATAGGAACTTTATCACTGTCTCCTGGTCACTAAGCTTTTAGGATCTCTCATTTGATGTTGACGTTTTTTCCAGAAGTCTGGAATTTTACTTGTGTGTTCAAGTGGTCTTTCTGGTTAAAATTTTACATTCACATACAGTCATATGTACCATGAGAACTAGTTCTCGCTGCAGAGAGATCTGGATTGCAACAGGATAAGGAAATCCCAAGGCCCATTTGCAACAGTATCTAGACTGCCCAGTGTGTTTTCCCTTATGGGTATTATTACTCTGACTCATGCCTGGCATAAAATTTGACAATGTGTTGTTGCCATACCCACATCTCTAAATCATTCCATGTTCAGGAATTTTTTCTCTTGCTTCTATTTAATGAGTCAGCAGTTGAATTATGTTTGTTTAATTTATGTCCAGCAAGAATGACTTGTTAGGCTATTTTCTTAGCATCCTTTTGAACAGTGTTCATTTTACAGAGGGGAATCACAAGATTGTTTTTGTTGCAAGAATATTGAAGAACATCATAAATTAGATCAGCCATGCCCAGATAATTTCTGCATATAATCTGTAAAATTGGTCTTTAAAGTTATTCCAGGGCAGGAATGTATTTGTTCAGATTAACAATGCCTTAAAGGATATGGACAAAAAATTCATGTCAGCTCCTCCTATCCCAACAAATATTCTACCTCTGATGTGCAGCCTGTTTTTCCTGCTGGTAGTTTGCTGTGGGTGGGTATGGGAGGATGTTTGGAGCGTGGAAATGTTATTACAAAGGCAAGTCAAGACTCCAGAAGCCAGGGCTCCTAAAGCCTATGGTGTTTGTGAAGGTTTCTCATGTTTATCACTCTGGCCGCACTTGTTTCTCCTGTCCATGACCCCTGCCAGCACAGAGCAGCTCTGACTTTCGAATCATGCTGCCTGTGAGCCTGTGGGCTTCTCTTTTCCCTGTCTCACCAGTATGTCCCAGGTAGTGATAATAGCTATTTCACTGAGGCCAGATGGTGGCTCAGTCTCTGAAAAGGGCTTCCTCCTGCAGGCAGGGACAGCAAAGAAGGAGTTCCTCAAGAACTGCCCCGTTATCACAAAGCAGTTTCTCTTCCTCCATAACAATGTAAAGCTACCCTCAGCACCAATACTGGCCTCCTGAAGGAGCAGCCTGTATCATCTGAAAGAAACATTTACCCCATCTCAGCTGGGAATCTGTGTTTTCTGTGCTTCTAAGCTTTGGGGTGTCCTCGATCCCTCAGGTCAAGGCAGGAAATGCATGGGGCTTCAGCTCTGCTCTGCAGCTCTGCATCCCACGCTGAGGTGAGTACCTCACCATTATCACCCCACCCGTGCCCTTCATCTTCCTTCTGAGTGTGAGCTCCTACCAAGTACTCCAGCCTGTCAGGAAATGCTTCATCTTGCCTTCACCCTGCCATTGCAGGAGGTAGGGGTCTTGCTGGGCGTTGGCATGAAGCAGGAGTAAGGAGCTGACACCTCCTGGCCCAGGGTTTGACTGGAGCACTGCTCTGCACAGGGAGGAAGGCTGTCTTAGGGTGGCTGCTGACAGCACCTCCTCATTGCTGTGGTGGGGATCACAGCCTCACAGGGCCACAAAACAGCTGAGGGTGTCAGGGGTCTCTGCTCCAGCCCACCCTCCTGCTCCAGCAGGGTTGCTGAGGGTGAGCTGCCCAGGTGAGATGTGAGTGAGCTGGATTTAATTGCAGACAGAGTTTGCATTAGACAGAGTCTGCAAACTCTCTGCAATTGAAGGCAGCTAGGGCTCCAAGACTGCAGACAGTAATCATATGTGGTTTCTCACTTCCCCATCATAGGAGAACTGGCGCTGTGGGTTTGCAACAATAAGCCCTTGCTACTCCAAGGAAAGAGCTGATCATGTTTTCTCCTCTCCTAGGGTTGTTTGTAAGTACTTTTTATCTGAAATGATTACAGAAGAGTAGAGTTTGAACCATGGGATTTACTCTGCTAAAATGATTGATTTTAATTTCTCAAATTTAAACTATAGTCAAGCTAATTACAATGCAATAATAACTAATCATTTTTGAACTCCAGCTCCAAATTCAACAGTTTATTTAAAGAATCTAAAATTATTTCTATGGATTTTTGTGTCTAAAATTAATGCTGTCTTTTTGAGAAAAAAAGTTTCAGAGACAATTTTAGATCAATCCTTTAGTCCTGAAAATTGTTTCAGTGCCTTTAAATCATTGTACAAAGACAAGTCTTTGAGCAGTTTCTGAAAGGTACTCACAAAAATTTGAATTAAAATACTGTTATCAATGTTTAAGGATTATTATGGAGTGCGTAGATATTCCAGGTAGAGGTTAGGGTGTCTGTCAGTGGTTTTCTCACGGACACGAAAACCCTCTGCCCTGGGCAGACAGGCAATGGGACAGTATTCATTTATTGTGCTAGACTCTGGATCATTGTTTCACACATTAGCATCTGCCAGAAATGAAAACTAAAATTAATAAGTACAATTATTTAAGGGATTATTTGGGCACAAATAGATTACAGTATAAAACCTGTCAATTTTTCACCTCTTATGAGGCCAAAGTAAATCAGGTACAAGCACTTAAAGGAACAAGACAGTGGAAAGAAGCACGTCTAGTCCAGCATCCATGAGGACAGTTTTAAACAGTGTTCCCCTGCAGAGCTGGCACAGTGTTAAACAGTTCTATACACCTGATTCTGTGCCACTCACATTTTGATGTCTCCTCCTGGAAAAATCAGTATGTGGTGCTCAAAAACTTCTCACCCAAGAGTTCCTCTGTCCAGTTCAGAAGAGCACAAAGGCCAGTGCTTCAGATAACTCTAATAGACTCAGCTGACTGAACTTGCTGCTGTGCCACTTCATCCCAAACTTAGGTGTCTTTCTCCTTGCATCAGCACCAGTGAGCCTGGCTGCATCTGGAGACTTGTGTTCAGTTTTGCCTCCTCGGAACTGAGCAGCCACTGACTCCATGGAAAAAGTCAGCAGATGCCACAGAAATAGAGAGAGAAGGTGATGGAGCACTTGGAAAGGGATGGAGAAAATTGTTCAATCTGGAGTCAAGAAGGGAAAGGAGGAGTCTTTTGGATGTCTTCAACTTCTTTTCAGTGAGGAAAAAGAAAGGTGAGAGACAGCTCTTCTCCGAGGTACAGAGGGACAGCATCAAAGACACTTGCCAGAGACCTAAAGGGCCCCTTATTCCCCAGAAAGATGCTTGACTGAGGAAGAGAGATACAGAGAAGCCATGGGATCTCCACTCTTGTAGATCTTCCCTGCTCTGCTGAACAAGTCCTGAGGCAACCTGGTTCAGCTGTCACTCCTTTAAGCATGGACCTTAAAGGTGTAGTGGGGAAAGTGGTGGACCACAGACCTCCAGAGGTCTCATGTGAAAAAAATGTTCTACAAGTCTATGTCACAGCTTCCTGAACACTATTTCAGCTCATTTTCCTGAAATAATCTCTGTAATCTGTCAGCATTCTAGAGCTGATAGGAGTAGTATTAAGTGTGTTGGGTGAATCTTTGTCTTGCAGGACAAACACAGACAATACAAGACAATTTGTTGTGAGGCTTCTTTGTCCTTAAGTTGTAGTATTGGTGACAATTGCCCTGGGAGCAGGTCACCAAGTTTATTTCTACTGCCTCTTCCTTGTGAAACTATGATACCTTGATTTATCCTGATTTCAGAAATTAATAGTGTTTTAAGAAAAGAGACTTTTAATGTGTCATGTTACAACCAGAAAAATAAGCTGGGGTTTTTACAAGATTTAAAGATTTAAGAAAGCCTTACAGGAATAAAGGGAGTCAGAGGCTTCTGCAAGTCAAGCTAGATGATGGCTACTGTAGAGGGCTAAGGGAAGTTGGTGGTAGAATCTGTAGTAGTAGTAGTACCAGGTGCAAGCAGGTACAAGAAAAGACTAATGGCCTAGTCCAGGTAGGAAAGTTGCAGAAGATATTTATGAACATATTACTGGAGAAAACAAAACTAAACAAAACAAAAATAATTTTAGCAAGAAACAGGATAGACCTGAAGTCTAACACAGGTATATGCTTTCAGTTTATCCCAAACTTGGAAAACTATCTGTTTGACATGCTCAAAACATGAAGGTTTTCAGAGGAAAATTATCATAGAGCTATGGAACGATGTTTCCCTTTATAGATGGCTCTTCTAAGAAACAATGTGCAATTTATAGCAAGATGGACTTTGGGATTATTTTCTATTTCCTGGGTCTGAGCCTTGTAACCATGATTTTCCCTGGCTTCCTTAGCAACAAAACATCAATGTCAAACTGAAAACAACTGAGCTGTGATGTTTTCTTCATAAACTAAAATTACATTCTTTGTATTCCTCTGGTATCCAGCTTCCCAAATGCACCCATTGTTCCTGCTTGTTTTGTGCCTGTTGCACTAGAAATACTGAAAAAGAAGTGCTGTAGTCTCTGAGCTGTACTTGGGAATCTAAGAGCCCTCATATCTGAGCTTCAAACTTCTGCATGGCTAGAACAGTGTTTCCGTCTGTGTTTTTTTTATCTCTGGGAAACACCTTTATCTTCCTTTTAAAGCATACTGAGCTCCCTAAAGGTCTGGCTGCTTTAGGAGCCAGGACTCAACCATCAATATCTCTTAGCACTGTAGTCTAAATATGATGCTGCACTGGTCACCATAGTAATACCCTGTCACTCTGAGTCTTTCGTGCATTTCTCATCATGCAAATACGTTTCTCAATTTTCTTTTTTAAATCTAAGCAGTAAGCCAACCCACAAATGTCTTGGCATGATCACCCTATTAATCACTGACATTGCTTTTTAGGAGCCTGGCATCTTGTTTCATCCTGTGTTTGCAGTCTGCTCTTTGATATTAAAGCTGACTTGTGAGGAGGGAAGAAAGGTGGGATGGAAGCTTTACTGCCCTCCAACTCTTGCCCACTCAGAGCTGCAAAAGCTTATGGAAGTTCTATGCCACTGAAATAAACCTGCAGCCTGCAGATCCTCCCCCATGTGCTTGGAAATGTGGCACAGATGGAGCTGTACTGTCTGTGGGGATTACATACTGGGGAGAGTAGCTATGCACAAAAACCCTGTCAGTATTTAAATCCACTCACTGGTGGCTCATGGGGTGAGTGGGTAGAAAAGAACACGGAGAAGAGTTACAAGATCCCAGTATTGGGCTGAGTCCTGTCCTGGGCAGGGAAGCACAGATTGAGAGGTTGTATTCTGACCAAAGAGAGAGAAGAACCTCTGGAGAACCACAATGGAAATGGATTTCCTAGCATCTCTAGAAAGGCTGTAAGTGAGGCTGAAAAATAGATTTTTAATGGGCAAAAGACAGTCAGGGAAAAAAACTTGAACTATATGTATGTTTTCTGTTTGCACAGAATGCGAATTACAATCCAGAGACCCAAATGGATCAGATCACATCAAATGGAAGTAAATTCTGTCTTTTGCTACTGTTCTCTGCAGGGCTGCTTCTCCACAGCTCTTATTTTCAGGACACAGTAACTCCTCCATGCTGCACCCCTCAAAAGCTACACATACTACCAAATCAGGAATGCCAAAAATCTTTGTTGAGATAATATCTCCTCCTCAAAGGAGAATCATGCACTGTTTTGTATTCAGGAGAGTTTCAGGTTTTTCAGTGTCCATCTGGTGTTAGACATGGGGCTAATGAGGAGGAATTAGTTCAGAGGCCACTTACTCAAGTAAGGTCTCTGAGCTCTCACAGATTTTTTGACTGCTTTGCTTTTTAAATGATAGTTGAGCATTTTATGTCTTTCAGATAACATGGTAATTGAGCTGGTACTGTTGACCAAAGAGGCTGTTGTAATGGTCATGGATGGCTGCTCAGTATGCAAATGTCATAATGACACTGAACTCTGGAAAGAGAAAAGCACCCATATGGGAACTGTGTGCTGTAGCATGCAACATATCTTAGAACTGCCCAGTGTTAAATGAGCCAAGCTGAATCTTTAAATAAATGGGTGTAAATTAACCATCAGAGTATTATCTTCAGTAATTGATTAAATTCTAACACATAGCACTCAACAGAATTCTCTTTGACAGAGATTTGGACTCCCCAGCTGAATCCCTTCCCACTCTCACCCATCCCATCCCAAAGTGAAAGGTCATCCGGTAGGAATCTGCTGAGGTATTTTTTAATCTCTAAATGAGGAGCATAGAACAGCTGCAACCCTGGCTCAGATGGCCCAAACACTGTCCTCAGTCTATGCCATAGACTACTGAGCAGATTGACCACTACATTAGACTGGAGATAAATGTGAAGATTTGACTCTCTCTTTACATGAAATTTAATTTAAATGCCTTAGGCATGAATGTAAATACAAAACTTTGTATCCACAAGCAGTGTTAGTTGACATTACTGGCTGGATCTGATTTCAGAGAGTGCTGGCTAAAGGAGCCATATAATTGGTGTTTGCCCTGTTAACTGCTCATTTTCTCCAAAGTCCTTTACTGTGAGCCTGGTTTTCTCCCAGGTTAACAGTGAGGACTAGCTCTCCAAAACCACCAAAACAGTGCCAATAAAGCAGCACTTGAGGTACAAATAAGGAAGAAAAATTTTAAGAAAAAAATCCAGATTTCAAAGCAGGCTACTACCATGGTTGGTACTTCAGAAGTGCTTGTAGTTTTATTTTTCATTCTCATAGAAACATGGCACACTTTCATTCAAGCCAAAAACTTAAGGGAACATAAAAGGGATTTAAGAAGGGAAGCAAGATTCTAACTCAAATTTTCTACTTATTAAAAAAAAAAAAAAAAAAAAAAAAAAAAAAAGACCAATATATTTCAAAAGGGATTAAAGAAATTGATTTAAGAAACCAAAATAAGATCCCTGACTTCCAGAGTGATTATACAATGCTTCTTATACTGCACCCATTTGAAATACCCCAAATCATTAATTACTGGAGAGTAACATCATCTTCAGAGTTCATAGAAGGGATAAATGTGTTGCTGTCCATGACTGGGAACCTTAGCAGATGAAGATTCATTAATCAGAAGTGCCTTTTCCTCAAGAAAAATGACAACTCTCATAAATTTTATCTGTAGTTCTCCTATGTGTGGGTGATTTGGCTGACTCATTAATCGAGGCAGAGATTGTTAATCAGTGGATGACTGCTATGTGTGCCACAAAACCATGATTCAGATTTGCTCCCTTATGGGAATGCCTGATTGAAATAATAGTATGTCTCATATTAAGCTGTAGCTTTCTCATTTTGATCTTTGTTTTCCTAAGAAAAATGGCTCATGTCTGCCTCCTCCAAAGCTTTGCTTTCCTTTGCCAATCTCCAAGACATTCAGCAATAAAACAGTGACCTCAGTCCCTAGCTGTCACGAGGTTTATGATAGCAGGTAGCTGTGTCAAGAGACACTACATCACTGTAGCCCTCTTGATGGAAAGAGCTGCAGTCCTTACTAAATCTGGGAGGAAGAAGGGTACAGGAGCCAGGCCTTCCCTTTCTTTGTTAGGCTCAGTGAGTGTATCATTTCGGGAACTCCATTGTGGCCAGTGCAGGAATTTTAGATATGCAATTACAGATTTCCATCTGAAATGCTTGGCTTCTCTCCACTCAGAGAGCTGATTTATTTCTATGGTGCTGAGGGAACTAGTTCTTCTACAGTTGTGTAGAAGAACTATCCATGTGTGCAGATACAGAATGGGACAGATAACTGTAGCAGTGAAGAGGACTTAGAGGAGTCAGTATTCAAATCTTAGGATTCTTCAGTATAAACTACTGTAAAAAGTTATGTTAGTCATAAGCCTGAAAGCATTGTAGGCTTTGGTACATGTTGCTGGACAAAGGCTAACTGCCTCAAATCAGCAATTCCTTGACTAAAGCTGTTTAAAAGAAATATGAAAAAACCCAACCCAGAAATTCCTCAGCTTTATAGTGGCTGCATTTTAGAAGAAGGACTGCATTCTAAATATCTTTTCAAAACCAGATGTAAATTCACAGCTTCAACTATATCTTAGTTTGGAATACCTTGTATTGAAAGTAAGAGGAATGCACTAGTGTCAGTTTGAAAATACAATAAATCTAACAAACCAGATTGCTTTAGGTCATGGCATATATCCTTGAGACACTTGATGTAACCTCAGGTCATGCACAAAACAGAAGGAGGACACCCATCTCATTTTGCCTGGCAATGCTTTCAACTTTCCCGCAAATGAGAAATGTGTTTGCAGAATATCTGAAAGTGATATTGGCTTTTATGTATACTTATTACATTTTCTGTAAAACTTAAGAAAAAACAAATTCAAACTTCGTATGCTCTCTCCTCCGCTTAGACTCTTTGTCCTCTTTCCTCTCTCTCCTATAGACTTTCAAAGTCTTGTTTTAATATTTTTCCCTCCCTCTCTGCAGTGTTCTTCTTTTCTTAGTATTAATTTGTGCTTACTTTTTCCCTGCTTAGTTTACCTAGCAGACCTCAGGGTGCCTATCTCCCAGCCTCCTTTCACTCCTCTTGCATAGCCCATTGCTTTGCTCCTTGGCCGTTCCTCCTCATTCCCTGAAGCCATTAATTTGAAAGTCCTTGCATTCCTTAAAATTTGCTACTACCTCCTCAGTCTTCTGTGGTATTGTCCACTCCTTCTGTCTTGTTTCCCATCAGTGGCTGAGGCTCCAAGGTACTCCTGACCTCTCTCCAGCTTTCCTACCTTCTTTCTAGCTAGCAAGAGCTCCTTATTCACCCACAGAGAAACCCAGACTCAATCTGTAGAGTTCTTCACCTGTGAAAAAGGTTTATGTGACAAAGTTTCAGTGGAGGGGCTGCAGGTAGACCTTTGTGAGAAGAAGCCACTGCTGCTTCATGCCAGACACACCAGAGGGCACAGCTGAGCTCTTCTGCCAATATGGTGCCACCTTAAGAAAAGGCAAAATAGAGGTGTGAGCAACAGACGCCAAGAAGGGTGAAGAAGGAGGAAGAGGAAGTGCTCCAGATGCTGGGCCAGAGATTTCCCTGAAACCCATGGAGAAGACCATGGTAGAGTAGGTGTGGGTCATGGGACACATACAATGGAACAGTCTGTTCCTGAAGAACTCTACTCTGTGGGGAAGGCCCACGCTGATCCCGTGGGAGGGACCCTACAAAGGAGCAAGGGAACAGGGTATGGAGGAGGGAACAGCAGGTAGGAACCATTATGGCCCAAACACAACTCTTGTTCCCCATTCCTCTTCATGTCCCTTTGTGGCCTTAGAGTTCATGATTTTTACTGAGAAGTCCTCACAGATGTCGTTGATTCTTGTCTCCCTGGTTAGTAATAAATTGTCAGTAAGTCTTTTGTTGTGGCAGTTTGTCCAGACTGCCTATGATGTAGCATAGTGTAACAGTCATGGCTAAATTTCTTCAGTAACTTGAAGGTTAACATGTACACCACTGGCTGCTCAGCCCTGGGCTTCTGTACCACTTAGGAAAGAATTTGTTTTTCTTTTACATTATCAAGAATCTCACTTAGAACTGAGGCCCTAAAAGTGATTTTAATTTTCCTCCTTGTCCTGTAGGTTATAAAGCGACTGTGACCAAACATGTCCACTGAAAACTGTGCTCCCATTCAGAAAGACCAGAATGTGCTGACTGCCCACAATTGCTTTTGAGGCTGAAGCTGAAGCATCCTTGAGGAACCTGTTGAAAATTCTACATGTTGGTGCAAGGGCAAGCAGAACTTACCAATGTTCTTACTGCAACCAGTATATTAAATAAACATGAATTTTTCTTCTTTTCAAGTTCATCGTACACATCCAGATGAAAACAGAGTGGTGTGCAAACCTCCTCCAGAACAGAAATCAAACGTGAGGAAAATAGGGAAGAGACAGGAGAAAGGAGAAATATTTGAAATAAGTTTCTTGAGGGTCACTAAGTGTGGTATTACTTTTGAGGTATGCATTACTTACAGGGTGTTAGGCCTGATTTGTAATAATGTCTGTTTGAGTTCAGGGAATGGATTGTAGGAAACCTGCCCATGGCTTGTGTGTGGGACCTTATATTATCCGTCGCTGCAGACAGAAACTGTACAACTACCTAATAATTTAAATATAACCCCCTTCTGTCTAAGGCAAAAGTCTGCAAGATAGTGGGTATATGCAAGTGAAGTAGTGGCCACACCTGCCTTCGACTGTCAATCCTGCTTCTGCAGTAGAAATGATTTCCTCCTTACCTGGACTGGCCAACTGACATGGCCATTTGCTTCTGATCACCAGTTACTGACTGTGATGACACAAACCAGGAAACTGTTCAGTATCGTTCCCATGGCTACTGACTAGGTACAGAGGTTTAGAACAATTAAATAATTTTGTCAGGAGAACAACTCTTTAGAAGTTTTGTATACGCAGACATAACCTTGAGCCAGATCTATGAAGAGATTAACTCTATCCCAGCCAAATCTAGGATATTTGTCTCCTATATATAGACAGCCTTGTTATGTATCTAAATGTTTGAAGTAATACTGTTAAATAAAGAGTTGGGTAGATATAAATGGCAGGTAAATAAACTGAAAATCAGACTACTGTAGCTAAATTATATTTAATACTTTCAATAGCATTTATTTTGTTTTCATCCTGCATTTCTGTTTCATTTTCATGATGGATTAGGTGATGGATGGGTTGGGCAGTAGAAAATATTTCTTTGTGATAGTTAGCTGTTTTTCCCTCATCCTTAGTAGAATGTAGCATTTTCTGATTTGCAAGTAAAGTGGGAGCCACTTTCTGTTTGTGAAATGTTAAAACTGGTGTAATTTCTACCTCTTTCCTGAGCTCAGGAAAAAAAAATAATTTATGATGCTCTGGTGAACCATTCTTCCTCTTAGAAGTGACTATTATTAATTGTAATGTTTTGAAGGCGGTGCTGGAATCACAATTCCTATTTACCTGCCCACTAATCCTGCAAAATTCCAAGGATGACATTAATCTCTGGCCCACATTTTTTTAGCCTTGCTGAGTCCTTAAAATAGAAATACTTTCAAAATGTCACCTAGAACAAAAATGTCATGCTGAATGAGTGACGCTGATTTGACTGTTAAGGTTCAAGATGGAGGCAACATATTGTTATAATTGCCATTGTATTTTGTGACTAATGAATCCAGAAGCCAGAATCTCTCTATCTTGGTCTTCCAGAAGTTCCTAAACTATATGTACTTGTGCTGATATGCAAACCGTTTCAGAGTAGTGTTCTACTACAACAGACAGCCTTTTCCCTCATGTTCACCTAGAAAAGCTTGGGAACCTTTGATCAAACATGATGAATAAAAGATCAGTCATTCTTCCTCCTTCTCATCTAGCTGAGAGGCAGAGAAGTCAGAGAGGTAGAGGCACAGCAGTAGCAGAGCCAGGATGATAGAGGAGATCCATGCAAACAGTGAGATTTCAATTTGAGTGTGCATCAATTGCTGCTTTGCTTTTTCTTTGCTGGGGAGAGATAGTCCTTCCCTTGTAGGGCTCGACTTGACTTGGCAACTGGAAAACCTTAAATGCTCGGCTGTTTTGTCTCTGCAGAAAACAGCACAGATTTCTCCCTGCTGGGGTGAGCACTTCCTCTTGCTCCCTGCCTTCCCTGTCAAATTCCCAGAGGCCAGAAGGTTCAGGGAAAGTTCAACCCTTGCAGAGCTTTTTGTTGCACATAATTCATGGGTTGACTGGACCTTGTCCTTAATTACCTCTCCCTTGTCTCTGTGTTCTCAGACATTGTTTCTCTTAGAGAAAAAGGCAAAATACTATGCAGTATGAGATGATGGAAGAGTGGAGGAACCAGGTAAAGATCTAGGAGTATGTTCTGTGATTATAAAAAGGAATACAGTCCACTTTCAGTGTCAATATCTACAAGGCATTTGCCTTCAATTTGAGACGTCTAAGACTGTCTTTGGATAATTATCTTACAAAATTGTATCAGTATCTCATCCAAAAGAAATAGCTACTTTGGGAACTTCCACTCACCATTAAACATTTCTCTTTGTCCTAGGTTTTATATAAACTTTTCCAGGTATACATCACAGAAGCAGGAAACTTGTTCCGCTGTGAGACAGGGTCACAAAGATCAACCAGAAAAAAATTGATTTACAGTAAAGTGCCTTGCCTGGCCTTGCCAAGTGTCTTGCCAAGGTGGCTGTTTTTCACTGAGTCACGTTATCTAACTGAATGCTAAATTATAAAAGGTAGTTCCTAGGTGTGGGTACAGCTCTTTAAAGGTCCAGGTCACTAGCAAACTGGTTTAATCAAACAGCTTTAGATATCCTGTTTGCCCTTCATATATATACACATTTGAATCCTTTCCAGTCCTGGGAGTCTATGCTTAAAGTTGAGTACCTCACATGCTTTTGTGGAGCTTCATGTGGTGGTGTTAGTAGTTCCTGCTTTAGTAAAGGCTGTGAGAATCACCTATGTGATGCAGACCCAGATATTTCACAGGATGGTTTGTGTCACTTAGCACAGATGGTCTCATGCAGAATCCCTGTAGCTCTTTCAACAGTCACAATGGAAAGTCTGATCAAGTCCTACCTAAAGCTGTTCAAGACATGATTTCCCCCTGTGTCTGCAGGTGCAGCCTAGTTTTGCTGTACTCAAGCCTAGCCATCTGATACAGCTTATCATAAGACAACTTTTCCATAATGGACTGTAACTATTTCTTCAGAGGGCAGTGGCTGTTTGTGGCTGTGTCTGGCACAGTATAAATATGCTAGTCTCCCAATTGAATATGATCAGAAGGTGAACATAGGAATTCCTGAAGTCTTGATGTCAGTAAATGATTCTTTTTCAGCCTTTTTTACTCCCTATATCTCTCTACTGATTTCTAGATCAACAGCATACTTCACCTTAAAAGCTGCAGCAGCATCTGGAAACATTTGCACTCCAGTACATCTGCTATTGTTACTGATCTGACAAACTTTAGCATATCATCATGTAACCTATTTTTCCTGCCACAGGACACCTGATCATAAGTTTATAAATCCTATGGTGGACTTTCCTAACTACATCCAATTCCATATGGATGAATTAACAGGTGGCCACATTTATAGGAAAAAATGCTTTCCCACAGCATACTGGACATGTGCATTCTGGCCATGTCCATCTACTTACAAAATAATTCATTGTGCGATTGTACATTGTGTGATCTCTTGTAATACCATTGTGAAAAAATGCTATAGAGAAGCCTTGCAAAGAATTGGAAAGCTTAGGAGGGAAAGTCCAAGGATGCTCAGGACAGGTTTAAAAAGGAGATGGTTAAAGGCCTCAGGAATCCCCATGCCTTGCTGATGATCACATATAGGATGGGCTATATGTGTCTTCCCATGGAAGGAAGTACTTTCACTTCAGGATCAGACAGGATGCCATTGGTTTTCTTGGCCACTTGGGCACAGTCCTGGCTCATATTCAGCCTGCCATCAACCAGCACCTCCTTTTCCATCAGGCAGTTTTCCAGCCACTGTTTCTCAAGCCTGTGGCACTGCATGGTGTTGTTGTAACCCAAGGGCAGGACCCAGGACTTCACCTTATTGAACCTCATACAGTTGGTCTGAGCCTATCGATGCAGCTGAGCCTTCCTGCCCTGCAGCAGAGCAACATTTCTGCTTAATTTGGTGTCATCTACTGACTGACTGAAGGGGGCACTTGTTCCCTTGTCCAAATCATCAAAAAAGATGTTAAACAAGAGTGGCCCTAATACTGAGCCCTGGGGAAAAGTAATTGCAACAATTTACCAGCTGAATGTAATTCCATTTGCCACCACTCTCTTGGTACAGCGTTTCATCCAGATACTTACCCACCCAAGACTGCATCAATCCAAGCCATGAACAGCCAGTTTCTGCAGAGAATGCTGTGGGAGACAGTGCCAAAGGCTTTGCCAAAGTTCAAGGAGACAACATCCACAGCCTTTCTCCCATCCACTAAGTGGGTCATCCTGTTATAGAAGGAGATCAGGTTGGTCAAGCAGGATCTGCCTTTCCTAAACCTTTGCTGGCTGGGCCTGATCCCCTGGTTGTCCTGTATGTGCTGCATAATGGCATTCAGCATGATCTGCTCCATGTCCTTCCCTGGCACCACTGTCAGACTGGCAGGCCTGTAGTTCCCTGGATTGTATCTCCAGCCCTTCTTGTAGATGGGTGTCACACTGACTAACTTCTGGTCACTGGGACCTCCCTGTTTAGTCAGGCCTGCTGGTAAATGATGGAAAGTGCCTCTGTCAGCTCTTCCTCACTACCCTTGGGTGGGTCCCATCTGCACCACTTGTGTGTGTATAAGTGGTAAATCAGAACATGCTGGATACTCAAGAAGAAACTATTCCTTTTTCTAAATGTTGCTTTCTCCTGTAGCCTGCTCCTCTTTATAGACTTTACTTCTGGTTTACCACCTCTGCTTTTGATTTTGTACAGGTTGTGTACAAGTGTATCTGAAACTGAATTGCTGGAATTTAAGCATTGATGTTTGTGGTTTGTACATGTGTAGTCAATCAAAAAACTGAGCAGTGTTCTTGTCAGTGTTCAGTCTGGCATACTACAGACAAATTAAAATTGATGGTCGTGAGGAAGTTAGGAAGGCAAGCACCAGCCAGGAAGATAACGTCCTCCTCAGCTGTAATGCAACAACTATAGATGACAGTCACAGGGACAACACACTGCCTTACACAATGGAGCAGGCTGCTGATAACTTCCCTCTTACTGGAGCAAGCTCCAGGTTCTGAGAACAGAATATCCAAGATGCAGAACTCCTGGGACCTGAGTAAGAATTTCTGTTTGGCTTCTCCCTGCTGCCCCCTGCCCTCAGTAAAAAATTAATCATTTAAACACAAGTATATTGCTAAGCTTTTGTGTTTAAAACCCAGACAGCTGAAGGGATCTAAGTTGTATTTATGTAAGTAATTAGTGGCAAAAGATTCTTATTTTTTCAGTCACTAAATCCCTCACTATTTCCAATTTTCTATCTAATGATCATCTTTGAAGCATTAAGAGGTTTTCTGGTGAGGAAGACTTCATATCAGAAGTTTCTAATTGCTAGCTAGCAGTTACATGCTCTGGCAAGAGCATTAGTCTTTCACTTACCAGTGGGAATATTTGTAAGACTAGAGATACTTAAATGGCTGGTATTTGCTTTTTCCTCTTTTACAAATGATTGCTGAATCCATTTGTCTCATACAGTTGAGTGGATTTGGCTAGAGAATGAACTTAATTTATTTGACTTTGAGACCAGAGAGGAAAAAAAAGGATTTTTTTTCCATGTGAAATGGAGGACCTTGAAAGCCAAGTAAGAGTGATGATTGAAGAGTTCAAGAGGGTTGGAATGACTAAGGGTATAGTTAAATATGTATCATTTAGGTTTAAACCTCCTGAGTTTTATAGTATCCTTAAATCATCAAAAAATATGCAGATCAGTTTAGGAATAAAATTGTTCAGCTAGAAACGGAAAGAATGCTTTATCAATTCTTTAGCAAAGGCAACAGGGAGAAAGATATCAACTTGCCAAACCCCTAATATTAAAAGCTATGGAAAGAAGCAGGAATGTTCTATTATTTTATAGATGCAGGAGTTGCATAATAATTACAGAGTTAAAAAGTTATGGATTATGCTTATGCTCAGGTACATCTACAAAAAAATGCTGAACCATATTTCAGAATGTCTGAATTTGGGGAGCAGTGAACCTCTTAACAGCCTCTTGCCAAGTCAGTTTGCTGTTTGATTGGCCTGTCACTTATCCGCCTGTGTCCGTAGGGGATGGCAGCTCATAGCTCCTCCTGTGAAGGACCTCTAGGTCTTCATTTTTAAATCAGATTAATTGACCACATCTCTGAAGCCAGCATGTAGCTGTGGTGTAATTGACATTCAAAAGACTGTTTTCCAGTGGTTCCTGGGCAAGATTGAAGTTATCATACAGTCCTTAGGATGACCATGCAGAATCTACAGGGTAAGAATGGCAGTGCTTGGTCTGGTGATAATTAAAGAAGCGACACTGCTGCTCTACCATCTCCTTTGTGCAGGGATGTCCTGAATGATCTCCAAATGCCCTTTCCAACCTCACACATTCTGTGTGTGTGCTGTGATCGTGCTGAGTTCTTACAGATTGACCATTAAAATATGGTGATTAAATAATTTGCGCCTGGTACATCTGAGTGTAAAAAATAAACTGGTCAATGCTTAAGCTCTTTGGTTTTAGGCTGCAAGATGTTTGAGCCCAGCTCAGAGATCTTTGATTTCTTCATGATTCTCAGGGACTAAAGTGAAACTGTAGGTGTCTAAATTCTTACTATTTTCAAAGACAGGTGAAATATTTACTATTCTCCAGTACTGGGGGACTTGCCTGGTCACCCTGATCTCAAAAAGGTAATGCTTGAGGAGCAGCCTTGCAATGGCATCAACAGACTCTCAGCACTTGCTGATGCAGTCTCATTCACAGGCCCACAGAATCAATGTAGCTCTCATGCTCTGAGAAACTACTGGGAATATTAGTTCTCGATTTTTCTATTTCTAAACACTTCATCATAGTAAGTCTGAAACTAGAGTAACTTTGTCCTTTACTTCCTTACTTTGTGCTTTATTAATTTTATTTGCTACTTTTCTTCTTTGTTTATTAAAATGTGTTGCTTTCTTGGGTTTCTAGTAATTTCTTTGTTTACATCATTACTATTAACATGCTCATGCTGATACCAGTTTCTTTTCACTGTTAGAAGACCTAAAGAAGATTAAAAAATTATTTTACCTGAGGTGTTCGGGGTTTCTTTCTGTCAAGAGGTTCTCAGATTCTGTTCTATCAATTGTTTTAGTAAGAAAAGTTTCTGAAAGCTGGAAATTCAATTTACCCACATTCACATCATGCTCTTACTTGGGTGAAAACTGTAAAGACTAATGCATGTAAAGCTAACTTCTTTAAATAGTTTCTAGTTCTCCTCAAGTCACTCTCTGAAATTCTGTAGCTTGACCACAGCTCACTAACTGCAAAGCAAACAAAAAGTTTCACTTCTCTTCTAATATCCAGTGTTGCAGTTCAGAAAAGGCACTCTAGTTGTGATATTAGAGGCTGTAGTCACTGGAAAAGCTTAGAAACATCACTTATGGCTAACACACACTTTGATGGCATTGCCAAAGCTGATGTTAGCTGATGAGGTTGTGAAGAGAGCAAACCACTGCCTGTGCTCTGAGGGTCAAAAGTCTTGTCATATAGTGGTATATTAGAGAAGATTGTTTTAGTAGGCATGGACATATAATCTTGCTTAAGGAGCCATCTTCTAAAACAATTCTATAGTAAGAGAAAATCAACACCTATACACCATTGCCTTAATGGTTTTTCCAGTTTGCAGTGTTTGGTATGGAAACACCAGGAAAAAACAACCCAACCAAACAAGTAAAGCAGGCATACAATTTATAATTTCATGCATATTCTTACAGTTTGTTACTTCTGCTTCCGGCTACTTGAACCCCAGTTCCAGGGGTCACAAAGAAGCCCCCTTATTTTCTACAACACACAACAAAGGCCCATACAAAGTAACGGTTAAACTGGAAGTTTGTGGTTAAACTGGAAACAGAATTTATATTTCAGATAGACAAGATGCACTCATGTAACTACATAACCCTTGAACTGAAGCAAACAAAATCTAAAATGCTGACATATTTTCCATTAACTCAGTCTTAGCATCTGGAAAACATAGCTCCCAGAGCCAAGCACAGCCCCTGTCTTGGCACACAATAAAAGTTCAGCAGTTTGTAGAACATGGAGGGCTTGTGCCATATCAGATAGCCCATTTCCAATTGCATTTTTAGACAAGGTGGAAGATTGTCCCATGGCTCATTCTTTGTTGCAAAGAAAGAAAGAATAGAGACAAATATGCAGGTATTTTAAAGGATTATATTCAAAATATATGAATATTTGAGAAGGTTGAGTATTTGGTTTGGTGTCTTTAGTCTTTGGACAGGTAAATTTTTAAGTACTTGTCTTTGCAAGTGTTCAGCTGTTTGGTGCAAACTTGAGCATGGCATGGGCTTCCGAAGCTTTATGCATGTTTTCTGACCTCACACCTTCAGGAAGACAGGGTTTTTGTCATTTCATCAGCCAGGATTGTTTTGAGCCACCCACAGTTTGATACCAGTGTGTCTTGTGGCCAGCACTTGTATTAAAGTTTCTCCTTCCACCCAGCTCCTACTCAAGTTTCCACTCTCGTCGGTTGAAATGACACCTGTGCACTTTTGAGGAAAACCTTTCAGAGAGAAGAGGCAGCTTGGAAAAATGCACAGGTACATTCTGCCTAAAAGCCACCCATCTTTGCTGATCTCACCTTCCTGCTCACAGTGGCATGGATTTTTCCAGGCTGGGCAGCCAGCCTCTACTCCTTCCTCTACTCTGTGCTGGTGGCCTCATCTTGAGCACTAGCTACAGTTTCAGGCATCTCAATGCAAGAAGGGCATTGAGCCATTAATGTCCAAAGGAGAGCAATGAAGACAGTGAAGGGCTTTGAGGGGAAGCCATTCGAGCAGCGGCTGAGGTCAGTTGGTCTGTTCAGGATGGAGGAGACTGAGGGGGGACTGGAATTGTCACCATCCTCACCAGGGGCAGGCGGATGGGCAGGCACTGATTCCTCTGGTGACCAACGACAGGACTCAAGGGAATGGCCTGAGCTTGTGTCGGAGGGGCTTTAAACCAGGTATCTGGAAAAGGCTCTTCCCCCAGCGGGTGGCTGGGCACTGGAGCAGGCTCCCCAGGGAAGTGCTCACGGCACCAGCCTGACAGAGCTCAAGAAGCGTTTGGACAATGCTCTCAGCTATATGGTGTCACTCTCGGGTGTCCTGTGCAAGGATAAGAGCCGGACTCGATGATCCTGACGGCTGCGTGCCCACCCAGCGCACCCCTTGGCTCTGTAACCGGCCCACGGCCCGGGCCAGGCCTGCCGGGGGCTCCGGCCCCCCTTTCGCCGGCCCCGCCGCCGGGGGAGGGAGGAAGGGGGCGGCCGGCGCCGTGCCCGGGTGAGCGCCCTGCGCGCATGCGCTGCTAGCGCGGCGCCCCCGCTCGGCTCCGCTCGGGCCGCACTCGGCTATTTCCGCCTCTTTGTTTTAAACTCCGGGCCGAGCCCTTTAAATCCCCCTTTTTTCTTTTTAAAATTTTCTTGGGAAGGGGAAGAGGGGACGGCGTTTCCCTCGGCCTCGCGTTTCCGACTCCTCTGCTCTCTGCCCTGCCGTGGCGCCCGGAGAAGGACGGGCCGGGGAGCGGAGGGTCGGCGGCGGCGGGGGGAGCCCCCGCTGTAGCCCCGAGCGGCGGCCGCGCCCCCCCCCGTCAGGTCAGTGCGGGGCCGGGGGGGGCGCGGGGGTCCCGGCCTTGCCCCGCCGAGGGGCTGGAGGGCAGCCGAGGGGCTCGGGGGCGGGGCGGGCCCGCCCGTCTGCGGGGTATTTGCGGTGTGGGCTGCGGGGTGAGAGGCGGAGGTGCGGGGGGTGCGGGCCGAGGGTCTTCTCCGCCTCGACGGCGTGGGGGCTGCGGAGGAGCGGGCCGGGGCTGCGGGGGCCGCGCTGGAACTTTCGGGGCGGGCGTGGGGTGGTCACAGGCGGGGTCGGGGTTCTGTGGGATTCCTCTCCCGAAACTGTCAGGGAACCTCGGTGGGCCGGGGGAGCGTCTGTCCCCGTCCTGCTGCGTGTGCCCAGCGTGGGGGAAGGTGTGGGGAGAGGAAACCCCCCGCCCCACCCGTTCCTGCCCACGGGAGGAGTTGCCGGTTGTGTGGAGGGGCCTGGGCAGGGGGCAGAACCCCTCAGCTTGGGGAGAAAGGGTCTGAGTGGAGGGGTGAAGATGGCGTTTCCGGTAAGGTGGAGATAGAGAGGACACGTCCCTTGGGTGTGCGACTTCAGCCGTGCAGGTATGTGGCTCCAGCGCTGTGGATCTGGCATATGGAGTCGTGAGGAATAGGAAGTGAATTGATACTCATAGGTAAAGTATAGGGGCTTGAACTGTTTCACAGTCTAAGGACGAATATACATATATGTGCATACACATACACACACACACACACACATATATATATATGTGTGTGTATGTATTCGGGATTAAGAAATTTGCGAAATTCTGAGTTCTAGTTAGTAACTTGTGGTGTCACATTTGGCCTCTTAAGTTGGTCTCTTTTAGCCTGGAAGTGTTGGGTGCTACTTCAGTGCCGTGTGTGGAAAGTTTTGCATGTCCCAAAGTTAATAAGGTTCTAAGGAGGTTTGGTTATTGTGGGTTATCAAGTGCTTGGATGTTCTTTTGCTGCTTCACCTATTTGCAATTTCTCCTTTTTTTTTTTTTTTCATTTTTTTTTTTCCCTATTTTTTGGTTACAAAACTGTTTGTGCAGGCTGTCTGTCAGATCAGTTTGGACTCTTCCTACTTTCCTGCTTTCTGTATGAAGTGCATGCCTCTGAGAAACCAGTTAAAGAAATTCTGGTTTATTACCCCTTCATCTTCTGGAATGTGTTGAAAATATTTTCTTTGGTATTTTTCAAAATGAGACTGTGTATTTTCTTCCAGAGTTTCACATAGCAATTAAGTTTGTGGATGAAAAGCTTTGAGTTAAAAAAAAAAAAAAAAAAAAAAAAAAAAAAAAAGTTGAGATGAGCCTTTATGTTGAGGGAGCAACCCATCTATGTGTCTTCCATTCCAGATTGGTTTTGTTTATACAGAATGAACAATTAAGCATATGCTAGATATGTTGTTAAGAATTGTTTTAGTATTAGGTAGTGTGCTGTTAAAAAATATTAGTTATTTTGGGGTGGGATGCTTGTGAAGTTTTGTGTTCGTTCTTTTATTGACAAATCAGGTTAGAATCTCAACTGGCATACTCATCATGTGTCTAATGAAGGTGCTCTGAAATTCATAAAATTGTTTGGTAACAAGGGCAATAGAAATGGAAACTTTGTACCCTTTCAGTAGCTTTGCTATTTCTTTTGAAGCTGTACTTGTAGACAATTTATGATATGTTTAAGGGAATACAGAAGCTGTGCAGCACCTAAGATACTTGATGAAAACACGTAGGGTGCGTTAGAAGGGGGTCAGGTGGCTTTCTAGAGATGCATAGGTGCACAGTGGCAGAAAACTTGGATATAAAACACTTCATAAACCACTTTTTGAGGAAAATCTATTGGACTTTTTTTTCTGTGGGCTGATCTGGCTGCTTTGATCTTGTTACTCTGCTGTCACTATAGAAAACCAAGACTGAACTCTTGTAAATGTTACAATAAAGTCGACATACAGTTTGTAATTATCCTAGCCTAATACTAATGCCAAGAATGGCAGAAATTAATTACTATGGTGTGAAAGATTTCTGCTACTAAGAGACTGTTAAGTACAGCATTTAGTAGCTGCAGCTGTCCTGCTCTTAGGTTTGTCTAACGTGGTTTAGAGGAGGTCATCACAAAGCTTTGTATTTGAGATACAGGTAAATTTTCTTGTCAAGAACCCTTCTACCCTTGCTTTAATAGCTTTCATTTCTTTTTTCCCATATGGCCATTTAATCTGGGTAGCGTGCCTTTTTAGCTTTTGTCATGTAATGAGCTCCCAGGACTGAAATAATTCTGGACTAAATTCCTGAACTCCTTGAGCAGTGCTGTGAGAAGAAATTGAAGCATTTCCATTGAAACTCTTAAATAGAGCTACTAAGCTCTAAGCCACAAAGTGGATGTGGACATGATGTTTTGAAAAGCGTGCACGTTGAGAGCATTTCATTGTACAACTACTGTCTTAAATTGTGATACCAGCTTGCAAGGAAATGTAAGGACATCTTGTATCTTTAAAAAAAAAATATTGACTACTTCTTGCTTTGTAGCTGCTTTCATTTGGTACATGTATGTGGTAACTCAGTAGTTACTAAGTGGAAGCTTGTTTTGATAGTAGTGTTTGGAGATGCAGTTGATTTAAGACTGTCAGCATTCCTCAGATTTCATTAATCTAAACTCTGGTTTCTTTTTGTCAGTGCTACTAAAGATGTTTAATGATGTTTGAAACTTCTCTGATTTGCTAGGTTAGGGTTGCTGTCATGTTTTAAGGAAATATGGAGGAAAACCTCAAGGCAGTTTGACTGCAGTAGGTTAGAAGTCAGGCAGAAGGTGCCCATGTCTTTTAGCTTACACAAGACTTACTTGGAAGCTCTGTCTTGAAGTAGTTTTGTATTTCTTATAACTCCCTTTTTAGAATACAAGCTTGCTGTATTAGACTGCAAGCTTAGCTGGTATGTGAAAGTTTTATCTGCAGTACAGGAGAAAAAAGAAGCAGGTTATTCTGTGTTAAAAACAATCTTGGCTGTTGTTATATGTAACACGGTTTCATTGCTAACTGAAAAAACACTGTAAATAGTGGTTTGTTTTGTAATTGCTCTGAAGAGCCTAAAGAAAACTTTGCTGCTTAATCAAAATTCACAGAATCATAGGATGTTTGAATTGGAAGGGACCTTAAACATAATTTTGTTCCAACTTCCCTGCTGTGGGCAAGGACACCTCCCACTAAACTCAGTTGCTCAGGGCAGCATCCAAACTGGCCTTGAACATCTCTAGGGATGGAGCATCCACAGCTTCTCTGGGTAACCTGTTTCAGTGCCTCATCACCCTCACAGCAAAGAGTTTCCTTGCAGTATCTAATCTAAACCTCCTGTCTTTCACTTTGAAGCCATTCCCCCTTGTTCTGTCAGTACAGGCTCTTGTAAAAAGCTCCCTCTCTTTTCTTATAGGCTCCCTTCAGGTACTGGAAGGCTACTAGTAAGTCATCCTAAAGCTTTTATTTTTCCAGGCGGAACAATCCTAGTTCACTCAGCCTTTCCTTGTAGGAACTGCTCCATCCCTGTGATCATCTTGATGGCCTCCTCTGGACTTGCTCCAACAGGTCCATCTCCTTCCTGTGCTGGGACCCCAGAGTGGATGCAGGGTTAGGGTTAGACCCATATGGGTTTCACCAGAGCAGAGCAGAGGGGCAGAATTCCCTCTCTCGCTGTGCTTGCCACCACCAGCACCTCCAGGGCTGTTCTCCATATGTTCGTATGCCAGCCCGATTGGCTCACCAAGGCTTCCAGGTGTGGATGCAGCTCTGATCTTTTGCTCAGGTGTCCCTGAGCTTGGGAGCCCCGCTTACAGTTTCATCTAGTGCTCACCCCCATACTTAACTCAGTCGCTGCTGGTGATGCTGCCTCATTGACTGAAAATTAGCTTTTCTCAATTTTACTGAAAAAGTGCATCTACACTTAAATCAACAGAATATGAAATTAAAATAGTCAGTGTGGTGAGAAACTGATTGGACTGGAAACCTTATGTGTTACTGAAAGTTTGATTGAAGTCTGTAGAGAACTAAAGTCCTGCAATCATACTAGAGAGCCAGCATTGTAGGAACAAATAAACCAGCAGTGTGTTTTTCAATTGCACTATTTTCTTTCCCACTTCTGCCTTTTTTCTCCTAAATCAGAAACACTACTTTAGACTAGGAACTTCAAACTGTATGTAGGAACTTGTGGGTCTCTTTATTGCTTTGACAAATGCAACACATACTTTTCAAAGGTAGAGGGTGGTACAGGTCATTAAAAGTAGGAGGAATGACGAACTTTGGTGAGCTCAAGTTACTTGTTCTTTGTATGAGAAAATGACTGTTCTCACAGTTATGACTGCCTCTCTCAAATCACAATTATAAGTTGATCAAGCCAGTGGGTGAAATTGTTGAGGGAGTGAGGTTGAGAACTGGAGTAAATCAAGGTATGCATGGTAGCATTATGATAGTGCAGGGACTGTAAGGAAGAAATATGCATGAGTGATAACCAGTCTTTTTTGTAGTTTTGTTGCCAGTTGAAGAACTTACTTATACTAGCTCTGATACTATTTTTCATCTCTGCAAAGTGACATGGAGAAGACTTACTCTCCCAGCAGATGTTTATTTTGGATGGTCTTAAGAAATAACTATTTTGTATTCTGAATTTTTAACTGACAGTAACTTAGAACTTTGACTACATTAAAAAGGTGTGTGTTCTGGCAGCAGTAAGAATACTTCTTGTTTGATACTGAGACTGTTCTTATTGCTGGAAACTGTTGCTTTATGAATAGCATGAGTCTGTTTTGAAGACAGAAAACATTCTGCATATGTTTGGTGTCAATGAGAAAATACTGTGCAGTACTTAAGAGAGGAAAAGTTCATTTTTTAGGATAATGGAATGAGTTTGATGTTATTTGCTAACTTGCAAATGGCTGTTTTGTCAAGATTTTCACTTAGAAACTTCCTTTTCCCTCTAAAAAACCAGACAGCGTACAATTCCTTCTCTTGTTGGTTATTATCCAGTAACATCACAATTATTATATATAATGCAAATTTTGTGCGAATTATGTTGCTGTTATGCTACTAGTGGTTATCTCTGTTATTCTTTTACAATATGTATGTGAACAATATAGTTTTTGTAATCATAACTGTCATTCTTGCATGCAAATGTGTCAATGAAGTGTTTGGTGACTTTTCAGGTAATGTGCTGTACAGTTTTTTCTAGTTTGTCATCTGAAAGAACAAGCTGAAAGATACAGTATAGCTGGCTAAGTTATAAATTCTTTATTTGTATATAATTGTATGTGACACTTATTGTAATATTTGAACTACTGAGTACACAAATTGGCATAATAAAAGCCATGGGTCAGTTGATTACTTAGTTAAAGGATGTTTCCAAATTTATTTTAACTGACTAGACAAAATGTTTTTATGATAAAAAGTTATCTGTTGTAGTAAGCAGTGGTGATCAGTAGAGCAGATTTGAGGAACAGGATTTTTTGTGTTGGTTTCTTTTATCAACATAGGGCCATTCTTTGTTCCTTCAGAGTGACTTTTCCTAAAAATGATTTGCACATGTAGACATTTAGAAGCTTAAGCTCTGCCTTGGCACTAACATTAAGATGGTCTGGGATCTTAACTCCTGCATTTCAGATGGTTGTATTTCATACATTTTTGCTGTGATAATAACTGGATTTTCTTTCATTTACCTTTTTTCTCTAATATATAAATCATGTTCTAGACACAAGGACTCAGATTGATTTCAGGATTCAAAACAGGAAGAGGTAAGGGAATTTTTAATGTGCTGTGTAAGTACCTAATCATGCACGCTGCTGAAAGTATATATGTCCCTGTTCCTACATCTAGGTATTTACATTTCAGAGCACAACTTCTGTTAAATCTCTATCTCTAAAAGATACTTCTAATAGTATTTTATCACTTAAAGAATCTGCTGATACGCTGTATTCAAACTCATCTTCTTAATGCTCGAAATGGTTTTCTTTCCATCTTTGAGTTGTTCCTTTCCTCTGAGGTCCAGACCCCACTCTCCAGTACAGTGTTTGCCTGATTACTTCTGTCTCTACTTAGGAAAGACCTGCAGCTGCAGTGCTATAGCAAGTGATTAATCTTTCTTGCTTTGCATTGTACTAGTTGTTTTTTTACTGTCTGGTTTTTAAGCTTTACTGAAACTCTTTTTGGAAAAAGTAAGCATAACCTGTTAAATGCTCACTTTACTGGCATATGCAGGTTGTTCTTGCCATGTGCAAACAACATGGAAAAGTTCTTTGGTGTGGTAAGTGCAGTAAAAAATTGTACTACTGAGTGAAATCCATGGTCTTAGAGATTAACATTTACTTTTTATAGTAAAAATTGCATGAGTTTATTTAATTTGTTGAATGAAATAAGTAATTAAACTATCTTTTCCTGTAGCACTTTCCTTAAACTAATTGCAAAGTTGCAGCTTAAATCAATTTATGTTTTAAGATCATGCTTTTTTAATTGGTTTGCCATAAGATGATAATTATTTCACAGATATTTAGTTCAAATATTGGTAAAAGAAAGTTCTCTGATTTATGCATATTTTGTTCTCAGACAAATTGCAGATGCCCAAAATTTTTCTATTTTCTCTTGAAAAATTCATATAGGCCTTTTCAGTGATTGAAATACTGTGGTAATAACATACTTTACCAAAAGTTTCAATCTAACTATTATTGAGTAGGAGGAGTTTAATTGAAATGTTTTTTAATAAAATACATACTTGTTAATATTAGTGTTAGACTTGGTCGCACCAGAGTAAATAATTTATTTGCATACACATTTATTAATTTTATGTTGTACTTCCCTTTCTTGACTGACAAGAATGAGATAGAAATCCCACCCAAGAACATGTTATTCTACATAAATTTCAGAAGACTTGTGTTTATATTAGTAGAATACTTCATTTGTTATTCTCTGACCATAGGTGACAGGAGAAGTAGCCTAGACTTGAATAGCCTTGCATCTGATGTATTGTAGATGGCACCACACCAGGTGAAAAGGACTCTGGCTGGAATAGTTTCTTCACTTCAACTTGCTTGTAATATTCTTTTGAGTTTTGATAAAAGCCACCAGTAGGAGTCTGCACATAGATCTATGTAGTGTTAAGTGAATCTTGGCACTTTCAAGTTTCATTTTACTGTCTTGGAAATACAAAGGTGTTAAAAATACTGTATTAGTTGCAGTCATTTTAAATGTAACATTTTAGGGATAATCTTTAGATAGTGCCGCTGGAAGTTGTTTATCTAAATTTATTTGCTCAAATTTCTGACAGTTTTCAAATTACGTAAGGTTATTTTGTCGGACAATAGTAGCTCTTGGGTTGTGTGATTATGGTTTTATAACTAAAAATGGCTTGAATTTAGACAAAATTTTGCTGACATAGGGAGGATAATATTTTGTTTTGTTTCCCACTGGTTTTGATTTTTCTTTTTGTTTGAACAAAGATGTATTTTACCATGGCCTTTTTTCTAATTTATTGAATTTGTCAATGCTGTGGATTGAAAATAATTGTAGGACTAATTCTTTATATAATCTACTCTGTGATCAGATGTGTTAATCGATTATGGTCTTCAAATGAAATATTTTTGCTGCTTCCCTTAGGGAAGAGAAAGTACATCCTGTCCCCATTCTTCAGTTCCTCTCTTCATCACTTCACCAAATGGGTAAAATTACTTTCATAGTGGAACTTGATGTACACTTTCAAAGCTAGTGCTCTGTCAGAGCATTTGTTCTCCAGTCACAAGCATTAGTTTCCAATGAATTTAATTTCTGGAGGTGTTTGGAAATTTTTTAAAAAATCTTTAGAATGGGAAATCTGGAGTGTAAGTATGTGTGAAAAGTTTCTGGAGTCCTCTTCTGTAGCTTCCATTATTAGGCCTGATGTTACCATAAGATATAGTCACTCTAAGAGTGAAAACAAGGGGAAAATGAGCTGCTTTTGCTTCTCCCCCGGATTCCTTACCCATTTATGGCTTCCCATAAGTAACCTTTTTTCCGGCTTACTCATCCATTATCGCCATCTGCAGGGTTTGACAATTTTAGCATTCAAATAAAAAAAAAAAAACAACAAATGCAGCTCTCTTTTCCCAACTTTAATCCAAAATCAAAGGAATTAATTTTTTTCTTTTTTCTCTAAAATCAATAATTTCTAATATGAAGAAATCTGTAAATCTAAGAACAGAAAGTCATTCAGGTGCCCAGGATTTGTTTTGTGGAAATTGCTGGGAGAACATGGTCCTTTCTGACCTTGTCAGGCAAACTTTTACTGGTGCATGGATGTTGTGATGAATGTTGTGTTCTGAAGAATGGGGAGAGGCAAGTGTCAGTGTGGGTGTCTATTAAAAAGCTATTACATTTTCAATAAAGTTGGTTAGTTAAGTTACTTTGATTGTCTCTTTTGGCATGGTTCAGTCACCAAAAGCAGATCTTCGTGACTTGGAGGGAAGGTCCAAATTCAAGCCTACAGATTCTACTACCAGACTGCAGTAGTTAATAACTTGCAGTGAAAGATTTTCTTCTCTTTTAACTGCATGTCATCCATCAATCTATCATTTGAAATTTGTTATAGGAAGCAATGGGGTCAATAAAAGTGATTTGGCTTTAAGAAATTCCTGAGGGGATTTTAAAAGTGTACCTGGAATACAATTATTAAGATAAGTAGTGGATACAGTGTTTATTTATTTATTCCTTGCATGGACTGTCAGACTCTGTTTAAGATGAGCCTTTTCAGGGAATAGTTTATTTCTACAGTTTTTGAACAGTTTATATCAATGTGCAGGTGAACAGGTTTGGGTGGTAATGGCTATCTCTTTGAATATTAATTATCAGTGCTGTAAGTTCAGTGATGTTTCTAATGATGGATACCATTTTATACAAACTGAGTAAAAGATAATTATAAAATATTGTAGCTCATCAATGACTTGCCTTTGCTTTCTTTGTAATTTGCTGCTTTTTGATCTTAAACTGTGGAGTAGAAAAGTTTATCAGTGTATGAGAATATCATTATGTCTGTGTGAAATGCTGTCATAATCCCTCACAACATAAAAGCCATTTTAGTAATTATTTTAGTCATGATTTGTCTGGTTTCGTGCTAGTTTTCCACATCAGTGTTGTTACTTTGTTTCACCTGTCTGTGCTGGTTTTGTACTTGAAGTTGGCAGTGGCTAGCTGGTTATTTGGTTTGTATTCCAGCTTCTTTATTTTCACTAACAGTTTTCATTACCTATGAAAGTTGACATCTAGGTCTTGTTTTAAGGGATTCTGAGGAGTTTTCTGCAAAGATCTAAATGCAGAACATGTCTTCAACTCGTTTTAGAACTAAAATCAGACTATTCCAGAGACTGTGGAGTACCATTACCAGGATTGGATAGGGAAGAGTGGTTTAACTTTTGCTCTGCTCAGTTGTTTTCTATATTTCTGGTTCCAGAGAGACAGGCTTCTGTTTAGCAAAATGACTACAGGCAAGGCTAGAAAGGGAAACTTCTACTAGCTGGATTATGTGAATCTTTTGTTAGTGTTTCAATGGGTGCTAAGGTGTTTATAAGAGAAGCTGGTGACCAGTTATTTTCTGGGATTCAGTTAAGTAGCTGGTATTTGGCAATTTAGCAAGTGTTTCCTTGGCTACTCCTTCCTGATTGAGCTTTAACTCTTAATGAGCCATAGGAAGGTAATACAGACTATCATTTTGATAGGTCTTAATAATGTATGCTGTTAAAACAGCACTTAAGAATTCTGTCTGTCAGGCAGAGTGGTGGATGTAGCTCTTCTTAGACCTTTCTTCCTGAAGTTTCTCCTTGCTCTTTGTCCATATGAAGCCTGTACTGCCATAAAATTGCCTTAATCATTAATTTGTTGTAGTATCTGTTGAAATAAGCACCTGATGTGTAAGGAGGTTTTGCTTCTAGGTGGCAGTCTCCAGCAAGGGGAGTGGACAGTTCTGATAAGTTGCTTCTAAAACTGCAGAAGTGAGTTTGTCTAGGCTCTTGAAAAAGTCAAACCAACCTCCTGGTGAGATTTTGTTGCCTTGGTAATTTAGGCCTCTCAGCTCCTGCATACTGCCAAGCAAATTTTCTCCATTTTAAAGAAACCAGCAAATACCACATCATGGCAGTGATTAGGTCACAGCAAGGAATTCAGATGTAAGTGCTGAAGCATCTCATGCTCTTGCTGTCTGCTGTGCACAAAGTTCTTCACTGGCACTAACAGACAAGATAGCAGTGGTATAATGGTGTCACTCTGCTTTTTGGTAGGGTTTTAGGTACTATCTATTTATATTGACTTTGATGCAATGCTTGGAATTATTGATACTCTGTATTTACTGTCAGGTTTTCTTGAACTATGACACATTATTAGATTATGCAATAGAAAAAAACTTAACAGTTGAACTTCGGAAATCTTTTCTTTCTGCAACATTGATAGTGAAATATAAAAAAAATCCCCAAACCCACAAACTAACCAACAACCTGAAACAAAACAATGAAAAAACCTCAAACCAAAACCTAGAAAAACAGGAGACGTTTTGATAACTGCAGATATTTTTTCTGTGAAGTGTCATTTCATTGTGGAAGATAACTCATGTTTTTGTGTTTTGAGAATATTTTGAACTGGAAAGTGGAGTAATCCTCATTGCTGAAGTCATTCAGACTGGGAAGTGTAGTAGTTGTTTTACATGAGCACACATAGCAATGTAAGGAAATGTCAGAGGTGCCAGGCTCATATCTCTGTAATTATTTCATTAAGCCTGCCACAAGCATGAGTGAAATCTTTCCTTTGTGTAAAGGGACCAATCCTAAGTACAAACTTAGTAAGACAAGTTCAGAACCTATGAAATATGAGAGATGTGGCTGATGAAATCTAGTTATGAATGTCTTCTGTGTTTTGGTAGAAGATACATTGAGATATCTATGCTGTCTGGTTCTAATGCATACGGCACCTAATTGCTGAAAAGTTCTAAAGGTTAAAAAAACCTCTTAAGATGGCTGGGTTAGTAGTTAAGGGCTGCTCTTTATGTTCCGATTTTGATTTAATACAGTGAAAGTGGTATGTTTGTCATGTCAAAATAAGCTTGGATCCTAAAAGCTAGATTTTTACTGTATTGGAAGGATCTGGTTTCATGCTTATTGGTTGAGTGCAGGGGTTTTTTTGCCCTGTCTTAATCGTCCTTTGTTCAAAGTACTGTTTTTCACTTTCCTTTTTATTACCTGTTGTTCATTTCTTTCCTAATTCCTGTCAGCTATTCCTTCTTCTATTACAAGCCTACCTGGTTTTGTCACTCTAGTGCCAGCCTTCCTGTTAGACTGTTCATATTGAAGGCTGTTACTTGAGTGCAGTTTGCATTGGTACTAAGGGAGAAAAGGAGAGATCTACGAGGTTTTATTTGTCCGGGTTGCTGTTTTTTCCCTGCCTTTGTGAGATTGGCAAGTGCTTATTCATTGCCCTTGATTCTGCAGAGGACACATGGGCCTAAAGGATTTTTGTGCAGCTGCAGAATAGTGTCTCACAATTTTCGAGCAGTTCTGCTCATCAGTTGTGGCCCGATGGAAATGACTTTTGGGCCTTCACTGCTGACTGACTTCTGTCTTTCGAGGGAAGCTCATCAGGTGTTATGAGATGTACTTGAATGAAAATGATTTAACCAGGAGAAAGGTATGTGCAGTACAAGGTCTATTGGGTAGACACTGAAGAAGGGTCCGCTAGAATAGGAGTGGATGCTGCTTTGTGGCAAAGGCACTCTTACTAATAAGAAATTATTTTTTCCTGGTATTTTTTTTTGCTTGCAGTGATTGACAAGTGTGGCTTTATCCCAGCTATTAATGGGTTAATGTGTCATTAAAATTATTTGCAGGTCTCCTTGTTAAAGAAGGGAAACTTTTAGTAGTATATTCTAGCATGTATTTAACAAGAAGAATCTTCCAGTCTTTGTAAATAACATGTAAAAGCCTCTTGTGGTTTAACTCCAGGCAGCAGCCAAAGTAGATTCCTGTATTATCAGCACTGTTCAGCGCACATCCTAAACACATCCCTATACTAGCCACTGTGAAGAGAATTAGCTCTGCCCTATTCAAAACCAGCAGATTCTACCCCTTGTTCCATACCATTTGCATCATGCTCAGGTCCCACACTGTTCAATACAAGTTCATTAAGCCCCATTCTTCCTCCCAGTCTTTGATAAAATACCTAGATGTCATTCCCCTGGTCTGTGGACCACCCCTGTAAAATGTCCATAGTAAGTCCTTTGAGTTCATGTAGTCCATGACTTGGGGCTCCATCTGTTATGGTAGTCACTCAGGACAGGAGAGGAGATGTGTTGCATGTCATTACTGGGCACCAAAGCCATATCAGATTGTGATTGTGCTGCTGTGCTTGTACTTTTTTGAGGGCTTCTCCTCTGTTGGTTTGTGTAGTTCCTGTTATATTTATTCCTGTAATATACAACTCAGATAATGGATTATAACAATTTAATGATATATCCATTATAATCTCCACACCGGATTCTTACGAACTCTCAGGGTGAACTCATTTTCTTGTCCCCAGCCTGACTGCAGCAAGGGGTTCCTGTTGGAGTCCACTTTTAGTGGAGTCCACATCATAGTCCTCCCAGGGCTGCAGGAACACAGCCTGCTTCACCATCGTCTTCACCACAGGCAGCAAGGGACTCTCTGCTTCCCCTTCTCCTGTGTGGAAGCCCCACTGTTGGGAAACAGTTGTCCTTGGACTTGTTCAGTGTGGGTCCTTGCCACGGGTTGCAGTTGTTCATAAACTGATCCAGTGAGGGTTTCCTGTGGAGTCACAGGTCCTGCCAGCAAACCTGCTCCAGCATGGGCTTCTTACAGTGCCACAGCCTCTTTAAAACATCTGCCTGCTCTAGCAGGGGATTTTACATGGGCTGCAGGTGCATCGCTCCTCCACCATGGAGGTATTCCCACATCACAGTGTCTTCAGCTCAACTTCAGACTGAAGTTCAGCCTGTGTGCACAGCAGCATTACCCTGGCTGTCTGCCAGCCCAGGCACATTGGTGTGCTGTTATCAAAGTCTTCCCAGGCACAATTTAGTAAGGTGCAAAGCAGTACAGAAAGCAGTGAAAGCAAAAAGCGAGAACTAGGCTCTTAATACATGTTAGGAAAGCAAGCTCCGTGGCAAGCATGGGAGGCTGCTGCTTACCAGCTGAATAGTACTAACACCTATATGTTCAGTCTAATATGTCCCAATGGAATCTGTCATTATCTTGAAACCTTTGTGCCTCATGTCTGGTGCAAAAAAGGGCTGTCACGGTTTAACCAAGCCCTATGCAGCCACTTACCCACTCCCCTGGAGCAGGAGTGGGGAGAGAATCAGAAGGGCTTACTCTGAAAAAACTCATGGGTTTAGATAATGACAGTTAAACAGGGAAAGCAAAAACTGTGCGTAGAAGCAGAGAAAACAAGAAAACAAATTCACCACTACACATGGGCAGTTGTTCAGCCATCTCCAGGAACAAGGCCCCATCATTTTCAACGGACACTTGGGAAGACAAATGCCATCATGCCCTTTTTCCTCTTTCTTCCGCCCTGCTTAATATACTGAATATGATGTCACTTTAACAATTACATTTGTTTTGAGAGAGGAAAAAATGGAAAATTTTTAAAACCAAGTTTCAAGACTTCAAGTCAGGAATTCAGGTGAATGCTGAAAGAAATGGAGGACTGAACAACTGTAGGTGGAAAGAAAAATAGCTTTTCTGGTCTATTGATTAAAATGCTACTGTAGTATTAAATTTTGAATAAATAATGCAAACTATCAGCTTTGTTTTCACGTTGCCAGACATGAGGATTGTGTCTGGGGTAAGAAAGCTGCAGCAGCAAGAGTTCCAAGGAGACTGAGTGTGTTCTATTATTGCTGCAATTTATATCTGAAAGAATGTCAGAATAATGGGAGAAGTGTATGAACAGAGTGCATATTAGAGTCCTCCCAGGCTTTCAAGAACAAAAGAACAATTCTGCAAGGCTCCTTTATAATTTGAATTACATGATACATGTATAGCTAATTTTATGGAATTTATTGTCTGTACATTTGAATCCAGAAAGACTCCAGAATCCCTGCTAACCACTTGCAGGTTATGGAGTAATTCTAGCAACATTTTCTTGTTAACTTGTTGTAGCAGCACAGAGGCAGATTGGTAAAGTTGAAAGCTGTAGTTACTTAGTATTTTTTTTTTAACCAGAGGATATGTAGTTTCTCACGCCCTTTCAAGTATTAGTTTGTATTAATTAACCATCAAGTGCTGCAATCTGGGCTTAATGTGCATGAGAATGTGAAAAAGTGATTGTTGGTAAAATGAGCATTCAAATGAATTGTAGCACCTTCCTACTTCTTAGCAGCTGATACCTTTTGGCCTCTCACTACAGATACCCATTTTAACAGCTATTCTTTTACTGGTCTGCCAGGGTATCTGGACCAGGAAGTGGAGTCAGGTGAATGGAAACCTGAATTTTAAGGGCTTTTTAATAGATACCTAGAGGAATTGTCTTATGACACTTATATGAAGATTCTTCCTCTCTTTTTCAGAAATAATTGATAGAGAAAATTGTTTTTTTGATAGAGATCTGTGATAAAAGACACAAAAATCCCAGCACTCAGGTTATCATACAGTTACTTACTAGGGATACACATTTTTCTTGTCTTTGTTAATGTGTGGTTGATTTCTGGAATTATAGAATTGAATTTAATTTTTTTATGTAATTAGATGTGTTCATTGCATGATGAGGATTTTTCAATGATGGAAGTTAAAACATACATGTGTAAGTGAAATGAGGAAGGTGAAGATCACCAAAGCTTAAAGATTTTGAGGAGTTGATGGCACAGATCCATAAAGCTTCTTACTTCTTCATGGTAAACCTTTCAAGCTGTGGTTTTCTTTTCTGGATGGAGTTAGAGCAGTCAGTTCAAATGTACACTATCAGATTCAAATGACAGCTTGAAAGTTGTATCTGCAGAGGTCTTCATAATGAACATTACAGTCTGTTTCAGCTGTGTTTAAGACCTTAAATTACTTATCTGAAGTGCGTGGATAATAAAAATTCAAAAAGTGATGTGAAATCAGGCAGTAAAATCTCACTGAAGATTTTTTTCTTCATGAGATTTGGGGCTAGTTTTGATCTGAGTTTTAATTACTGGAAGTCAAGGATCTCTTGCTCTCCTGGTCTGTGTGAAATGAAGTGCTTTTTAAATGACTTGTAGTTTACATTTCTAAATTCTCAAGTAGGACATTGGAATATATGTTCTTCCAGTGTACGACAAATATCTCCATAATGTTTTGCAAGACTTGATCTGGGATAACACTCAATAGTAGTCTTTTCTTCAAAAGCCTCCTGCCTCTAGCAGTGATTTTGATTTCTGATAATGAGACAGATTTTATTTAGTGGTCATAGTGGTGTTCATTACAGAAAATAAGTTCACTTCAGCACTAAAAAAGGAAATGGCAGAATGCAAAGAGTAATTTGAATGTAATTAAATCAGTGTTTCTTTGTCAGAAGTTGGAAAATGTTTAGTAGGATAAAATCTTGCCAGACAGATGTTTTTATTCAAGCTGTCTTGCCGAGCATTTTATCTGTTGTTGCACAAATATTTTTCTGTGTCCTTGTATTTGATGCTTTTTTCTTAGGACTGTGTCAAGACCTTGTCATGAGCATCTCATGTTCTGAGCAACTAAGCATGTTTTAATTGGAAGAAGGGTCTGGAAAGCACCTAAATTAAGAGTTTTGAAGGAAGTGGTTTAACAGACTGTGGAGCCAAGCTAGTGGTGTTTTGCTGCCAAACAAATTTCAGTTTTCACCGTGCAGTGCATCCTCTTTGCTTGAGCATTCTCAAGTTCTCCATTAACCTTCCTGTGAGTAAGTGAATTTAGCAGTCCTTCAGAAGTCCATCCACAGACCTGAGTCATTCCCAAAGCATCTCTAAGCTTTGAAACAGCACTACCTGTGTGGAAGTTACACAGAGAGATTTAATTAGATTATTGGGAGGTGCTTTGAACAGTACAGTGGTGAAATTCTCAAGTTCTGCTAATCAAGAAAAGCTAAATGTCAGTTAAGGAAACTTGTTTTCCAATATAAAGTGCAACAAAATATTTTTCTTGCAAGAAATTTTACTGACAATGTAATTCATAAAAGCTTTTCTAACCAAAGTAAATTGTATTTTAAATGTATACTTATACAGGTATATAGTCTATATAGGACTTTGTGAACATACAGGTATTATGTAATGATAATACACAATAAATGACAAATACAGTAGTAAATCTATTTGATTTTAAAAAAATCCACCAAAATAAAAACAAATAATAACTGATATTTTAGAACTTTGAGACCATTAAAACACCTTTTCTAGTTGGATTATATTACAAATGCATGAGATTATTTTAGGTTTTCTGTTACCAAATGACGCATCTGCTTTGAGACAGTGTTTCCTCATTTTCCTGTTATTGTAGTTTTCTGTTTATGCTGCAGCTGCCTAGGCCTTGCCAGAATGAAATGGAAATTACTTACATTACCATGACATGATTCCACATAGATACATTGAATACTTGCTGTTACTGAAAGCAACTGTGTCAAAAATGGGTTCTGTGGACGGCAAGTTAGTGGCTGGGCTGAAATACAAGTTGCAAATTGGGTGTTTGCATGTGACAGTGAAATGAGTTTTAAGAAACATGCCCTGCCTATTAATAGATGTGTGCAAAAGTTGCAAAGAATAATTCTTTGTCCTGTGACTCTTTGTATTTAATATCTTTCTTTTTCCTGGAGATGGTACTCAGTCTGTTGGAGTGTATAAAAGAAGGGCATAACATTCTTGGAAATAAAATTTCATCCTCTTTCTAAATGGGCTTAATAGTGTAATAACTGACATTATAGTTAAGTACACATTCTTAATTTCAGTGATACTGAGTACAAGCACAGCCAAAACCAGTCCAGGACACCAAGTTTTAAGGGTGTTTTGTTGTTTTCAAAACCTTTTTGTCTTGCCTTTGCTTTCCCTCTGGTTTTGTGCTGCTGACTCCTACTCTGCCCACTACATTATTTGTCTCAGAGGTTAAAAGGAGTGAATGATTCGGAAAGCTGGAGCTGAAAAGGAAAGAATTATGTTTCCCTTAGCAGCTGGCACTGCAGGTACAATAAAACTTAATTTTTGTGCTGTTGCAGTAGGGCCACCTCATATGCTCTCTCTCTCTAAGTCTCCAGATACACTGCTGCTCATTGCAGATCTTTTGACTGACACTTTTCCTCCCAAGATACAGAAATTCAGTATTAGTTCAAAAGCTTGTAAATGTGATCCCAGTGATTAGGGTCCCATACTAATGCAGTTCAATATTTTGCATCTGAAATTTGACTGGCTAGCCAGTTGCCTCCCACTGCCCAGTGAAGAAAATGTTGATGTGGAAAAAATAAGTTTAAATTATACGAATTCACAATGCTAAATATTCCTGTATTTTTCTGGTAGTATGCTTACTGCTGTTTTAAATGTCATCAAGAAACCTTGAACAGTTTAATCAGCTTTTTATCCCCTTTATTAAAGTTTACAGTCGAGCTATGTTATTAATACGTAAGACCAATACAATTTAGGAATACTGACTGTAGCATGCTGCCTTTGAGATGACTGCTTTGAGACAAAATAGTGAACCACTACATAAACAAACAATTCTCCAAATCCTAGTATCCTGATATATTTCAGTAAAATAATAAGGAAAAGAATTTAGTCAATCTGAAAGTACTCTGAGAACTGGATTTATCTTGTGTTTTGTACATTTTTGGCTAGCTATAGGAATACATGGTCTTTATAATTAGTGCTTCTTTCTCTAGAATGAATGTTTTTTCCAGTAGTCAGCCCCATTTTTTTAAAAAAAATCCTTTTGTAACAGCAGCAGTTTTGGATTAGTTTTAATAAATGTTGAATATTAATTTTAAGGTAAGACATCCTTTATACAGTGAAATGTGTATTGTACCTTACAGTGCTTTTACTTGAGCATGTAATTGTACTTTGTATTAACTTTTTGAGTTAATACTCTGATTGAAAGAGAACTAAAATTAACTACAAAAAAATTCTCATATAATATATTACTTTATGTTCATTATCATGTTTTATTTCTGATAAGAAATGCCTGCATCTGTTGCCACTTAAAAAGCTTCCTGTTGATGAACTACAGGAATGTGATCTCTTCTAATAACACTTCCAGTGTGTTTTGGTGGAAGTAATACTTGTTTATCCCTCGTCTGACTCTAAGAAATGTTGAGGCAGTGGAAAAAGTGGAGGAGGAAGGAAATGGGGAATAACGCACTGGGGCTGACAGTTGTGATGGTAGGTGGGAAGCAATCAAGTAAGTAGGCCAGGTTGTTGCATTAGTGTGTATGTACATGTTCCTTACTTTAAAAATCTGCCGTTCTCTTACTTTTCACTCTCATTGCTCTTCTTCCTAAACAGAACCTTTTAAAATGCCAGCTCTGATCTAGTATTGGTGCTTTATGCATATTAATATAAGACAATTTTTAATCATCATTGCTTGACGTCAGGAAAACCTGAGTCTTTAATTTCTTTACACTGTGTTTGCTTTTGCCTTCAGAGCTGAAGGCAGCTAATGCCAAAATCCGTCTCCAGCTTCCTATGGAGAAGCAGGGTGCTTATTTCTCTGCTCTGTTGAATTCCCATTTATACTTTTAGAGGCACTTTCATTTTCTTTCTTCATGGTGTAGTCCTACAACAAAACTCTTTAGTGGGCTTCTATAATAAAGTTTTGGAGAGATTACAGGTGATCTTTATGGGAAGGGTTTAATGATGGTTGTGCTCCAAGCTAGAGTTGAGGGTATGATATTGTTTGCACTTGTTTTTCTGCAGCTGGCATGCTGAGAAGTGAAAAACACACTTATTGTCATTTTCCTGTGTTGGCTGTGACCTTGTTGTATCAAAGGCTCCATCCTGGAGAAACTGTAAAAGCCTGAAACACTGTCAGGATCATTCATTTAATGTCACTCTCCCACTGTCTTTAAGTAAACAAAGTGCCTGATTACACTGTCATTATCTGAAGTATAAGAGTTTTTCAGACATTGGAGAACATTTTTCTGAAGCCCACCATAATTCTTTCTAAAGCCAAATATAGCTCTTAGATAGTTTGTTCATGTGGTTTCTTTCCAGTTTGTATTTAATTTAAATAACTCCTTCTGTTTTCTCCTTACGTTCTAAGTAACATTCATACAGTCCTCTCAGACCAAGATGTAATAGGTGAGTAAAGGAAGGACAGAGGGGTTTTTTCACTCATACATTGTTCTGATACTTGGTTCAGTTTCATGCCATTCTTCCTTAATTTGTTCATCTAGAATTGAACATGCTTTTAGAAGATGCTTTATTTAGTGGCATATAACATTGCATTTAAGGCAGGCTGTGGCTATTTAAGTTGGCCCATTATATGCTTTGGATTAGTCTCTATCTGATTATGGCTGCATTATTTATTGTTAATGTTTGAATCCTGAGCTTTCACATGTTTGGGTGGAAGGCACTGTTCATCTGTCCATGGGGATTTTTATACTGATAAGTCTTTGTATCTATGAATTCAAATCTATGATGAATCTAATGAAACTCAGTAGCTATTGAAAATGAATTATGAATCTCAGTGCAGGGATTATGTCTTTATTTTTTGAAGTGTTCTGTTATGCTATTGGTAGGTGAATATGTAGGTGTGTTTTTAAAGTAAATATTGTGTATAACAACACTCTAGTTTTGCCATTTTTCTGACAAATAGATATTTATTGTCTTTAGTTGATTTTACTAGTGGAATAATAGCTTACTTGATTTTCAATATATATTCCTTAATGTAGTCCTTTATAAGCATCTGTTGTCAGTTGAAAATTTAAAGATATTGATATTTATTTATCTCTGGCTGCAAACACATTGATAGATCAGTTTTGCAACCATTTTTAAGCTAAATTCAGCAGGTTACTTCATGGTTCAGGACTCTAATGCAGTCAATTAATTTTAATAAAGACTCCAAATCTAAGCAATGTGTAAGAGAAAATACTGAAATAAAATCTTTTATCAAAATGTCATTGTAGTTAACCCTGGTATTAAACACATGTCTAGTAATGAGTAATGAGATTCTTAAGATATTTGCCAAAGAGATTGATTGGCTCTTGTTGTTGTTTGTGTTGATGACTTTGTATGTGGGAAATTAAGTTTATTTTTAATATGTTAAAAATTTTAGTAGTACTTTTGACCTATGAATTTTCTAAGAAAGTTAATTCCTGTGACAGCTGGGAGGAGGTGGTGTTTCATGTTCATAATTTCATTCTTCAAGTTGAAATGACAGAAAATGTTACCAAAATTTGTGTGAAGGGGTGTGGGACCCAGTTTTGAGTCACTCAGTCACTTCAACTTCATTGCTATTTCTCCTGCCTTTTCTTTAACCTGTCAGTCAAGTCTCCTCAAAAAAAGAGGAGTTACAGGTTCTCTTGAGATGAAAGAAATAAATACTACATGGTCATTTTCAAGGATGTTTTCGTGAAAGTTATGTGATATCGAAGACTACTTTGTTTTGTATTACTTGTTACCTGACATTACCATTAATCATGATCTAAGTTTTCTAAAATAATGTGGCAAGCTTAATTGTGAATTAGTTGGTATCTGTGCTTTAGTTGACTTGTCAGCTCTTTGTCTTTTCATCATGAATATGAATTGTGAATTGGCTAGTGAATAGTAGCAACTTCTAGACTGAAAATCTGTCTAGTGTAAAGCTCATCAGTCTCTTGAGTAGTAATATTGAGGATCAGGTTATGCTTCCTATGTATAGGAAATGTTCAGATACAGGAAGTGTTCAGATAGAGTTTATTTGGGTTGCCAGCTGGTTGCAGGAAGGGAGATAAAAACATTTCAGTTATTTGTTTAGTTCCAGAACCAAGACTAGAAATGAAAAAAAAAACCAATAGCAAAATCTAAACAGCCTTTTCATTTACCAGCTCACACAGTCATTTTAAAACTAGGATTATAAGCTTTGATTTTCAAGAAGATTTCTCTACTATTCTTGTGGCAATAGCAATGCTCTTGTATAAATTAAACATTTTAATATTGTGGGTGCTTTTACTTGCTGTGTGCAAAATAAAGTGGGGTTTTCATCCTTGGATGATTTTTTGTTTGGTTGGTTTTTTTTCCCTTTCGTGATTTCCTTTAAACTGTGGTTGAAACAAGTAAACTTAGACTTGGTAAATGTTTCAGGGAGAAAAATGTGCTAGTCTAGAGCTTTAAGTATTGCTCCAACTTTCTTCTCTATCACCTTCCCTTTTTCTTACATGTTTTCTCAGGATTTGTGGATATCTTTGGTAAGCATTGTTCTTGGAATTAGTACCTTTGATACAAGCATGCAATAATACAAGTTATTGGAAATAAATCCATTAACTTTCCTGTGTCCTATAAAGTTATCCCTGCTAAAGAAAGTTCCTGGTTTATTAAGGAACAATGAAACATCCCAGCATCCCCACCTGCCTTGTTCTTCCCGAGTACTGGGATACATTAAAACAAAATAGATGTGGATGTTAGCTTAGAGTAGCAAGGCACGGTGATTTTCTTCCTGGTCACTTCATCAAAGGTAAGTGCATTCTGATAACTTTTACACAGGCCTTGTATTGACCTAGTTTTTAGTCTTGATTGACTGACCTGATCTCCTTCAGTGACAAGGTGACCCACTTAGTGAATGAGGGGAAGGCTCATCTTGTTTATGTGAACTTCAGTAGAGCCTTTGGCACTGTTTCCCACAGTGTTCTGTAGAAACTGGCTGCTCATGGCTTGGAAAAGCATTCTTTGTCGGATAAAAAGCTCTCTGGATGGCCAGCCTAGAGAGTGGTGGGAAATGGAATTAAATCCATCTGGCCATTGGTGTTCCCAAGGGCTCAGTACTGGGTTTTATTTAATGTTTTTATCAACAACCTGTGTCAGTGGATCAAGTGCTGCTTCAGTCAGCCTGCAGATGACACTGAATTGCGTGAGAGTAATGATCTGGAGGGCAGGAAGGCTCTGCAGGGTTATCTGGACAGGATGGATTGGTAGGCTGAGACCAGTGGTATGAGACTGAACAAGGCCCAGTGCCATGTCCTCCCCTTGGATCAAAACAACCAGATGCAGTGCAAGTTTGGGGCAGAAAAGCTGGAAAACTTTCAGGGGGTGTTGGGGACAGTGGCTGAACATGAGCCAGGAGTGTGCCCAGGTGTCCAAGAAGGCCAATGGCCCCTGACCTGTATTAGCAATACTGTGGGCAGCAGGATCAGGGCAGTGATTGTCCCCCTGTATTTGTCACTGGTGAGGCCATACCTCAAGTTCTGTGTCCAATTCTGGGTGCCTCACTACAGGAATGACACTGAGGTGCTGGAGCAAGTCCAGACAAGAGCAATGGAGCTGGTCTAGGGTCTAGAGCACAAGTCCAATGAGGAGCAGCTGAGGAAGCTGAGGTTGTTTACTCTGGCGGAAAGGAGGCTTGGGGAGACTTTCTTACTCTCCACCTGAGAGGAGGCTGTAGCCATATGTGGATCAATCTCTTCTTCTAAGTAGCAAGTGATAGAAGAAGAGGAAGTGGCCACAAACTGCCAGATGTGGTTTAGACTGGATATTCAGAAACATTTCTGTGCTGAAACAGTTGTCAGGCATCAAACCAGTCTGTCCAGGGCAGTGTTGGAACCTGAAGGTATTTAGAAGATGTGTAGATGGGGTATTAAGGGACATGGTTTAGTGATGTGCTTGGCTGAATCCACAGTCATAGTGCCAGCAATTACAGTCAAGTGAGTGCTACTGACAAACCAGAGTGTAGAAGGGAAACGGGAGGAACTGACTGTTGGGGTGACCACATGAGTCTGGATGAGTGCCAGGGTCACAGCAAGGTCTGGAAATCTCCATCGTAAGACTGCTGGTGAATGTGTTGTTTTAATTTATTTTTTCTGTTTTAGGGCAATCCTGTTTTTCTGTGTTCGGTTACTAAGGTACAGCTACCTGCTTTATTGAAAGTAGAGTGCCGGTGCCATCTAGTGGTGTTAGGACATTCCCAGGAATGTGAGAAACTGCTTGTGAGGAATTCCACTGAGATGAGGAAAATTGCTGGCATGATACTAAAAAAGTACATGGATATATTTTCTGCCTTAGCATGTAATTATTCTCTTGAATTAAGTAATAAAAATCTGTACATGTGCTCATAAAAAGGCTTGCTACAGCAAATTTAAATCTTTTTTCTATTTATTTTTGCTCAACAGAAAGGTTTGTTTCTAGTAGTTTCTTTTATAAAACAGTGCTTTGCAATAGGAGAGTTTTATTGGAGCTTACAATTTTTTAAAACTCAATTTGAAAGACAAATTATCTTCTATTATTGCATTTTGATAAACCTAGCACAGACTTCGCACTGCTAATGTTTGAAGTCACTGCACTCTTTTCTAAGTTTCTTATATATTGTTTTAAAGTAAAAGTTCAAAATATACATCTGCCAACAGTTGAAATAAAAAACTTTGGCATCTGAAGCCAAAGCAACCACAATAATGTTTTCTTTGTTCTTCTGTCTGTTGAAATTGTGTCCTGCATCTTAAATTGCTTACCTGAGGTAATATCCTCATCCTTCAGAATACTGTACAGGCTGTATTGATATTTCTAGCAATGGAAGTAGGACTAAGACTGCTTCTGCAGTTCTCTTGAAGTGAATTTCTGACTTAGAAGTATTTTGCCCTACGATGGAAAAACTTAAAAAAGAAGATATTTTATTTTAAGCTGGTGAGACTTTTCAATTAATTTCATTTAGCTGTTACTCTTCATCTTGCAAGTTGCAAGTCAGCATATTATTCAAAGAAGTTACTTTTAAATAAATTTTCTTATGGAACATAGGTCTGTCTATTTTGTCATGAACAACTTCCATCTTTTTATTGTAACTGATTAGAATAGCAGACTTTTTGTTTCAAACCAGCTAGTTGAAAAAGACAAATTCAGTGCTTTTATCTCTTCATAATCTCAGACCTCATGACTATAGTACACTTTACTTGCATTGTGATGTAAGTGAGAACTAGACTTAGTTCTAATAACTGATAAATAATTGCATTATTTCTCTCATTGCATGGTTGTGCTCACAATATCAGGAGCCATTTGTTAATTCTGTTGTTATGAAAGAAGATGTTTCCAGGCCTGTTCAGCTAGTATAGTTTGTGGAATTAGATAGAAACAGCTATTAAAATTGAATGTATGTTGTCCCAGTCTGGGATTTCTCCTTTGCCCCGAGATCACCCCAGAGGGACACGAAGGTGGTTCAAACCCTGGTTTTCTCTGAAGCAGCCAAAGAGAGACTGCCGGAGACGGTTTTCTCTTTTTCCAGGGATTGTTTATTGTTTCTTATCTCTGGGACCTTTTGCCTGGCCAGCAGTGGTCTCCTCAGCCTGGCATCCATGGTGGAATCTGCCTGGTGAAGGCAGGGCTTATCTTAGATAGTTTGTATTATGTATTACATGTTTATAAAGTTTTCCCAATACAGTACAGTTTTATTAAATGGTCCAGCCCTGACCCCATCCAATCCAAGAGTGCCAGCATGTCACCCAACATGGATGACGTGGAGAAGAAGGAGGAAAAGGTGTCCACCCCCCAAATTCTCCATCTTGGCCACGTGTCCCTTATCATAAACATTCAAGAAAACCTATTTATCTACATTCTAATAATCTAGTTTACACTTCACTAATTTTGGCAGCTTGTTTCCATTCTCTTTGTGCTGACAACTTTCCCCACGGGTCAGAACTCAGCACCTGTGACACCAGGGTCTCACTCAGGAGCCTTTGAGACCCTTGCCAGGGGGATTTTGATACCCCCCCAAGGAGGCCAGGGGTATGCCCTGGGCTCCCAAATCTCCCCCCTCTGCTTGCACCAAAAACACCCTTTTCACAGTTTTGTTCAAGGTGCGCCGAGTGCATGGGATGATGCAGGCAAAGCAATGAGAATAGCAACAAGCTCCACTAATATATAAAAACCTACTTTCAAAATTTCTTTTTACAAAGGTAAAAGATCAAAAAGGTCAAACAGACCATCCAGGTACAATAACTGTGCTAGAACTCGGAAGGATAGTTTGTTTGAGACTACAATATAATTGCTATATATGTTCTGATTCGGAGTAACATCCATTGTTTGGTTCTTTTTCACCCCGAAAACATCACATACAACTCAAAAATCCATTGCCGAACCAAAAATTTCTAATTCTTTTGGTTTGAAAACAGCCACAGGGAGAAATTGAACCCACACATGCCATCCATTCACAGGAGTTGTCACAACTCACATCACCCATGAAGGGATGCCCTCCGGAATGGGCCATTCTTTTACTGTCAATCCCACCAGACATGTTGAAAATGGTTTTTTGCCTGGAATGCCTCAAACAAATTGTGCCCAACCCCACTGTCCATGCTAAATTTTCCCAAATCTTCTCCCTTGGCTGCACCATTGGTAAATCCGCTTTTTCACCTAATACAGTTGACAAAAAATAAGATACAACAACATATAAACAAACATGTTTCACTGTCAGTCCTTAAGTCTTTTAAATCTTGTTTGAAGAGAAGTTCACATCCTTTTTCCTTGATGTCTGCCAACATTCCCCTGGGAATCCTGGCGGCTTGTTGTACTGGATCATTGTGAGGAGGGTCTCCTGCTAATTCTGCCATGGTGAGGTTAGCATGAGCACCACCTCGGTATTTCTTTCGCAGCTCTTCCAAAGCTCTTCTCCATTTGCTCTCCCACATAAGTCCTTGTGTGTCAGTAAGTATCAATGACACAAGAGATCTCATGTCATATGAAGTCAAGTCATATTCATTGAGAATACCTTTTAAAAGCTGTTTAAAATATGCAGATCCAAGTCCATAATCTCTAATTGCCTTAATAAAATCTTTAACTAAATCATGATTTAATTTTTGCCATCTCAGGTTTTGTCCTTGTGGGTCATAATTCACTGCATGGCTATTTCACCAGTCCCAATTGCAGGACATTCTCTGCTTCTTGTCGAGCCCGTTCTAATATTTGCCCAATCAACTAAAGTATCTTGAGCTGCTGTTGCAGGTCTGTGTGTCTCTGTAGGAATTTGTCTGCTCAAAGGTGTTACTTGTTGAGATTGAGGCCAAGCTGCTGCCTCACTCATTTTTTGATCCATTGGTATTGTAGAAATCTGCGGTCCTTGCTGCATTCATTGCAAATTCCCTGCCTGTCATTGTCATCAACCTTGTTCTTCCTTTTATTATCATTTGTGCTTTCATTTCTAAGTCTGTAAGAATTGTCCTTGGTGATCTGTAAGATTGGAAAACCCATTCTATAATTGAAAGAGGGTCTTTTTTGTGTTTGTCCCACTGAAAAATCAAACCATATAGCTGTGTTTCTTCTCCCAACACTGCTAAATGGAATGGTAAAGAGTTTACATATTGGTGTGCTTGTCTGTCCTGTATCATTTCTGAAACTTTTTTGCAAGCTTGCTTGTGCTTCTGGTGTAAGAGTCCTGAGGGATTTGATGCTGTCGTCTCCTTTCAGAAGATCGAACAAAGATGAAAGGTCTTCATTCGTGATTCCCAAAATCGATCTCATCCAGTTGATCTCTCCAAGGAGTTGCTGCAGGTCTTGGAGATTGTTGACTTTTGAGCTGATCTTTAATTTTTGAGGTTTGATTGTCTGTTCAGTGATTTTCCATCCAAGGTATTTCCAGGGTGTGATTTCTTGAATCTTTGAAATGCTGACTTCGAGTCCTGCTTTTTGTATTTCTTGGATCACACAAGCACGGACTTCTTGCAGTTCTTGGTCTGTTGACGCAGCAATCAGCAAATCGTCTATATAGTGTATAATTCTTGCTTTGGGATATTTGTGTCTTGCTGGAGCCAAAGTTTGTGCCACATACCATTGACAAATCGTTGGCGAGTTCTTGAGGCCTTGGGGTAAAACAAACCCAATGATACCTCTTCATTGGCTCTTCTCTGCTCAAACTTGGAAAATGCCATCCGGTAAACATTGTCTTCATGAAGAGGAATACTGAAAAAGCAATCTTTGAGGTCAATAATAACAAGAGGCCAGTCTCTGGGAATCATTGTGAGTGATGCAAGTCCTTGCTGAAGAGGTCCCATCTCCTCCACTATTTCATTCAATTTTCTGAGGTTGTGAAGCAATCTCCACGATCCAGAAGACTTTTTCGGATGACAAACACTGGAAAATTCCAAGGGCTGCTTGTCAGTTTTACGTGTCCTTTTCTTAGTTGTTCTTTCACCAAAGTTTTCAATGCACTCAACTTCTTCTTCTCCAAGGCCCACTGATCCACCCAATGAAGTGTATCAGTTTTCCATGTTTGGAGTGGCGAGTGCCGCAGTGAGGCCTACTAAAAATCCATCGTCAGGTACATGTTCCACTGTGAATGGAGATCTCTTCCCCATACAGTGAATGGCTTTTACACAAGTGATAGCTGTCTTCTGTCCGGGTCCTGTGAATGTTATTGAATTTTCACTTTGGAGGCATACAGAACTTCCTCCAATGCCTGTGACTTGATCCAAAGGTACAATCAAGTTCCATTCTCGAGGTCAGAAAATATATGAAATATATGAAATCAGTGTCACGTCCGGTGTCCACCATCCCTGTGATGGTTATTTCCCTGTTACTGTATATCAAGTCCCAAATAATAGTTGGCTGTTCACAGGTTATGTACTTCAACCATAATGCGTGTACTTTGACATGGTCATTGTAGTGTGGATGCCCTTCGCCCATCACCGGCATTGCTTGATGCTCCAATGGATGCGATGGCAGAGCTATCCCTTTTGCCAGTTGAGTATTTTGTGGAATTGTCAATGGAGGTTGAAGAGCCCTTGCTAAAACTGTCAGCTCTTCGAAGCAGTCTGCTGAAACAACAGTAGGATACATTGTCAGTCCAAAATTGTTGCACCGGTCTCTGCCTATTATCAAAAAATCTTGTCTCTTTTGGCACCGTGCTTTGAATCCTGTACGTATAGATGCAGATTCTTCATTCAAAAAACAAACCACTTTTGAAGCTGACAGGATGTACTGCGTTCCTGGGCAGCAAATCCCTGTCACAGGGGATGTCCCCTAACGCCCTGCTGAGGGAGTCAGATTGACGTTCCCCGGCAGTTGTATTGTCTGTGCCGGTGTTGTTGCTGTTCCTTGTTGCACCGCCATCATTTCTGTTGTAGCACAAGGTGGTCCTGCACTTCGTGTTTTTTGGCAGTGGCAATGGTTTTCCATCCACATCCATCAGAGAATAACATTCACTTGCCAGATGTCTTCCTTTGCGACATCTAGGGCAAAGTTCTGGTAGCTTGGAAGTCTTTGTGGATTGAGGACAATTTTTCCTAAAATGTCCAAAACCCCCACAGTCGTAGCATTGTCCTTCAGATGGATTCTTTTTCTTCTTGAAATTTGCAAAAACCTTTTCATGTTGTTCTTAAAGAACTTCTGTCATTTGCTCCTTGACAACTGAAGCTATATGTTGTGGTGTTCCAATCTTGCTGCAGGCTTCAACCATCTCCGTCCTCCCTCTGTGGAGACACAAACAGAACCCTTCCCCCAAATGCTTACTTTGAAAGCTTTTCAACTTTCTCTCTCTAAATTTTTGATCAAAACTGGAAAATTTTCCCTTCTACTAATATTTCAACTATTATCTAACAAAGAAAACAAACCCAAAGTTTACAATCTTCTGCAAGTAAACACAATGCAATAATTATTTACAAGATTAGATAATCATCAATTAAAAAAAAACTGTGTCATCACCTCAGGGTCTGCAGACAGCTGACAAACCTTGTTTCAATGAGGAATTAGATGGTCATCTCTGGAAAATGAACACCAAATTCACTTCAAAGTCAGCTTCAGCTGTTATATTGATAAGTCAAATTACCAATCCAAATGACTGGAATATTATTTTGATGCAGAAAACACCTGGGTTTACACAATTTCTCTTTCAGTTAGAATCAAGGCTTGGCCAGAGCCTAAACTCTAATTGGAAGAGAACTCCCTGACATCTTCTTATTAAAGAAAAAAACACAACTCTTAACAACAAAGTTACAATTAAACATTTCAAAAAGAAATCAAACTCCTCTAGCAACTCATTTCCTCTAAAATTAAACTTTAGGGTAAGATACTTTGAAAATGGCAAGGCACTGCAGTGCTTCTCTGATAGCAACTCAGGAAAACCATAATACTAAAAATTTTTTCTGAGAATGAAGCTCAAATAATTTTTTGGAATTCTGCAAAGTAATCAAAACCATAAAATAGCACACTGCCAGGTCACAAAAGACCTGCCAAAATAAAACAGAAAATCAATAAAAAGAAAACAAAGAAACATTAAGTTCACAACTTAACTGATTATCTTCATACATTTGATTCAAGGACATGTCTGAGGGCTTTCCAAAACTTACTTAAAATATTGAAAGATTTCAAATTAAGCAATGAAATAGAAAACAAAATTGTTCTGTAATATAGAATTCATACAATCTAATTACAGTGTTTTTTAAAATTAAATACAGAAACTAAATATAAATTTTAAAATCCAACTCAAAATCTATTGATTTATATTGACAATATTGCAAATACTTATAAACTGGCTTCTCTAAAACAATTAACTATAGGAAAATTAAAACTCAATGTTGACATTTAAATAAATGTCCACTCATATCTGAGCAATAACAAATCACTAAATATAGATGATATATATTCAAATAAAATACAAAATACCTTATTATACCTTCAATTATTAAAATACCTAATACTATTAAAATACCTTCACCATTCTTGAAGTTTCAGCTATTTTTTTTTCCTTTTACAACAATGCAAAACAAACACCTTTAGCTTAACATACAAGAACTGAAAATAAAACTGACTGTCTTATCCTGTTCCCTTGTTCTGTTTGTTCTCCACAGTATAGATAAAAAGCAGCTCTTGGCCTCTCTCCATCCCCCATTCCCCTCCCGTCTGCAGCACTGGGTCTGTGCAGGCACAGGGGGAGCAGTGGGGGTGCTGCTGGAGCCTCTGGAGCAGGGTGGCTGTGCCTCCCCCTCCCTCTCTCGGTGAGCCTGGGCTGTGACCTCACGCTGCTGTGCCTGGGTTTGCTCTGTCCGGCTCTGTCCAGGCAGCTGCCTGCAGTTGCTTCAAAGTTGTTAATTTTTTCACCTTTGACTTAAAAAGCATAAATTTCTCTCCCCATTAGAATCTGCCAGTTCTAATGTGGACAACTCAGGTTTCCCTGAAACAGGGCATTCTTCTCCTCCCCCAGCATTTCTGACAGCTGGAGAAAGGCCTCTCTGTGTCTTTTTACAATTCTCGCTTTCCTGCGTCCTTGTTGCTGCCGCAGGTTGCCCCTCCCTGGACATCCCTTGCAGCGAAATGCACCGAACCCACGCTTTTTTCCTTATTTTTGTCCCGGTCAGTGTGAATGCTGCTGCTCCCTCCCCCTTTGGGCTGAGAGCTGCCCACATGGTCCTGTCCTTCTGCGTCCCGGTCCCCGCAGGTTGCCCCTCCCTGGACATCCCTGCGGCACCGAGCCTGCACTTTTCCATGGTCCCGTCCCCCTCCCCTCTGTCCCCCACGCCCGGGGAGTCGCCTGCAGCGCCCTCCTGCCTTCTGGGGTCAGGGTTTCTCTAGGGGTGAAATAGCAAAAATGTATGTCCTGTAACTCACTTGGAAATATTTCTAACTTAATTTTTCCCCGACCTTGCTGATGGCAAGGCCCTTGCTGAACCACCTGCTGCTGGCAAGGCAGTCATAAACTTCCCTCCCCCAGCTCGTCGCTAGGTGAGAATCCTATCATGTATCTCTTCCCCCAGTCTCTGAGGGACTTTAATTGCTTTCTCTGCCTGCTGATAGCAAGGCAGCCATAAACCTCCCTCCCCCCGCTCATGGCTAGGTGGGAATCCTATGATGTGTCTGATTCTGAACCATCTTACCCGCAAGCAATTCATCCAAAATTGATTCGGAGGTTTCTGATACCGACCAGCAGTGCACAGGAGCGAGGCTTCCCGGGACACCTCCTCTCCGACTCGCGTCTGGAGCTCGGCTTTTCTTGGCAGAGGGCCATAAATCTCCTCCACAGTCCTTTTCAGCAGCGTGCCTCTTCTGAAGTTCTGTGTTTTGGGGGTCTGTACCTGCCTTTGCAGGCTACAAGGATCCACCAGGGTCCGTGCCAAATGTCTCTGCCTGGGGGGGTCTCCTCCATCTCTGTGCGTCTTCTTGAGCTTGCCCTTCTGGGGGTCTGCACCCACCTTTGTGGGCTGTGGTGCATCCAGAGACGTCAGAGGTCACTGCCCAGCCAGGGGGATGCCAGGTGTCCCAGTCTGGGGTTCCTCCTTTGCCCGAGATCACCCCAGAGGGACACGAAGGTGGTTCAAACCCTGGTTTTCTCTGAAGCAGCCAAAGAGAGACTGACGGAGACCGTTTTCTCTTTTTCCAAGGATTGTTTATTATTTCTTATCTCTGAGACTTTTTGCCTGGCCAGCAGCGGTCTGCTCAGCCTGGCATCCATGGTGGAATCTTCCTGGTGAAGGCAGGGCTTATCTTAGATAGTTTGTATTACGTATTACATGTTTATAAAGTTTTCCCAATGCAATACAATTTTATTAAATGGTCCAGCCCTGACCCCATCCAATCCAAAAGTGCCAACGTGTCACCCAACATGGATGACATGGAGAAGAAGGAGGAAAAGGTGTTCACCCCCCAAATTCTCCATCTTGGCCACGTGTCCCTTATCATAAACATTCCCAAAAGTCTATTTATCTACGTTCTGACAATCTAATTTACACTTCACTAATTTTGGCAGCTTGTTTCCATTCTCTTTGTGCTGACAACTTTCCCCAAGGGTCAGAACTCAGCACCTGTGACACCAGGGTCTCACTCAGGAGCCTTTGAGACCCTTGCCAGGGGGATTTTGAGACCCCCAAGGAGGCCAGGGCTCCCACATTTGTAATAATACTTAAGAATTTAATGTTAATATTTAAATTAATATTTAAAATGTTAATTTATCAATATTTATTTGTCATCTTTGAGAACAATGAAACTAAATGCAAGGGCTACATTCTTTTTCTGCACTTCAATTCAGCTCGTTGAAAATCTAGGTTTATCTACTGAGTTTCACCAGTGTGCAACTTGTAGCAAAAGTGGGATGCTTATGCCCAATGTGAGCCATGCAATCATAAGCATCAGATTTGAAAATTTTGTTGTCCACAGTTAGTTTGGAATTGAACAGTTCTGTTGTTTTAATGCTTTGTTCTTAGAGCTGTGACTTTCACCTTAAATACACTGTCCTTGTGAATTGAGGTACACCTGCTGCTTCCAGTACTGTTGTCATTCAGCTTTTGGTGCTGTATGACTTTAGTACTTTTAGCAATTTTTAAGCAAAATTGTTATTATTTGCTACATTTAGCTGTATTCCTCAGGATTCCCCCACTTTGAGCATTGTACTTCTGCTTTTTAATGAATTAACATTATTGTGCTATGTTTCAGCTAAAGAAAAGCATATATGCTTATTCTGTTAAAATAGAGCAAAGTTGTGGTTTGTAAGTCTGCCATTCCTTTCAGCTCTGGATTTGTACCTGGTAAGAATAACTTCCTGTTTTGCTTTACAAAGCTTTGTGGTACTAACAACAGTTAAAGTTCGATAAACTCACAAGTTGTTAGAAGCAATCACAGCACTTAAGAAATTTTTTAAAGAAAGTTTTAGTACTTGCTTCTAAATTATTACAGGATCAGCAGAATGATCCACTTTCCCAGTCTCCAGCAACCATCTACGAAGGAACTGAATTTTCCTGTCTTTTGCTTTTGTAGTGCATCACTCTCACCCTGTAACTAGAAGAGGAAGAATATGGTGATGATTGAGGACCAATTTGATTGTTGTTTTGTTTTTTTTTTCTCACAAATTGAGTGCCACTTCCTTCTTCCACATGAGCCAAAGTGTAATCTTGTCCTCTTCCACCAGCAATGAGGGAAGATGCATGATAAGTCCTTTTGGAAGACTCTTATTCAAGGTCAAGTTGTGATGTGCTTTTGGAGTGTTGATAAGCTTCTGAACTGGTTTCTTTAGAAGCAGAGTGTCATTGTTACCCCAAGATATTCTGTTACTCTGTTTTGGTTACCCCAAGACACAAAGTCGCTGTTCTGTCCTCCACATTTTGCTGGAGAAATACATCTATTAAATGACAAAGTCTCAAGGAGTTTATTCTACTATATGAGAGGCTGGGTCCTCGGTGGGGATCTTTTTTGTGTGTTGCAACGAAAGAGCATCTCTTGCAACTTGCATTGCTTTCAGTTAATAGTAATTTTTAATTCTGAATTCCAGCAAAGAACCTCACAGTGGAATTATAAATAGATTTTTATTGGCATTGTTCTGAAGGTTTTGTCAAGTACTATCATTAACATCTTGTTTTGTCATTTTTTTCATAATTCCTTTAGCAATATAACAGCAAAATCAGTAACTACAGGCTATGCCTCTAAGTTTTTGGAGGCAGAAGATGGAGCTAGTAATACTCTACCTGTCTCTGAAACAGCTGAATCTTCCCTGCGTAAATCAAAAGGAAAAATTGCTTCTTCTGTCGAACTTACCTATTCTTTAGCTAAAGAATAAAGGTCTTATATTTTACTGTTGTTTTAAATATAATTTTATTCTGGCAAATACCTAGCAATTCTGGAAATACTAATTATTTCCTTAAAAGTATTTTGGAAGATTAAGATACAAAAAGCAGATTACTTGAAAATATAGCTTGAAAACTGCTTGCTCATCTAAATGTGCACCTTCAATTCAAAATCTTTTATTTTCTTACAGACTTTCTAGTCCATAGATTGTTGTTCAAGAATTCTGCTTATTTATTTCGTTATTTTTCATGTCATTTTTGAAGATAATGAATTTGTTTTTCTTTTCCCATCACATGGTAACAGGACTTCTTAGGACTTCTTTTTTGAGCCATTTTCCTAGTTGGAGACTGTATTAAATTTTTTTTTTTCTTTCTTTTTTCCTGAGGATCAAATTTTTCCCCCTTTTCTTGCTTACAGGTGCTTCTCCCCCACTGTTGTCTTAAATTAATAGAGATAACTAAATATTTAGGTGAATTTAGTGAGCTGAGTGGCAGCTGTATTTTGAGGAATTTTGGATGTTAACTTTCAGACTATTTTTCTGTCTTTTCAGGTCTCTGGATGGCAGACTCTGAAAAGAAATGCTGTTTTAAGAGGTATGCCTCATGTAGGCTATGATATTCTGGACTGATTTATATATAAATGATAAGGCTGTACTTCTGAGGAGTCCGTCTGCTGATCCTCTCTGTAATAGTTTCAGTGCTGACTTCTATCTGAAGTCTTGCACTGAGATATGCAGGCTTGTCTTATCAGTGACACGATTTTATTAGAGAGGACTGCAATACATTGCTTAACTTTTTTCATCATCAACCTAAGAGACCATGGCCTTAGTGAACAAAGTGGATGAAGCACAAACCAAATTAGCTGACATTCTGAAATGTGCATATCTCCTTTCAGCCTCTCCTGACTGTGTGTGTGGGTTTGTTTGTTTGCTTGTTTTTCAATTGGGAATATAGTCCATGTTTTGTGAATGTCCCTTTTTGAGGCTTTGTAAGACTTCCAGATAGTGAGAGGCCAGCAGTGTGATTTAAAATAATGTCAGCTAAAACCAAGATGAAGAAATACTAATCTTTTTGCATATTATCTTTTTTCATGTTAGCTGAATGTTAGCAACAATTTCTGTTTGTTTGGGCTTTTATGTTCCAGCACTGAAAGAAAGTGTCTCTTCTCTCTCCATTGTTGGTATGTTGTTCCTGAATAATTCATTGCTTGGCAGCTGTTAAGAAAACAGTCTCTTCAAAATGGAATTCTTTAAGCAGATGTGGTGGCATATGTTAGAAAAGTAGACTCAGTCTTTGTAAGAGAGTGATTGGTGTATTTTCTTTTCTTAACTTTTTTAAACAGGATCTCTCAATTCTTTTTAAGTCCTTCAGAGGGCTTCCTGTTTCTCTAGAGCAGGGCAGTGCTGATTTTTCTGCCTCCAAAATAATGACCAGGATGAAGTACTAACAACTTGAGTTAAGAGTGGCTCTTCAGCTATTGAGTAAGATTTCAGCATTGGTCTTTTTTAGGCTGTATTTACAGAAGTCCTAAAGAAAGTGATGCTAAGAATTAGGGAAGATGTTATTGCTATGTTCAACACAACCTATGAATAGAAAGCGAGATGAGGGTACTGCACTGTGCTGGAGGTGCACACTTGTAGGATGAGAGGCATCGTACCCAAGTTGCAATGCAGGAGATTCCCGTGAGACAGTAGGAACATTTTTTGCCAGTGAGCCTGGTCGGGCCCTAGAACAGATTTCCCAAAGAGGCTGTGGAATCTTCACTGCTGAACATTTTTGGGAGTAAAGCAGGAATAGCCTACTGTGACTCAATATAAGTGGGCCTGCTTTGAGTGCAAGGTTGGATTAGAGTAATTTATATTATAAACGTAGCATTATCCTTATGAATCCATGTAAAATGCTGAAGGGATGCTTTTTATGCATTTTACATTTCCTGTAAAAACAGCTGAGGCTCAGGTTGGTGTGTTGTGTGTCTTTTTTTTGTTTGTTTAGGGTTGTTTTGTTGGGTTTTTTTACTTTTTTTTTTTTTTTGATTGGTGGGTGAATTGAGAAGAGTTTAGTATTATAGAACTGAGAAGTGATTTCTTACCGTTCCAGCCACATGGTTTTGAGGGAGAAGGACTATGTTTTAGCTCCAGTGTTCATTAGTTGACTAAGTACGAAATAAAACTACATTTTTTAATCAAATGTCGTGGTCTAGTTAGTGGATTGAGAATTTCAATCCACTTTCATCTAGTTCTTAAAGTTTGAGACTGCTTGCTTTCATAGATTACTACTTCAGCAGGTATATCTGAGAAGAACTAACAATTTAATTTAGAAGAAATAAGAATTTCTGTGTTACAGAGATTTGGCTTTCTAAAAACTAAATTAAAGTATGGTATTTTTCTATTTTCTGCTAACTGATGTGAGCCCGTGAGAGCCTGCAGTTCGCAGTGTTCAAATGAGCTATTAGGTTTAGAAAATGATACTGTAAATGTTCAGAATTTGGTCTGTCCTCTGAATTTACCCTTTTTTGTATAATATGGTAGCTTTCCATGTTTAGCTTCTGAATTTGACTGTGATCCTATGAGAGACTGAGAAGCTCTTGAGCATGCATCTTCTACAGTGCATGCTGGGTCACATTACAAAATAAGGCAAATGTAAATAGTATCTTTCAGAAGCTAGCTATTCTTACTAAATCCTGTGCAGTCTATAGAGTCTGGGAAAAAAAGTGTCAATTGTGATATATATTTTTGTCTTATTTTTTTAATACGTATTTTTAGGCAAGAATGCGTCAGTCTAGTTGTGCTTCGGCAAAGTAAACTTATAATTGCTCTATTATTGCTTCAAGCTAGTGTGTGTAACTTTAATGTCAACCTGATTCTTGTGCGTTTTCTTTTTACAGCAGCCAGTTTTAGATGTTGAGCTCATGCTAACTTCATTGAGTTAGTGTCTTTGTGATTATGATTGTCTATCAGTCATCAGCAATTTGAGATTAGTCGATATAGTAAGAAGTTCAGCTTGTTTGTTACATGGATAGGAAAAGGTAGTAAATTCATAGAATCATATGATGGTTCAGGTTACAAAAGACATCAGGAGATCATGTGCATCATATGATGTAGTTACATCCATTAGGACCTGTAGGAATGGCATGACTTGTGTGAGGGGAAGTTTAGGTTAGCTATTGGGGAAAGGTTCTTCACACAGAGGGTGGCTGGGCACTGTAACAGGCTCCTCAGGGAAGTGCTCACAGCACCAACGTGACAGAGTTCAAGAAGTGTTTGAACAATGCTGTCAGGCACATGACGTGATTGTTAGGGATGTCCTGTGCAGGGCAGGATTTGGACTTGACGATTCCATGGGTCTCTTCCAACTCAGGATATTCTATATAATCCAGCTGCTCAAAGCAATGTAAGCTGAGGTCAGACCAAGTGGCTCAGTGTGTTATCCATGTATCTGACTGTGCTATTGAGCTGCATGGTTCCTTGGGAATGTGTATTTAGACATCTGCAGTTTTTGTTTTTAAGATTAGATTTCTTGTTTTGGAGGTATGTGAATTCATTTTTAGCTTTCTTTTCAGCATATAACAGTTTGAGAATGGAAAGATGAGTTCTGTGAAAGATACCACCTGGAATTCAGATTTGAAAAAAATATCCCTTTTTCAAAGGGAAGGTGTTTAAGGGAGACCTGGATTTATCTGGAAAATAGAAGAATAGGTTGTGTGATTCTTAGTCAAACTTGATGTTTTGAATGTTATGTAGTCTTGCTGTTTACTTCCAGTTTGTGTGAGATTAATGGCATGGACTAGTTGCATGTGCAGAAGCTGTCAGTAGCCTAAGCAGAAGGATGTCACTTCATTCAGATACTTCAGAGGAATCCATCACCTGGAAATGTGCTTTTCTTCTTTTACATTACTACATGTTGATATGCTAAAAGTAGCTCTTTAAGAGTCTACTTAAATGATAGAAACATATGCTGAGACTTCTGAAGGACACTGAAATTTTGTCAAAAGACATTGTCATCTTGTATTCGTGGGAGGCCAGTAGTTAAAAAGGCCTAACTTTTAAGGTCTTCAGTTCATTGTTTGATAAACTCAGTACTTGTATGTTTGATAAACTCAAATAAACTGAATTTTCAAGGTGATTAGACTGATGTAAAATCTTAAATATTTGAGAAATATTGTTTTATTTAATTTCTGTACTCTTAATGTTAAAATAACGAGTGGTCTTTATGACAAGCTGGGACTGAGATAATGTAGAAATAGGACTTGGCATATCAATTATGATGTATTTGTCAGAATTAATGTCTTGGGAATATTTTGTACCTTCTGCTTGCTTCTAATCTCCAGATCTAATGCACATTTCTTCTCCTGCAGCAGTGTACTTATGATTATATATGATTACTTAAAATAAGTGTTTGGTGTGGGGCTTTTTGGTAGCATAATAACAGCTTGGCTGTCTTATGTGATAAAACTGGTGCTTCACTTTTGTTTGGCAGTAGGCCGTAGAAACATGGGTATCTTGGGATGCCTTCCCAGGAGCAGATGTGTGGTTGAGGTAGACTAGTTCTGCTTCTGAGTGGATAGTTAATGTATTCCAGGTAGGAACATGAAAGACATTCTGTATTATCCACCTATCCACATGGAGAGTTTCTTCTTAAGCATTGTGAGTGGTAGCTTAGCTTTGTATTTCCTAGTATGACTGTGTATCATCTTCAAATGCAGTAAAAATGAGAAGAAATAGTTGATGATGAAATCTGCAATTATGTTATTTACTTCCCTCTGAAGTGATACAGAACAGGCACGTAATTAATGTGGAATTACTTTATATAATGTGGAATTACTTTATGGTTTTAATTAGTTGCTATGATTAGTGAATTTAATTTCTTATATGAGGTTATAACGTTAATGTCTCTGTTTTTTCTTTATATGTGTCATTAGTTCTGCTAAATTTTTTTTCTATTTCCCTCTAGGAAGCAATTCAAGTTTTCTGCAAGTTTTCTGAGTATTTATGTTATCTGACTGAACTGACATCTTGGTAATATGCCTTTTTTTGCAAGCTTCTCTCTACCTTTCTAAATAGATATGAAGTGGTATGGCCTTTTGTAAATTTTACTTTTATTGGTTTTTAAATTTTTGCTAGGTCCTCTTGTTATAACAGGTTAACTGTTTTGAAAAGCAAGAGAGGCATTCTAAGTTCTTCTTTTTCCTAAGACTAGAGGACATGGGCCACAATTGTGCAAAACACAAGCATAAATAAAGTCTGACACTGTTAGTTTGCTTACAGATCTTAAAAGCTGCATTGTTTATTGGAGATTCAAGGTGTGCTGAGGCAACCATGTCTGCATCTCTGCATGAGCAGAGAAGAGATCCTTTTCCTGTTCTAGTAGCTGCAAGAAAGCAGCATGGGACAGGCCTTCTAGAGAAATCTCCTCCTACTGTAGGTTTTATCACCTTTTGTCTACTGCCCTGGAAAGACCTGTTACCATTCTGTTGCTTCTTCCAGTAGTTCTTATTTTCAGTCCTTTGAACATCTAATGAAAGGTACTTTCTGTCCTCCTTCAAAGGTGTATGAAATTTTCATAAGGTTGATTTGATAGGCTTGCACATGTAAGTCTAGAAGATACTCATTCTTTCAGTGCCAAAATGAGTATGATTTTTTTTCCTGGTAAGTTGGAAAAGTGTTGCTATCAACATTTTTTTCTTTTCCCCTGGCACAATGGGCTTTATTAGTATTTTGTATTATTTTTGCCTTTGTTGTATGATTCAGTCACTGTTCTATAATATACCCCATCTGAATTTTTTTTGTTTGCTGTTAGTTCTTCTAGTGGCAGTGTTTATCCCTACTGTCTTGAGGAAAAATTATAATTTTTTTCTACAAAATAAACAACTTCATTGCTTCAGATTTCACTGTTAAGTCTTTGGCTCTTCTGCCTTAGTAGTGCTTAGATTCTGCCTATGGTTGTCCTGAACACCTTCTTCTGAATTGCTGCCTAGACAAGCAACTAGAGTTGTATTGATACTGCCTTTTTCAGGATCTGTGTTGGCTAATTTCTCTTTTGTCTGTCATGAATTGTGTTTTTTAACATGCTCACTTTCTATTTAACTAGTGGCTTGATGGCATTGCTTGAGCTCTTCTTTAAGAGCTATGTTGAATAGGTCTTTGTGAGCACCACAGAAAGCTACATAACTGCACACTACTACATAACTCATGTAGTAGCTTTTAACTGATGACTTAATGCAGTTACTTTCAATGATGTGGTTTTCAGAAGGTTAAAAAAAATTCTACAATTTAGAAAACTAATTCAGTTTCTGAGTATAGGTTCTCACCTATTTTGTCTACTGGAAAAACTAAGCTGCTCTTTTATTCTTCTGTAATGGAAGGTCACTAGATTTAAAACTAAATCTCAAATACTGTGAAGTAAGTTTGGTTCCCCTCTGCTCCCCCATAGTTTACTTTTTAACTGTGAGAACTAGAAGTCTTCCTAGTACTTTCTGTGTAGGCCAATGCAGATTTGAATAAGTGGGTGTTGGATATGTTTCTCCATGTTTTTTAGGGGAACATATGGTACTTCTCTGCACTGGAATAGTTCAGATTGGTGTGGAAGTTTGCTGTTTGGTAGTTCTTTTCTCTTAGTACCACTTCACTGAACATAGGAAAAAGATGACAAAATTAAAGATCAGACAATATTATTGCAATAGTTCTGTGTGAATATGTTTCACCATTCAAATCCTGAAATGTTTCCAGACTGAGCTATACGAAAACCAGTGGAGAGTCAATTCACTTTAGAGGGAAAAAGTGCAATTTAGTGAATTCTGCAGTATGAGAACCAAATGTCATAGGTTGTAAGCAAGTATAGCCTACTCTGTTAATTGACTAAGAATACTAGTCAAGTTTTGTAACAAAACAATTTTCAAAATATTTTGAAAAATGTAATACAGCTATGTTCAAAATATAACAGTTTATTTGTAGAGGTATTGGCTTTGTGTGGTGTTTTCTCACTACTCAGTTTGGCTTGCTGCAAAAAAAAGTTAAATTGGCTTTGTCATTTTTGTTTTCTTTTTTTTTTTCCTTTTTAAGATGCTTATGCCATCCCATGCTCAAAAGAAAGGAAGCATTTCTAGTTCAAGTTTTAGCACAACTAACTGCTTCTCTGCCAATGAAATTATTTTAATCTATAATGTAGTCTTTAATTAACTTGCTTAAATAAAAGGGATTTCAGAAGGTTTACTTTCCAGCCCCATTATTGAGAGACAGATTCAAAATTATGCTTTAACATAGTGACACAAGACAAACACTTAAAAATGTGGTTAAACCTCAGAGATGACTTTTCAATTGTCCAAAAACTCTTAAATCTGAAATTACTTTAAGGATTTTCTCCCTCCATATTTTGTGAGTTTTCCATCATTATTGGACTGAATATGATGACTTAGATTACCAGGATAGTAGGGGTTTGCCTTAAATCTGAGTCTGTTGATTGGTAAAGGAACTTATTAGTAGCATATTGGAAGGGCTGTTTTCTGTGCTCTTACAGTACTGACTTGCAGAATAGTGTGGGGTTTACATTTTTTAGTTTTTGTGAAGTGACATGAAAGTTAGTGCCACCACTGTGTGCACGCATCCATGTACGTTGTACGAAAGTCTGAAGCTGGGTTAACACAAGTTACTCATTTATTCCCAAATGACTACAGCTGTGTTACCTTATGATATGTCTCTTCCACAGACACCAAAGATGCTAACAAGGAAGATTAAGCTTTGGGACATTAATGCCCATATAACGTGTCGTCTGTGCAATGGATACCTGATCGATGCTACTACTGTAACAGAATGCTTGCATACTTGTAAGTAAAAGTAAAATGAAGTTAAAGGGTTTGTTTTGTTTTGTTTTGTTTTGTTTTGTTTTGTTGGGGTTTTTTTTGGGTTTTTTTTTTAAGCTTGATATGCAGCATGTTGTAATGGTTTCCAGTTGAAATTGAAAGTATTGATGCATCAGCCAAAATAGCATGCACTTTACTGGACTGCTTTTGTTTAAAAGATGATTTACTTTTTTAACAAAGTAAATGAAGGGAACATTAAAGCTGTGCTGCATAAACTTGAAGCCATATACAATTAGTAGTAATGTAAATATTCAAGAATGCAGTTTGTCTTCATGCTAAAGGAATGTCAAATACCTAGTTCTCTCTTCTGTGACAGTTGATGTAGCCTATGTTCTCCACCTGGAGCCTTTCATATGTCTTTTTCCCATGTTTCTCTGCAGGAAGCAGAGTAGCATATCGATAAAGAAACAAGTGTGTTGTATTGTATCCTAAAATGCGCTTGTATTCCATAACTTTGGGATAAAGTGATTTTTAGTTGTTAAATTACTTTGTGAATTTCTACTTTCCTGTAAGTGAGGGATGACTTAGAACCCTGCCATGCATGTGTTTTAAAATCATTCTGCAACAATATTTATGTTTATTTTGAAAAAGCTAGTATGTTATTTCATTAGTTTAACGACTTATTCCTAAATTCTGAAAGGCAATTATTTGGTAACTGTGTTTTCATCATAAAACAAAAAGTGTCAGCAGACTTCACCTTATGTATCTGCCAAAGGGGAAAGGCAGTGTTTGTGATTTATCAGTGATTATGTTTTTTATTATATTCCATTTAGAAGTTCTGTTTATCAGCGTTGATGAATTTGTTGTACTTGTCACACTTCATATCGTTCTGGATGTAGTCATAGAATCTAGGATCACAGAATGGTTTGTTCTATGGTTCCAAGAACCACAGAATGGTTCTAGAATTTATATCCAATCCCCTGGCCATGGGCAGGGTGAGCATGTACTGGATCAGGTTGCTCAAAACTCCATATAACCTGGCCTTGAATGCTTTCAGGGTTGCGACATCCACAGCTTCTTTGGGCAGCCTGTGCCAGTTACCCTTAGAGTAAAGAATTTATTTCTAATATCTAATCTGAACCTATCCTCCTTCAGTTTGAAGCCATTCCCCCTTGTCCTGTCAGTACGTGCCCCCATACAAATGTATGTGCCTGTCACCATCTCTCTTGTAGTGCCCTTCAACTTTTAGAAGATTGCATTGTGGTCTTTCCAGAACCTTCTTGCTTCATATCTCAATTCCCATAGTGTTGTTTTCAGAGCTAGACTTCTGCCTAGTTTTGCCCAAATTTCTTTACTGCTGCTATTAAGAAAATTGTTGTCTTGGTTTCAAAGACAGATGTTTGCTAGAGAAGGCAAGAGTTTCTCTTGGATTGGAGAATGTAAGCCCCCTCTCTCCAAATTAGTATAATTTTGAAATTAAGAGACTTTTAGGTAAAAAGATATGGGAATAGGAATAACAGTTCTTTGCTAGTACAACTAGTATAACAAGGCAAACAAAAGAGCAACAGCTGCAGCATTAACTCCAACAGAACAGGAGCCCAGTTCAGCTCTGGGCCGTGGGCACTTTTCCCTGGGTGCAGTTCCCGTCACTGCCAGCAGGGGCACTGTGATGATCCCGCGCGGCTGCAGGGGGCGCTGTGGGGCGGGATGGGGAGAGCGGGGATGGCGGCTGGGCCGGATGGGAAGGGATGGGAGAGGCTTTGGGTCTAAAACCCCTGGGACAGCTGATCCCAGTGCCCAGACAGGAAGGGATGGGAGAGGCTTTGGGTCACCAACACAGGGGCAGCGGAAACAGGATGTCCTGGCCAGGCAGGGATGTAGGATCCAGCAACAGCTCTGGGCTGGGCTGTGGCGATGGTTGCAGCAACCCACTTCTGAAGTCAGGAGCAAGCAAGAGCTAGCAACTGCCCCCACTCTCCTTTTGCCTGCTTCTAATCTCATGGTGTCTGTCCCTCCAAGAGAAACCCAAGAACCTGAGGAGTTCCCCCTTGTCCATCTGAGGTACTCAGACATCAGTGCTTCTGAGCAGCGCAATGGGAAAATTTCCACGGGTAACAAGGAAAAGAAAACCTAACCCCCAACAAGTGTGTACAAAATGAGTATCATAACAAATTAACATGGCTGACAGAGACCTAGAGAGATATAATCTTTTATTTTCTTTAAAAATATAACAAAACCTCACGAATACCCCGTAGCTGATATCATCTACACCACCTCTTTTACTTGCTTACCGAGGAAATACCTAGATTAATCCACAGCAGTACAATGCTCACTGCAAGTCAGGAAATGCACCTTACTACCATTTCTTGCTGCTTTTTCTGGGGCAGAAAGATTTTCTTTGGCTTGTTTCTCCCTTATTTTGACAGTTTGTATTTTACTTCACCCTATGCCCTGTAGAATTAATTTTGTGAAAAGAGGCGCAGAATCCTGTCTTTTTATCAAAACTTCATACATTTTGGAATTGTTTGTATTGTGTAAGATAATGGTAATCATGTATGTTCCTGGATTAGCATCCTTGCAAAATCTATCATGAAATTACCCTGTCTGTCTCTTCTGAATTGTACCACCTTGAAATTTTCATTCTGTTCTACTCAGAACTGCACATTTTTCTTACCTTTTCAATTTTTCTTTAATTTCTTGATCTCCAGCCATTCAAAGGCTCTTCAGTAGCAAATTAAATTCTTGAATTCTTTAGTGGAGGTAATTTGGAGGACCAAGGCCAGTCCTGTGGAGGATCAGGACAAATTTTTGTAAAACTGAATTCAGAAGAAAAAGTGTTTTTATATTCATTCCTGCTTATTTCTTTTAACTTGGTCACAGGCAAGCCTCTGAGTCAGTTGCTAAAAACTTCCTTAACAGTAAGAGTCTTAAGTCTTTTTTTAGTCTGTGTATGTTCCTTGATTAAACTTCTATACTAGATGATACAGGCAGGTCTTGTTAAACTTTGTGTTTGTGATGCCAGTTTTGTTAGTGTTGACATGTGAAAGCTATCCTATGTTATGGAAGGGAAAACCTCATATTATGAAAGGTATCATCTTCTGGATTCATCAGGATGATAAAAGGTCAACTTGAACTAGATACAGAAATGAAAAAAAATCAAGAGAAGTGAAACTGTTAAAATAAAAAAGTGAACATTAACTTTGTCTGCTCCTGTTCTGATGGAACCTCTCTGATACATTTAAGAAATAAGAAAACAAAAAAAACCAGCTCAGTTCATGTCCACAGTCAGTGCCTGAATATCTGGGTAAACAGATCAGAGATACTAGAAAACCAAGGTAATGGAAAATTTTAGTAATACTGTTGTTTCAAACCGTAGAATGATTTCCATGTTGTCTGTCCATTACTCCAAAGACTTCCAATTTCAGTAGAGTTTATTAATCCCAACCTGACCCCAGGAAAAAAAACCCTAGACATCTGCAGCCCCTCATAAGCCATCTAGTGGCATTTATTTGGATGCTGTGCTCAGGCTGAAACCTGCCAGAACATTAGCCAACTTGTGACCAGTTCAGTTAAGGAGGAGTTAGTGTTTACCTAGTCCAAGCTGGAAGACATGATGTTTTAGATATCAGAGAATCACAGAATGCTTTGGTTTGGAAGGGACCTATAAAAGTCACCTAATGCATCATCCTGCAATGGGCAGGGGCATCTTCAGCTGCATCAAGTTGCTCAGAGCCCTTGGTGAGGCTGTGCTGGCTGCCTGGAATCATCTCGCTGTCCTTCATGTGCGTTAACACAGCTTCTAGGAAGATTTGCTCCATGATCTTCCCAGGCACAGAGTTAAGGAGACAGGTTGGTGATTTCCAGGTCTCTCCCTTTCTATCTCTTCCTAAAATTGGAAGCAGTATTTCCCTTCTAGTCACCGGGGATTTCACATGACTGTCAGGACTATCGCTGTGAGTGGCTTGGCAACTACACCAGCCAATTCAAGACCCTGAGACACTTCTCATCAAGTCCCAAAGACTTAGGTGTATTCAGGTTCCCAGGTGTTCATAAATCTGATCGTTTCATATAGTGGAATGGGCTTTGTGCCTCCTCTGTGGTTCATCTGTGTGAGAGCTGTGGGAAGAGAAATTTCTAGAGAAGACTGAGGCAGGAAAGTGGAGTACCTCAGCCACCTTCTTGTCCATTGTTACTGGTTTGCCAGTCATGTTTATCTGGGGAGGTACACATTCTTTGACCTTCTCTTTGACCTTCTTTTTATAACATACTTATAGAAGCCTTTGTAATACTTCATATCCCTTCCCAAGTTCAGCTTCAGCTGTGATGTGGCCTTTCTGAGCCCTCCCTACACATGGCAGCAACATCCGTATTGTCTTCCCAGAATACCTGTCCCTGTTTCCTCTGTCAGATTCTCTTTTTTTGACTTGGTAGGAATGGAGTTTGGCTTCACTTTTGCAAATGGATCTACTGTTCTGGCACTCTACTGGAACAAACTGCTGTGTGAGATGTGTCCTTAATGTGCAAAGCTATGAGGCTTTGTCTAATATTTGCCACCAGCACCACTGTCATCCTGAGTGTGTAAATGCAAAGCACAGTGCAAAGTTATACTGCTTTGTTTACTGATACTTTATTTTTTTAATTAACAGATGTTTATGTAATTGTACTGTCTTCTTGTCTCAGAGGTAGATGGCACTATAGTTACAGAAATCCTTTCATTTTGTGTGATAAGTGCATTGATACCAATACTACATGAACTAGTGCACTTCAAGAAAATCTCTATTCTTTTCTCCATATCCTTTTCAGTTGTAACTTTAAGTGAGTGAGGATATTTTTCAGTAGTGTGATTTACGAGTATGGTTTTGGGGCAGAACAGAGGAGACTAATGTATAAGTAGTTTACTTTGAAAGAGATGGGTGGTTGTATGTAAGCATATAGAAACGTGCAGCTTAATAGTGAATGACTACTTTAGCAACTCTTAGCAGGACATTTTACTATTACTGAGGGTCTGTGACAATGTAATTTTTTTTTTTTTTCTGTGAAAGTTTAGCTGTAGTGTACTCTGTGAAAATTAGAATTAAAATAATACCCAGATATCCACTTTCCTGCTTTGGAATTTTTTTTTTTGTGTTGGCTTTACTGTCACCACACACATTTGTTCTGTATATGACCATGGTTAAATCAAATATGTTTTGTTTGGTTTTTTTATTGGCAAGTAGTTCCTGTGATGTCTCCATGCAATGTTTACCTGCTAGAATCTGTTGTTCTAGTAAATTTCAAAGTGGGATTTTGTGTTGCATGCTGTGCTAAGAAAGTTTTCAATAGGTGTGGAAGCTTTAATTCTAGTGCATCCCTTCCCTGTATTAAGAAAATGAATGAGAGGTGCTGGAAATTGTATTCTGCAAGACTAGACATCATGCACATATGATGTAAAAAAAATGAACTTTAGGAAAATTTCAGTAATGTGCATTCTGTGACTATATAAAACAAGACTTTTATTATGCTACTTCTATTCATTTTTAATTGTGAATGTCTTTGTTATTAGTCTGTAGAAGCTGCCTAGTGAAATATTTGGAGGAAAACAACACCTGTCCAACGTGTAGGATTGTTATACATCAGAGCCACCCATTACAGTATATTGGGTAAGTATAATAATAGAAGTGCAAGTAGCTTCACTCTAGACTGGTTCATCCCCTTTGATATAGTATAGCTTCTTCCAAAATTTTGATTCTTGCTTGTCAGCATGTTAAACATGTGAAAAGAGTTTTGAAGGAGATTGAGGAGGAGATACAGGATGAATGTTCTGCTATGAATTTACAAGGTCTTAGCACGACAGTTTGTTCCAGACTTAAAAACAACTGAACTATACCCTTAAATGTTTAATTTCTGTGTGATTTTTAATGGGATTTAGTCATTCCTCATTTTGTATGTTTGAGTTGCAAAAACTATATTTATGAAACATTTGTAGGAATTGCACTTTTACAAAATTATCACAAATTAGTCTCAGTTGAGGAGTGCTTTTCAGTGTCTGACAGTAATGAGAGAAATAATTTTCAGCTTTATTGTTAAGTTAATCTTTCAAAGGTCAGCTTAAGTCATAGGAACAGATAAGAATGTCATAGAATCATCATAAAATATTTTGGGTTGGAAAGGACCTTTGAAATCATCTAGTTCCAGCTGCCCTGCTGTGGGCAGGGACACCTTTTACTCGGACCAGGTTTCTCAAAGTTCCATGTAGCCTGGACTGAACTTTTCTGGGGGTGGGAGTATGCACAACTTCTCTAGGGAACCTCTTCCAGCTTTTCCACTCTCACTGAAGAATTTCTACCTATTATCTAACCTACACCTGCCATATTTTAGTTTAAAACCATTCCCCCTTGTCCTATGACTACATGCCCATGTAAAAAGTCTGTGTCCAACTTTCTTGTGTGTTTCCTGCATGTACTTGAAGGCTGTTCTGAGGATTCCCTGCCATCTTCCTCTCTGAGCTTTACAGCCCCAACTCTCTCAGCTTGTCTTCACAGTAGAGGAGGTCTTTCCATCTTGTCATTTTCATGGCTCTCCTCTGGACTCACTCCAACTGGTCTATATCCTTCTTTTTTGGGGGCCCCTGAGCTGAAAGCAGCAGTCCAGGTGGGGGTCTTTTGCAGGCAGAGTAGAAGAACAGAATCACCTGCTTCGATCTGCTGCTAAGTTTCTTTTGATGCAGCCCTGGATGCAGTTGTCTTTCGGGATTGCAAGTGCAAATTGCCAGGTCATGTTGATTTTCCCATGTGGTAATACCCCAAGTCCTTCTCCTCAGAGCTGCTCTCAATCACTTCTCTGTGCAGCCTGTATTTGTTCTTGGGATTATTCCAACCCAGATGCAGGACCTTGTACTTGGCCTTGGCCTTGTTGAACTTCATGCTTCACATGGACCACCTCCTAAATATTCCTTCTTTCCAGCATGTCAACTGCCTCACACAGCTTGGTGCCACTGCCAAATTTGCTGAGAGTGCCCTCTATCCCTGTCACTGTTTCATCCCTGACAGAGTCACTGTCACTGACAAAGATGTTAAACCTCGAAGGTTCCAGTACTGACCCCTGAGGGACAGCACTTGAGACTGGTCTCCTCATGGATAGTGAACTGTTGATCACAGCTCTTTTGAGTGCAGCCCTCCAGCCAATTCCTTATCCACCAAGTGCTGCATTGCCTCCACAGTTAGGGACAAGCATGTTGTGCAGAACAACATCCAATGCTTTGCTCAAGTCCAGGTAGATGCCATAAGTCACCCTTTCCTCATCCACTGTCCCTTGTAACCTCATCATACAAAACCACCAAATTTGTAATACACGGTTTGCTCTTAGTGAAAGCCATGTTGGGTGTTGCAAATCACCTCATTTTGTATCTGCATTTGCATAGACAAATTGCATTTTCACTAAGTATTTTTGTCGGGTTTTTTCCTCCTTTTCTTATTAGAAAAGACATTCTTTTTCTTGAGTGCTTTATTTCCATTTTACTGCGGTGTAGTAACTCCTGCTGATGAAAATGCATTGTGATGCTGTGTCTGCATTAGCTGTTGCATATCAAGTAGTGTTGTGTCTTCCATTATAAAGAACTTGTATTTGGTCATTTTTCAATGTGCCTTTCTCACTTCTGTAACAATTTCTGAAGCAAAGGTTATAGAAAATGAGTCTGATTGTACTTTTACTTTTTATTGACAGAAAACTGTCAATATTCTATACACACTTTTATTGCTCAAGCTCATCCTCATTCAGGAGCCTGAAACTAAGTATGGTGTCTCCATATTTATATAATACAGTGATAACATGTAACATAGTATGTGTGTAATTAAAGGGATGGGTACATGCAAATAGACAAGAATGAATAAATGACATGTAAGACATGTTTGCCTTGGTTCAGAAACCTGTTTTTTGTGCAAAAAGAGACCAGGAGACATGGTATTGAGAAGAGCAAGAAGACAATTTGTTACTTGTTTTTTGTTGTTAAACACACTGCAATTTAAATAAGCTGCTTGAACTAGTTGTAACATACTGCCCTGTCAAAACAGACTTTTTCCATCCTGCTTTTGGACCTTTTTTAAAAAATAATTGACAGTCTGGAGTTTTACAAGGTATTTAAAATAGAGATCTAAACTCCTATTTCCTTCTGTGTCTGGAAAATAGGTAAACCAACTGTGTCTCCTTATTTACATTTCTAAATACTCTTAAACAGAATCATAGAATCTTAAAATTCTTTGGGAACTTTAAGATCATCTGTATCATCTAGTTCCAACCCCCAAATTGTCACCTCTGATGTAATGGTGATGTCTTATATATTTTTGTTGAAATATTTTTGGCAATGTGTTTGCGTCCACATGTGACACTTCATAATCTCAGCCTGTACAAATGGAATTTCTTCTGGTCAAAATGACATGAATTTAGGATTAGTGATATTCTGAATCTTGTTTTAGTTTATAAATGTCTTGATTTGTCACCATTTCTATACTTGCTTACTGATTTTCACTGCTGTGAAGTGCTCATGTCAGGTGATGAGAAGCCTGAGACTGCTCTTGTAAGCCTTTTCTGTTCAGGTCACATTCAGGACTTGATGCTGCAGACTCTTTTGGGGCAATGACATTACAGCAGCCAATGCAGACATTTAGAATGTTTTTTGTACTATTTCTTAGTTGAAACTTAATGTAATATTTAATTTCTTTGAGACCATAAATAATTTTTAGACTGTAACAGGATATTCATAGGTGAGTTTGGGATTAAAGTTTAGAATCTTAACTGGCGCTACAGTTCTACTTGTAGTGGAATTGTTGCCTTTTTAAAATTTAATTTAAATTTAGATTTTTAGTGACATACTTGTCTTGATGCAGAAGGACATGTTCAGTGGGGTGATTTCTTCCACACCCTAGTCTTTCTCAAACTTCTATTTGTTTTCTTAGCCTGTACTTTTTCATAATTTGTTTTGTGTTGCTGTTCATTCTGGTTTGATAGAAATATTGATTAAGAAGTAAAATTCTTCTTAGGTGAATTTAGAGATTTTTGCATAGGTTAGTACTGAAACTTCTTAAAGAGAAATGTTTCCAATCCAGGTGGTGAATTTAAGCTTTGGATTTTGTTTTTGTTTTTTTTCCCCTTGCTAGTCATGACAGAACAATGCAAGATATTGTTTACAAACTTGTGCCAGGCCTGCAAGAAGGTAAGTTGTGGTGTGACCTTTTTAAAGGTCAGTTTGCACATACTTCTTTGTCATTAAGAGTTTCAAGTGATGAAAAAGGGGAGGGGGGGCAACTAAGAAAAAATACAGTGGAAAACCAGACTCTTTCACTTGTGTAGTTTTTGGCAATTAATTTAATTTCATACCTGTACTAGCAGCAACTGAGTGTGGGGGTGGTGGATGGCAACAATGGATGTTTCTTCCCAGAGCAGTATTATGTAAAGCAGAATAGTTGTTCAGCTTTTGAATGTTGCCATACCATAACTCTTAATTTGTTTTTGTTAAACTATGTGCCTGTTGTGCAAGCTTTCTAGAATCCTCAGAGGTAAAATACAATGCAGAACTGCTTTTAGTTTCTGCTATTTTCAGAGTTCTTTCTTATCAGGGGACTTTCAGTTTCTGTTTTCATAATCTTCTTTGACACCAGATCTGTTAAACTAGAGAAATACTTTATAAAAATTGCTCAGTATTTTTTGTCGTAATGTATCTTAAAGCTTTTGCTTTCATTTAGAGTATTTTAATCTATTTAAGCTGCTTTTAAACCAGAGTATTTTTAAATATCAGTGCAATTAAATAAATACTTCAAACATTATTTCTAGAATAATGAAAATTAGAACTATAAATAAAAATTCAAAAATCAATGTTTTGACTGAAATACGGTCATTAAAAATGGGGGCTATTCAAAATTAGCTACAGTATTTTAAATTACATCTAACTCTAGCAGTAATGCTATAGTGGTAATTATACAGATAACTTTGTGCTGTTGTGATTCTGAAAAATGAGACATGACTTATCATGAGATAGCAGAGAAAGAAGACTGTAAACAATGATACCACCACCACTTGTTGGCAATCCTTAAGTGGGAAGGGATCTGGAATAACTTCATAAATATTGCATTAGAACTTTATTACAGGGATTAATATTTGCAATTTTAAACAGCGGAAATGAAAAAGCAAAGGGAGTTTTATCACAAGCTGGGCATGGAAGTTCCAGGAGACATCAAAGGGGAGACATGTTCTACAAAACAGCACCTAGATTCTCATCGAAATGGTAAATAGTCTTTATTTATTCTGTCTTTGGTGGGTGACAGGTAGTAAATTGATAAACAGGTCTGTCAGAAGCATGTCCCCAGTGGGTATATTACAGTCATAATTGTTTCCTAAAAGTGAGGAATAGAGTCAGCGTAGGATTGTTGCCTTGTCCCTTATTTGTGCACAGATTTTTTTTTTTTTAGGTGCTAATAGCATGTTGCTTGTGGCAAACTCGGTTTCCATAGTAGTGGCTACATGGGGACTGTTAAACTACCTACCTTCTGGGCTGCTAGCAGCTGAGCTCCATAGGTGTTCTCCTCTTTCATGTCACCGGCTGTTGGCTGCAAGTGTTGCTTGAGCTGATAAGCACAATTTGGGGGATGGCAAAGCTTATTCTATCCTGTGTCCTGAAATGTGCTGTTTTAATTGTATTAGCATTATAGGCTGCTGCTGAGTGTGTCTGGGGTTTTTATATAAAAATAATATATATGTATCCTGTATATCTGGATTTTTTATCTAAGGTGAAACTAAAGCAGATGAAAATATAAATAAAGAAACTTCGGAAGAAAAGCAGGAAGAAGATAATGACTACCACCGAAGTGATGAACAGGTGGGCTCATAGGACATGCTCTAGTTTTATCTTGTGTTTTAGCTATTGTGCTTTGGTAAGGTAACTGATAATCTAACCGAGAAGAAAATAAGCTTTTTTCAAGCTAGTTTTTCTGTTCTCTGATACAAACATGATGCAATTTGGGCAATGATTTTTTTGTAAGAATGAGGTTTTACCTTTGGATTTTGGCAGGAATGGAGAATACATTCTTCATGCAAATGTCTTTATAGTTCTGACTGCTTATGAATCTTCAAAGTTTGCTGTCAAAACAAATTCATGTGATTTTTCCACCTTCTATAGGAGTGTACCCCTGTGTTACCATGATACATTGAGCTGAGTGCGTATTGCTAATTAAGAAATAAACCTTTGGCACTGTTAATACATGTGAAGGTAGCTCGGGGTGCAGTTGCAATGAGAGCTGCATCCTCTGGATGGGAGCCTGAGGCAAGAGGCCATGAACTGCCAGCCCTTGGCACAGGAAAGGGCACAGGGACCTCTGGCACCAGCCTGGGCTGAGACACAGCAGGAGCTGAGACCCCCCAGACTTTGGTGCTGTGAGGGTATGAAAGCCCAGGGTTCCTTTGTTCAGGGTCCCTTCCCAGAGACATCAGCTGGAGCTGGTGTTATTTAGTTATTGCACCATGATTAAGCTGTTTGAAGGAACTGGATGTCTGAGAATCTGCCATGGAAACCTGGGGTGGAGCTGCTGAGGAATCCTGGTCTGAATGTGAGTGTGAGGGGTGTGGCTGTGAGAGGGCTTCAGTCCCAGCTCAGGTGGTGCATATGTGACTGCCAGAGTGGCTCCTGGGTGGTCAGACAGGGAAGTTTCCTTAACAGCACTCTTACTAACTACATATTTTGTTTTCAGCCTTTAATACTAAGACAGTATTAGCCCTATATAATAAAATTATCATAAAATATGGGAAACCCACTGTTAAGTTTTAAACACAAAGCTTTTCATTATCCTTCTGGGATAAACAAGCCATGCCTTTTATGTTTTCCAGTTATGTGTTTCCAGAGTAACTTAAGCTTGGGTTAATTTTCTTTTCAGTTGCAATGTGAGGGAACTTTCAAAGGGATTGTACTTGTTACTAGATCCTCCTAGTGCAATACAAGGATATCATCACAAAGAGGTTTGACTGTAACAAATAGCTGGATGGGAAAATCAGTGAGAATTTGAAAAATTTGTCATATAATTTGTATTCATTCTTTTTAAACATGTTAAAATTAAACTAGATTAGCAGTTGCTTTAACAGTAAGAAATTATGTTAGAAGCCATCATTAAGTACCGGCAATGATTTTCTTACTGTTGTCTTGCTCTAACTTTTTAGCATATGATGCTCTTAAGCTATTGACAGCCTAAGAATTTGGACTAAGAAGCAGCCTTGTTCTGACATAAAAAAATTACACTTGAACATTTTTGTCTTATTACTTACCACTTAGCTTATGAGATCTTAGAAAATGTGGGTTTTTTTAATAGGCATTTCAGTTTAAAGAATACTAGTACTGTACTTTACTTAATTGGATTAATAAAAACTGCATGTCAAATACTAAGAGGGACCACAGAAAATTGTTGCAGCCAACTCTTGATTGTTTGCCTTTCCCTGAAGGTAAGCATCTGCTTGGAGTGCAATAGCAGCAAACTGCGTGGATTGAAACGAAAATGGATTCGTTGCTCTGCACAAGCAACAGTCTTGCATCTAAAGAAGTTCATTGCCAAAAAACTCAACCTTTCTTCTTTTAATGAGGTAATATTTTAATTTTTGAAACTAAGTTTGCAGATATAAAATTGAAAATGAATGGGTTTGTTTCTTTGCAGAAGGATGTCTTGTATTCTGATTTTTTTTCTTCAGAAAACAGAAGCATACACTGCTTCTTAAATTATATGTTAAATGGCCATTTTCTTGTCCTTTCTTGGTTCTGTACAGTACTTTCCACTTAGTTTGCAGTGCAACTTTTCATATGAATTTATAAATAGTTGAGCTAAAAGCCTTGGTTATGTGCTTCCATAGACTCTGGCAAGATGATTTGTTTGATAGATTGTAGTTGAGTTTATCCCCAGCATTTCGGAAGTTTGCACTCTACAGGGACCAGGCAGAAACCAGAATTTGAACAACACTGAAGCCCAGTTGAAGAGAAAGCACGACAAATACTTAGTTCTTTTTTGTGCTCTTAGTGGAGCTCAATCTGAAGTTTCTACCTACCACAACAATAATGTTATCAGATGCCTACTTTTCCTTGTCTTTATAAGGAATCATGGGAAGAACTTAAGTTAAAAGGTACAGAAGGAAAGGCAGTACTTTGCACTTCTCCTAGGGCAGATTCAAAAATTAACAGTGGCAAACTATGAACACAGCCCCTGTTTATCACTTGGCTGGATCTTGGTCACAGTTTCTGGACATCTCAGTTGACTCTCAGCTTGACATCTCTCAATTCCATATTATGACACAGATTCACTGAATTTCATTAAGATATTTCATCCAAATCAAATAATTTCCTTTCCAGTCCACTGTGTCAACACCTCAGCACTCAAACTTGTCAACAGATAGTTTGCATCTCTATCACATTTTTTTCATAACTTCTGTACACTTCAAATTAACACTCTCTCTGTCTTACGGTTCAAGTATATCCCCAAACTCTGCCAGTCTTCCTGAAACAAAACCATGTATCCTATCTTGTCTTCAGCTGGCTCAGAGGTGGTTGACTTCTGGTTTTAGCTCAGCAGCTTCATAACTACAAGGATTGTTCAAAAGAGGTGTTTTTAAATATATTCTTTTGGTATATGCATATGTAAGCACTCCAATGCACTGTACCAATCTGTGACTTTAAAATCTACTTGGTTTCAACTGAAAGAAAAGCTTCTCAGGAGTTTCAGTTCACTGTTTATTCCTTTGATAGCCCTTTCTGCCTTCTTAAAAAGTAAAATAAATGGTCATATAATTGTTGTACCAGAAAGAGAATTTGAGCTTGTGGTCATTTGGTTGCTTGACAGAGACTATTCTGGGTTTGAGTTATTGTCATGTAAGTGGGCTGCATGCACATTCACGCCTTTCTGGGCTGGGGGGTAAAGAATTGTACTATGAGCCATTTGGTGGTACTATTTTCATACTTGCTCCCTGGTTTTAGTTCATGTTCAGATATTGTAGTTCAGCTGATTACAATTCCTACAATCATCATGTTTCTGTATTGAGATCACCACTGTTTCTGGTATCAACAATTTTTTAAAAACTGAGATACACAACAAGTATTTTTGTTTTCTGTCTGTTAAAACTTCATAACTATGGTGTATGAGTATATGGCAGACAGTATTTTTTTAAAAAAGTCTATTCTTGTAACCTATAATGCCACCTGACTGGTTTTAGGGGGAAAAAATCATAGTGTGTTTAATAGCAGCTTTCTTAGACATTTCTGTCTCCTTGTTCATGTATTCAGCCTTTTTTAAAGCATTTGAAACTTTCAGGAAAGGACATTAGTATTGCATGGAAAGATAAATCAAGCAGTTTATTCCAGATCATACTGTGTTTCCTAGGCATTGACATGGTCTTTCAGTACTTTGTTGAGAGCAGATACTATCTTTTCTTTCCTGGTATGATTTTTGTCTGCAGGGCAACTGCAGGATTACCAGTTGTAGTATCTTCAGAGAAGAAAAGGCTTGTCAAATGTGTAGTATTATGTCAAATATGTTGTTTGGTGTATTGGGTCCCAATGAATTAACTGTCACCTTCATTTTGTCAGCTTGACATATTATGCAACGAAGAGATTCTTGGCAAGGACCACACGCTCAAGTTTGTAGTTGTTACTAGATGGAGATTTAAGGTAGGACACAATGGTTCAATGTAAATAATGAAGTGGCCAAATAAAATGTTTATAAAATAGCAATTACTTGGAGCTATGCTGCTGTATACCTTTATAAAAGGTACTTTTATAAATACCTACTACAACGTCCTTAGGCACCAAGTATTTATTTGTTTCCAGTAAATGAAGGAAAGGAGAATTAAGTATTCGTTGCAAGAGAACAGGGAACACTGCATTAGCTGTCAAATTGTTATCAAGTCTAGTAGAGGAAGCAGAAGCTACAAAAAGTATGATTTTTAACCCCTTCAGGCAGTAAGAATGAATAGCAAAATTGAACACTTACGAGAGAAGTCAACACTGAACAGATTTGATATATGTATACATGGAGTTATTGGAGCAAGAAGTTCATATTGGTAATGCAAAAGCAACACATCTGAGCATACAGTGCACAGTGAGTTGAAATCATTCGGTGGCTTTGGATGCATATCTATAAGAGATCTGCATATCTAGAAGAGAAACATTATTCAGTCTTGAAGTTAAAAAATAATTGACCTGTGTAAGAGTCACAGGATAAAGGCAATGATTAGTGTTAAAAATGCGGAGATTTCACAAGTGGAATCCTGCTGGAATCTGTTCCATATGGTGTTTCTGAATGACTTGGAAATGGGTTTGAGTAGTTCATTAACAGTTCAAGTGACAGCATTGTCATTATTTAAGTTAGTGACAGATAGATGATAGTCTTGGATGAAGTCTTTACAGTTCTGAGTGACAGGTGATTAACAAACACCTGAAGTTGAATATAGTTATAGATGAAAGGATGTAATGCAATTGTTACACCATAGGGTTTTATGGTGTAGCAGAGAGAACCAAACAGGAGCATCAAATTGATATTCATTTGTGTAGTCTACTCTTCATGTGTGAGAGATCTGTGTAATTGTGAGACATGTGGAAAGCAGAGCTGTAAACTGCCTTTCCAGATGAAAATGGTGGATGTAAAATGAAGCTGAGACATGGAGGGTTCAGAACAAACAAGCTGAAGTAATTGTTTTCATGAGACACAGAACTCCATGGTGCAGGATGTTGTGGTTGTTATAAGTTTGCCTATTCATTAGAAAAAAAAAAAAAAAAATCTATGGATTCTCTCACAGAAGAGGAATCAAGTGAGAGCTATTAAATGTGAAGTACCACATACTCTAATGCTGCTTTCTAGACATGTCTCTAACTTCAGGGAGTTTTCCAAGATAAACAGATCTGCTCCTGAGATAAAGGGGGAAGGTTCCTGTATCTCTTGTTTGAGCTCTTGTTTGAGATGAAGATACACCTTGTCTTGGTTAATTTTTGACAGATCAGATAGCTGCTCTTTAACTGAACCTTTAGTTTATGACACAGAAGTTTTTCCTACTGAACAGATTAGTTCTGGATTTGTTTCTTGACTTACTGGTATTTCTGTCTTGCAGAAAGCACCTCTACTGCTACATTATAGACCCAAAATGGACTTGCTGTAAGGGAACTTTATTGTCCTTCTGGACAGAGCTTTTTGCAGAGACTATCATCTGGCACCTTCTTAGTGCATCACTAATCACATGACACAAACCAGCTGAATAATTTTGGAAGACTGGAGGGCTTTCATAGTGGACTGTCCTGAATATTTCTTCTAGGGATGTGTTACCTAGACTTCTGGGCAGACAGTATTTATACTTTTTTTGTACGGAAGAAAGAAGTTTCAACTCAGCAAGACACTACCAGCATTAAGTTTACAGATACTGAAAACACTTCACAGTTCCATGTAGCTCAGCCTGATTTGTCTCTTACAGTTACACACACAAAAAAAAAAAAAAAAAAAAAAAAGAGTGTTGTGGGGTGATATAAATATGTTGCTTTTGACACCAAGTTGCATTAGTTACTTCTCGCATTCTAAATCTTTAAAAACTATATTTTTGCAAAGTGTTATTGTCTTATATAGTATGCCTGATTGCATTGGCTTTATTCAAGTTATTCTGTAGAACACTGAACATGCCTGATAATACAGTGACTGGTGATAACTTATTACACTGCATTGAAAACTTAAGGAAATCTGGGAAACCAATAAATTGTCATTTTTGCCCAGCTATTGTTCTCTCTCACCTTGTGTTTTAATAAAGTTTTTATACTTCTGTATACGTGTTAATTTCGTAAGACTAATAGAAATAATTTCAGTTGATTATGTGCTGTGATATATACTTTGCTATGGTATAAATTGCACCACGTAATGACAAATACTCACAAGTGCTAGATTTGTGAATTTTTTAAAAATTAACATTTCTTATGTATTTGTGGCTTGCAGAAATCAGTTTTTAATTTAGAGAGAATTTGCTATCACTAGCTATTGAAACAGTGGCTCTTGGACAACTTTGGGAGTATTGCAGATTTTTCATTTCACTGATCAAAACTTCCTCAGATATTATGGGCAGCTTTAAATTTCTTTAGGAGTTCTCTTATGAAACCATAGCATTTTCCTTACTGCAATTCTTAGCTTACATAGGATGGGAGGAAGGGGGAGTCAAGACAAGATTATTTTAGCACCTTTTGGCCTTAACTAGTAATTTTGCTTGCATCAGCCCTAATGGATGCAAGATAATACACATTCATGTATGTATGGGTGCATACATCTGTATACACATGTAACTATGTATGCTATAGAAAGCACCCTCAATGGCACTTAGCAGGGCTCACTGCACTTTTTGTAAGGCTTTTTGAAATAATTGGCTTTTAAAATACAGTTGTTGAAAGTGATTTCTGCAAGCTATATCCACTATGTATCACCCATAGTATGATTGTAAGAACATTTGTCTGGCACAGGTGTGAAGTCACTGAAAACAGTGTATGCCCTATTATTGCCAGCTGGAAATAGTTAACCTAATTTTTGGAAGAGTTTTCCTGTCAGCTGAAAATGCTAGTTGCTATTCCTGTTACTAAACCCTGTTATTTTTTGATAAATTGTCTTTTGATAAGAAGCCCTGCTTCCTCTTGCTGTGCTCCATTGCTGGTTCTGCTAGAAAGTGTCACTTGATAGCCAGAAGCTGATACTGCAAGAGATTTATCTAAGCATTTTAAATATTCTTCCTCTTGAGTGTTCAAAGCGCTACATTTCTCAGCATACTTCCCTTAATTTCCCTCTCCGGAGTCTTCAGTTCTCCTTTCCCAGCTCTTCTGCTGCTTGTCCTTACCTTTGACAACAGGGCTCCTTATTTTTCATTATAGTCACAGATGTGAGTAGGAATGAAATTAAAAAAAAAAAAAAAGAGCAGAGAATGAAAAGAATCCTCCTGACCTGTGGAGGTGGAAAGGAGAGCCACACAAAGGCCAGGACATGCTGCTGTCCTTGCAAGTGAAAGTCTAAGATAGCTGCATTTGAATGTTTAGGTTAACACAGAACTCTACATCTGGTTCTTGTGTGGTGTTGTGTGTGTGTGTATGTCTGTGATTCATGGAACCAAATTTGGCTCTGATTTTGTCTTGCTGTTTGTGTATTTTCAGCTTTTTTTCTGTCTTTAGCATTACTTGATCTGGCAGAAAAGAACAAATGAAATCCTGTGTCTACCATTTTTACAAACTGTTCATGAAAGCAGTGAATGCGATATACTGGGCCTCTCTGGAGCTGTTTCTTACGTGGTTGTTACTGTTCTAGAGTCAGTAAGAGGCTGGCATTGCCACTGAGGCACTGAGGATATGGACAGGACTGTAAGGGTCCCTGTTCTGTGCACCCAGAGTATACACACAGTGGCTGCACCTGATGTAGACATAAAACTAAAGCTGCCAGACAGCATTCTGATTAATCATCTTAATCAGAACATATATATAGATATATATACACAAACATAAATATATATACATATACACATATAAATGAGATCTGTCTACCTCAAATGTGTGTACTGCAGAAAATTTTTGTATGACTAGATATTGACGCAGTGCTGTTAAAAGTACATTGGGATTTCATTGCTTCCTTGTGTACTTGAGCAACTGAGAAATTAATTACCAACACATTCAGAAGCCTTTCAAATCTATCTCTTGCTGTAACAACTTACAATACAAAACTTACAAGTTTATAACCATCTTTAGAATCACTTGAATTTGTTATGGTGCTATCAGTATATAGAAAACTGTTTATATGGATACATAAATTCAAGCCAGTATTAATATCTATAGCTGGGGTTTTTGCTTGTAATTGTGTGTAACTGCTCTTGCAATGTGTTTAATCTGATAAAAGTGCACCAGTAAAAAAAAACAAACAAACAAAAAACAACAAAAACAAACAAAGAAAACCAAACAAAAAACCCCCAAACCAACAAAAAGCCCCAAAGTTACTCAGTTGTTTTTTCTGAATCACATGTGATAACATCTTCACTACAAAAATTGCCCTCAGGAGTGGTGTGACTGTGTCTGTACCATATGTTAGTCTCACTAAAAGACTACAGTGTAGAGCAAGGTCTTCTTTGGGTCAGAGCCTTGTTTAATTTCTGTGACACTTAAGAGACAATTTATATCAAGATTATATTGGGTAATGTAACCCTGTACTGTTCAAAGTTGAACTACAATTTAGGCTCGTCCATTGATATATCTTAGTCCTGGTGAGATCATGGTAGCTTATTTTGGCTTTTGTGAAGATGCCATTACTGTGAAGTAGTTTTTACAATTTCATACGCTGGTATATAGTTGCAGTAAGGAAGTATCTTGTTGCATTATCCTCAGCAGCAATGAGACTGTTGAATCACCTGGGCTTAGAGTCTCATTAAGTATACTTTCATTAAAAAGAAAGAATTCAGATAGGATATATAATACTGAATTTAAATAAGATTTGGGGGTTTAAATTTTAACTTTATAAAATTATTTATTCTATTTTAAGCCTTCTGTCTTATTTTACCATCCAAGTATTTTTTGTTTCAGTGGTCCAGCTTTATTTACGGGCATATAAAATGAAATTGTAAGATGTTTTTACAAGCTTCTTCCTTTTACATTGAGTTTGAGTAGCTTTCATCTGTATGTTTTTGTTTTGTATGGATAAAGAGCATTACTTATGCTTTTGTGCAATAGGTTTGAAACATGCATTTATTAGGCTTATGTTTAAATTGTAAATGTAGCATCTACTTACCATTACATTTAAAAGGAATGTAGATGGCTTTTCTCACTTGTTCAAATGGAGTTTTATTTGGGGCTGTTATTTGGGGGTGGGTGTGTGTGTTTTATGCCTGTTCCATTTTTTATTTTAAGAGTGAAATGGGGGATTTAAAATTTCTGTAAGTACAAGAACTATATGTCAGCAATATTTTAAAATAAATGATCTTGCAAGAAACCTTAATGTGAATTGTGGAAGCAATCAACAAGACTTGCAGCCTATCTGAAAATGTTTTGTGCCATTGTTAAGTCTGGTATATTTGTGTACCATCACACCTGGGAATACTTATTTCTATTGGTTGTGCAATAGTATACACAACATTGTCACTCAGGAGAAATGGGACCATAAAAAATATCAGACTACAACTATGATGGTGCTATTTTTTCCAATAGGCTATGAGCCTTTGAAAGCTTATCTGGCTCTTATTGTCTTTATAACAACGCAGTCCTAGGGGATTTACAGATTTTTTTTTTTTTTCTACTAGATGATAAATATAACTTGCTATTTTACAGCATTCTGAATATTACATTGAGATAAATATAATAGGAAAAAGCCAACCAGTCTGTACATCAGTGAGATGAATCTTAGGTACACATTTTGTACAGAAGGCTTTACTGAAGAGAAAAATCAAATTTCTGCTTTTCCTCAGGTAATCACTTCAGTTTGGATGTTTCACTGAAAACATTAATGCAACTTCAGTTAGTCTGTCTAAAGTTGGTAACAGGGAAAGAAATTGTTCCACACATAAGTCTCCCTACATAAGATATAATTAGATGTTACTTGGGTCTTGATCTGTTTTTGAAGAAAAAGCTGCAGAGAACAACATTAAATAATGTGGAACAATGCTTCAATCTCTGCTCTAGTCAAAACTTGCAGTCAGGATAAAAATTACCTAGGAACTTGGGTCTTGTGGCAAGTCAACAGGTAATGTTTTACCTGTTTATTTATATACAAATTAAAGATAGGATTCTACTATTTGCTCTGTATTTTATCCTACTTAGAGTTTTTTGGAAATCTTTTGAAGCCACGATGATCTATCTATATCCTGGTGGTAGGGTAAGAACTAAATGTCCAATTCTGTGAACTTTTACATTGGTAATTTTACTAAAAATCTGAGTGGTTCCACCAGTGGGATCATTCATTCAAACAGTGGTATGGCTAAAGGGAGAACTCCTGAGTTTTGAATACTGATATTCCACTATTTTTGTTATTTCTGTTTGAAACTGAAAGTATTGGTTTGATAGAATCTTTAATTCAAGTGACTTATCTGGACAAATGGAACATTTGTTCTCTCCTTCTGCAAACAGGATCATTTTGCAGTTAAGGGACAATTAGCCAGTGCAACCACTAAGCCTTTTATCCTCATATGTGGCATAATAAAGATTCTGGAACTGTCAGAGTGTAAAACCATATTTTTGGCTTAGCTTCATTTAAGAGTTTACAATTTTTTATGCTTTGTGTTGCTGTGTAATTTCTGTACTACTGGTGGCTAGTTTTGTCTGAATAAGCCTTTTGGGGATTAATGCTTAATGTTTTGATTTTATGATAGTGAAGCTTGTATCCAGTGTTTTGCCAATGAATATTATATGCTTGTTAATAAAAGCAGAGAAACTAACTGAAATGCTGTGAGGCTGGAAGTTTTTGTCCCATTCTTTCCTGGGAACATAAGGAACTAGCAGTCATCGTAGCACTGAATAAATGCAGTGTGACTGAAACAGAGGTGGTGTGGCATTGCATTGTCATAAAATCTGCCTTTTACTCAAAACACAAGGATGGCCTAAAGCATTACTCCACTAGCAGAATGTCTGTGACAAGTGTGCATGTCAAGTAACACAAGCCAGGTAGGAAATTAAATGGTTTCAGTCACCAAAAGGGAAAACAGCATTATCCTGGTGTCTTTATGTACCTGGATAAAAAGGTACTTACTGATCTGCATGGGTTCTTTTCAACCTTACCCTTACAAATGTAAGCTTGAGACAATACATTAACAATGCAAAACTGATGCTGCAGTAGTTGAATTTCTTGCAGCGTCTACATGTAATGGGGATGTATAGCATCTAGCAGTAATGTAGATTTATAGCTTGTGAAATGCTCTACAGGCTGAGAGGGCAACACCTTTATTTTATGCTCTTGGCTTGTTAGGAACTGCCAGCAGCTGAAGTCAGTTTTATTCATACCCATATATTTTATTTGCATTGATATTACTCATGCATAATTGTCCTGAGGAAATTTGCATTTGCCACTTACTAGCTTCATTTAAATGTGAGTATGAGAGACTAACTGCAGAAATGTCCCTTTGCCAGTGTACAGTCACTTAAAAGTGAATGAAAATTAGCACTAATTCAGCAAGTGTAATGCTTGGTAAGTCTTCTGTGCCTGTATTAAGTGGTTCTAATACTTATCTGAAATTTGTACTAATGGTTGCTTCCAACTTTCTGTGAAGTAACCAGTGATGGGCCTGGCTCCCTCCCTTTCCTGAACATGGTGTTATTCTAAGAAATAAAGAGTGAAAACTTTTCCGGTTTGACTGAAATTCCGAAGAATCATGAAAAGAAATTGTGGTAACAGTTGTGCTTGCTAGTCCTGAAAGCATAAACTTGACCTACAGCCAGTATGAGCTAACTACTTTTTTTACCCCAGAAGAAATAGAATATGAAAAAGTTTTTACTGGTACTTCTTTATATATAACTGATATTTTCTTACCTTGCTGATTGACTATTCTGCTATTAAAAAGAAAACATTATTTTGAGTGGAATACCTCTTTTTGTGCAGTAACTTTTTCCTTGGGATTAGAGCAGTCAGAGAAAAAATCCATATAATTGAATATGTGCATTTAAGATAGATACATTCAGCTATTTAAACCCAGGTGTAGACATAGTCACTCAGAATTCAATTGGTCTCAACTCAAGTTAGGCTTAATCCAGTGCCACGTATCAATAGAGGTATACTGCAGTGCAAATCCCTGCATACCTCTATGTATCTTTAATTTCCAACATTATCCTTGTTTAGCTTTTATATTCATGATTTTTTTTTAGGCTTCCTTTTGATTCTTTGTCAAAGTCAAGCACTGATCTGGTATTAGTGGAGAAAAAGGTTTACAAGAGTAGACTAAGAGATTTGGCTAAGAGGAAGATGTGATCCACATCTGTACAAATATGTCCAGTCTTTCACATGTCAATGTGCTTGCACTTGTCACTATGTAGAGGTGTTTTACTGAAGGGTTTCAATTGGACATGTCTGTTCGTGTTTCCATGGACACATCAACACGTGTTTCGTGTAGTGATTGCATGTTGATGTGTCCATGGTGTCCTGGTTTCAATTTGTAACCAGGCAGAAACACCAATTTACTTTAGTGGGTTTGATTCGCCAGTTTCAATATACTTATTTCCTGCTGTGAGATAGGATTAGGAGCAAAAGTAAGGCAGATTTAAAGGGTGTAAAGAAAACTTTTATTAACAACATAAAAGAGTAATAAAATTCACAATAAAACCTTCAGACCACCTCTCCTCCCTTCTCCCACACCCTCTTTTCTTCCTCAATGACAACATACAGTCAGTTACCAACTGAAGAATAATCTTTTTCAGTTCACTCTAGGGAGAGGAGTGTCCCCTTGTCAGGCTATAGGGACTTTTCCACAGGAGAAAAAACCCAGTTTTCTCATGGCTTCACTCTTCACAAATACCAGCTGCTCAGGAATCTGCAATTGTGAAATTCCTTCTATCTCCACAGCCTTTCCAGAGCTGTGTTTATGGGCCATGTTAAACTCATGGGGTATTACTTTTAAGGATGAATTGTTCAAAGACAAATGAGCTCTTCGTCTAACTTTGAAATCATCTCTAGGAACAGAGGTCTCCTTCTCTCAGGGCAAAGGGTCTTCATCATTTTTCTCTCTCTGTTCATGCACAGGTACATGTCCTCATAATCTACAAGTTGAACACTCCACCTCCCATGTTTTTCTCCAGGAATTTTTAGTGTAATACACCCATAACTTACAAAAGGATTTTCAGCCTAAATTCACGGCATCTGCTCGTTCTCCTTCCATCTGGAACCCGACTCCTGCTTCACTGACCTTGGTGTCGTCTCTCTGTTCTTCTTCCCTCTCACTCAAGGGAGGATTGAAGGTCTGCAAGCTTTGTCTGAGCATTGAAAGAGTTAAGATCTCACACAGGGAGTGCAGAGGCTGTGGCCAGGCCATGGTGGAGCTGTGCCAGATCTCCGAGGCTCAGGCTGTGCTGGGGGGCTGGCCCGGGCCAGAGCCAGCAGCGGCTGCTGTAAAGGATGGGAGGGATGGCTGGGATGGCAGTCAGCCTCCCCGGGCTCAGCTGGCACCCCCTGCCTGTGGCCACCCCTAACTCCCTGACAACATGCCAGCCTCCCACGGGCCCCAGCCTGCCCCCCAGCCCTGTTCCAGCACTCCTGGCAGAAAGGAAAAGGCCCTTCCCAGCTTTGCTCACTTCAAAATGTGAATGCATAGCGACAGACCAAATCCTTCAATTGGTTTCTCAGGCTGTTAACAACCAACGCAGCCTCCAATTGATCCCATCAAGTCAAAGAGGAAGTTCTCAGGGAGAAAACTTCTGTAGATGCCCACTTCTAGATGTCAATTAATGCAAAACCAGTAGTCATAGAAATAAGAACAGAACAAAAATGAAAGCCATTTGCTTCAGTACAAAGAATAATTGCATGGTTTCCGTGAGGAGATGTTGCCTTTAAAGCCTTGCCTGTTGTTTTCAGCCTCTGTTTGTAGGTTGCAATTGTTTCTTCACACACCTGAAGAAAGAGAAACCTTCTTCCCATTAAATTCTTTAAGGCTACTTGTTTATTTGTTTTCTCCTTTGATAGAAAGTTCACTGTCTCTTGCCTGAATCCTTGTTCCAAGAGAAGACAAAAGCTTTAATTCTGGGTGGTCCAAGGCTGCACCATATAACCATATAGTTTCCATTGCTGTTGAGAGCCATGCTGACTGCTGATGCAGCAAATAATGTCTCTATTTCTGGTCTTTTCTGCTGGTTCTCAGCAGGGGGCAGAGCAGAACTTCTACTTTGGTGTGATTTGTAATACAATACATTGTCCAAACGTTTCTGTTTTCCCATTTAAGCAATACCTTTGTAACCAGCTGCAATGGATTGTATTAGCATTACTTGGGTTATTGTTTAAATGTATTTAGTTGTTTTGCAGAAGTATTTGGAAAGAAACTATTATATGAGTGAATCTTGATGTCAGGTAATGTATCACCTCTGAAAAAAATTTCTTTCTCTGCTTCATGGCAGTGTTATGGACTGCAGCATCTGAGACTTGCTGATTTCAACTGAAATGCTCAGCTTTGAGGGTCTCTCTAGATTTTATTGCAGCCATTGCACTGGGCATTGTTTAAAAATAGTCAATGCTGATTTGAAACACAGTTGGTGAGTTGTTTCTGGATCCTCTGGCACTGGCACTTCAAAAGATCCTGTGTGTTGTGACTCAAGAGAAAACAGCCTTCTCATTCTGATGACTGTCTCCTCTTTCCCTAGAAAACAAGCAATCCCGAGGCTGTGCATCCTAATGTGATAGGGACTGCTTCACCATTTCTCTCTTCAAGAGTTTTTTGAGATTAGAGTATCCTTTACAGACAAGTTGTCTATTCAGGCTCACATGGTTTCACAAGTAACTTTGCTAGTTTTAATCAGAATGGCTGGAGGCTAAATATATGCAAAGACTTGCTCACAGGGCTGTGATGGGCAGCTGGGGTACCTTGCATTGTCTTAAAGAAAGTTCACAGGTGTGAGATACTAGATGGGTCCCATCTTCAGCATTTTCCATAGCTGATTGTCATCTTGGTATTGTTTGTCTGATCTCTGAGGGTCCTTCATAAGAAAGTGTGCTTTCAACTTGCCTTGGGCCTCATCCTCTTGCTTCATTGGCTTTGGTGAGTTGACTGGCTTTGTTGCTTCAGTGTGGGAGCTGTTCCTGCTGGATATGACAAGACCTTGTCTCTCCATCTTTCCTTGTTCAGTTACTCTGATCTGGGGCCCATTTGATGTTGCACATTTTATTTAAGTGGTGCAGGTGCAGTTCAGCTTCCTGCTTCACACTAGGAGCAGGAGATAGTTCTGTTGGTGCTGTTACAGTCTGCCCCCATTATGGAGGAGCAAAGAAAACTCCCTGTGAATAAAGCAGGACGAACTCAAAGGTTCAATTATTCTCAGAAACAAGAATAAAACCAAAATAAGGTTAAGCATTGATAGCAAAATTTGATGTATTTTATTTAACAGCAATAGAGGCAAAGAGAAAGAAGAGAGAAGTTAGAAAAAGCTAAGGTTACATTAAAAAATACACTATAGCTCACCACCACACTGTTGCTACCTTTTATTGCCGCTGGTACCTATCTGGGGCAAAGTAGTTTGTGCCTTTTTTTCCTTATTTTCTGCCATTTGAGGTGTCTTATCTGCCTTCTCCAATCTCAGGAGCAGCTTAGCTGGAAAGCAGCTGCATTTATCCTCCAAAATGCAAGTGCAGTGCCCAATCCCACAGCCAAGCCTCAATGCACTCACAGTGCTCTCACCACAGGAGGCAGGAGCAGGGAGATGGGGGGTTTCCACAACTGGCTGGTAACTTGGATCCCAGGAAGAAGGATCAGAGGATTCTCCTCCAGCTGGCACCATGGGCTCCTGGAGGTCTCAGGGTGTCCTGCAACAGGCAGTGGTGGTGGGTGGGTGAAGGTGAGGGTCAGAGATTCTGCCCTTCTCTTTCTTCTCAACACCTTTGCACAGGTCTTGCCTTCCTTTCTATGGGCCTCAAGCTGGGCTGCTCACAGAACATCCTGCACGTAGCTTTCAGGTGTTCAAAAGATATTTTGGTAAGCAGACATAATGATGAAGTACCTTTTGTATCTTTTCTCTTATTATCAGGTTCTGCAGACACAGGTATCATGATGTTAAAAATTATCTACTGTTTTCTGGATTTTGTAGTGGAATTGGAGAGGAGGCTGATTTTGTTACTAATGAATCATTATCCATAATTCATGGAAGCAGTAAGAACTGTGTGTAGACTAACACACTATGTGCCTGGAGCATATAAAATGTAATTATTGTGACTCTGGATCTGAAAGGACAGCCACTGTTATATAATTGATGATAGACTTAATTTGAAGTCAAAGAAAAAAAACTTGAATTCTACAGGAGATTTCTGAAGGTCATCAGGAAGAGTAAGCTGACTGTGAATTAGATAGTGGAAAAAATACGGGCTTCACAGGGATTACTTGGGATGCCTGAGAAGTCTATACACTTCTGAATGCAAAGTAATTTGAAAAGGACACAGTGGAAAAGAGAGATAAGTTGGGAAATGCCTGTTCCAACCACCATCGGGTGGATTCTGTGAGGAGATGTTGCAATCCAAAGGTTGCATTGAATTTTGTGTTGTGTACCACATAATGTCTTGTTGGGTGTTGGAGGTACTGGGTGTGTGTCCCTGCATACTTCCTGGTGACCCAGCAGCCCCAGTGCAGAAACTGTGCAAGAAGGCTTTTACTGAGTCCTAGGGCTGTGAGGGAGTCAGGTCCTTGGTTAGAAATGAGGCTCCAAGGTGGCCAGTCACATCTGGAGGGGAAGAAACTGTGTCCTGGGGTGTTCCAGGGTCATTGGATCACCTCTGAGGCAATCCAACAGCCAGAGGGAGAGGTAAGCCCTGGAAGTAGCAAGAAGGATATCCAAAGACAACTGTGTAGCTTTATGGATGGCTAGCAGCTAGCCAGCCTCAGGGAAAAGATGGTATGTGTTTGAGAGAATGGGTATGCCACACCATCTTGTTGGTCTTGGAGTCCAGAAATGGCTCTGATTGTTTTGCAACTGAATTTTCCTGATTTAGCTGCAGTTTTTCTTTCTTTATCAAAGAACTCCTTAGTTGGTTTTCCCTTACTTCTTTTGTTTCATATTAGGGCATTTTGTATCACACTATGGCAGCTCCTTTCCAAGTGTTTTTTGGTCTCATTCATCCACTGATTATTAATAGTAACAAGGCAGTGCTGGACTACTTAGCTGCCTCAAAGCAAACAATTGGGCCAAGGCAATGGTGGGTCCATTCTCTGCAGCAGAGAAGCAGTTAGAAATCCCCTTGTAACTACAGGATATAGATATTTACAGATCTCAGAGTAGTGGATGAGGTAGATGATGGCTGCAGATAGTGTGATGCACTAGAGACAGGTGACTTTGTTATTGTACACTGGGCTGTATGCTAACACATCTCTTAGACTTTTGGAATTGTAATTCAGGAAGCCTCTTGGTTTTATTCTCCATTCTGTATAAACCTGACTTCTTAATAACAGACATGAAAGCTGAGTTATATGGACTTTTCTTAACACTCATGCATCTGTTTTTTGTCTCACTGTGTAACGGGTCTATTTGAAAACTGTGTTCCTCACTAGCCATTTGCAAATTGTTTCAGAGCGGCCAAAGTCATGCACAACATGTAGCAAAATAAACAGATGATGAACAGCACACTGCTCACAAAAGTGTGTTTGTTAGGGAAGAGCAAAGTTTTGAGAAACACAGCACTTTTGTCTAAAAGCCAAAGACCAAACAAAAGCTCAGAACTGGCACCAGTAGCAGAACGTGTGGACTGCAGATGCTTGTGTGTGTTTTGTGGGGCCTCTGAGCTGCAGCTGTAGTCATTCTCAGAAAGCATTTACTCAGTAGAAGGTGGACTGGACTTAGTCCCCTGCCTGTCCCATAGCTGGACACCAAATCCCAGTCTCCAGTTGCTGTTGGTTTGGCATGCATGTCTTGGAGGCCACAGCTCCAGTCGGGCTCCTGGTACTGACATATCACTCACCATGCCCAGACACCTGCATGTAGAACTGAGTGCCCCCATGCAAGAGGGGGGTAGAAAGAAGTTCAGTATGAAAGATGGGACAGAGGCACACCAGGTACAGGGCACAGTAAGACATAGGAACTGACGAGCTGACTATTTACACAAACCTGGTCCTTTTAAATCCCTTTACAGTTCTGTTTTCCTATAGGTTTTTTCATCCCTCAAATCACCTAAGCCTCTCCCCTTTCCTGCCTTTGTTTCCTCCTCTAAATATCCCATAATAAGTCCTGTGTAATCCAGAACTGCTTTTCCCCTCTATTTCATAAAACTTCTCATAGCCCTAGGCAGCAAAACCCCTCAACACCTGATCTGGAGAGCTGCTCCTGAATGACTCCTGAGGGTGGGTATGACACCTGAACACTGGGAAGATGGTTCTTCTGGGACAGCCCTCAGAGGGGTCAGATAAGGCTCCTCAAGAGTCATTAATTTTCCTGCCCTTGTGTCCTTGTGTCAGAATTAAATGATTGCTAAAAATAAATCATCCTGGTGCAAAAGTAATTTAGTTTTGCTGCCGTGGACATGCAGAGTAGCAGGAGGGGTAGTCAACAAGAGTTGGATGCAGATCTTCCTCTTCTTCTTGCCAGCTTCTCTTGTTGGAAAGATGCTCCCTGCTCCCAGCTATCCTTAAAGGACAATGAAGCACATCTCAGCTCAGCTGCAGTCAGACTTGCATGTTTATGAATTTTCCAAGGCATTTTGAATAAACTCTCTTTAAAGCCCACCACTCTTTTGTATAAGTCAAGAAGAAGCCTATTACTTTTAACTCTATCAAGCATGCCTATGTTAAATAATTTCCATCTCTTACAATGTGGTGGCAGTGCTCACCTTTGCAGGAAAAGCAATTCTTCCTGGAGAGCCTCTGTAGGTGATCATCATGAGGTTTGGTAAGTGCTTTGCACAGATTCCTCTCCTCATGTGTTCCCCTTTGCTGGGGATGGAATATATTTCTCCAGGGCAAGAATACAGGATTATAGCTGGCAAAGTAAAGTACAAACTGAGCTGCCCACAGGCTTTGAGTGCACTAACAGCACTGTGGCAGCTACCTGATGGCTTTTCAAAGCAACAGGCTTTCTAGACAGACTGGAAGTGGGGTCACAGTCAGGGGTGGACTGTTGTGAAATGTTGCAGGAGGGAGGATTGACATTTAGAGAGCACTTAAACTAATGGCTTTTTTTATGATCTGCCTCCTCCTGGTTTACATTCTGGGGGAATGTCCATGCTCCTGCTTTCAAAAGTCAATTTTTGCTAATTGTGGGTTCTGCAGAGCACATCCTAGTCCAGGGAGTGCAAAAAAAGCTGAGTTTAGTGTAATGTGCTGTTTGATGTCTTCTCTTCATCCTGGTTAGCACTGCTTTTCTCTAACCATTTTGTAAAACTTTCCTGATCCAGCCATGTTTTTTTATGTGCAGTCTGTGGGCATGAAGGTACGTCAATAGGTTTGGGTCACTGATTACAGTATTGGACAAAATGGGGACAGGACAAGCAGAGCTCTCATGGTCTGCTTGGCAGTGAGTTTGGAAGCACTTAGGTAAAGCTGACCTTTCCCAGGTTTGGAGTAGAAACGGACTGTGAGTCTAAGTCAGGTTAGTCCTGGAGGTCTGGATCATTTTGGGGCTCCAAATGAAAGCTCCAGGCTTTTATCAGCTTTCTGGAACATAACCCAAAGCTCCTCTTTGCAGGACAATTTTTTCAACTGCTTTGCGCCAGAGGGAACCAGCAGTGTATGCAGAATGTTATATGCTGACATAATGAAATATTTCAAGGGCACCTCAGATGGCTGGGCTGGTTATAAATAGTACTGGAGGAAAGCTGCATGAGAGTCACATAAACCACTCCTAAAAATCTCTGCAGGGAGGTATTTTTAAAACCCACCCACTGCAGTTTCATTAGCACCACCTGTCTTAGATTTGGAGAAAGACAGAGATTATGTTCTCCAAATATTTGTGGTACCCTAAAAAGCAATGCATGCAAGTGTCCCTTCATATTCAAATGTTTCTTTTTTTAAGCCTGCAGTTGACCATTGCCTGCCTTAGAGAGACGTGAGGACTGCAGGACTCTGTGAGATTTCATATCCAATATCTGAAGCAAATTAACTGCTGGCCCTAGGAAACTTTCAGTTGAGATGTCTGCAATATACTCAGTTGTGGGAAACAAGCAGAAATTCCTGTGTATTTCATAGTTGCAAATTTTGTTTAACTTTTCAAAGGATTATTTGAAATTATGAGAAGATAGTAGAAATACGTAAAATTCAGGGGGCTAATTGAGTAATGCATTAGCCTTTTAATGAGTAGAAATTCTCCCATCTGTCCTAGGGAGCTAGCAGGGGACATTTGAATCATACTGTAGCTTGGTGGCTGCTCTGCAGATTTAGTTAGGAAGAGTAAATGGAAGATTTGAGACTGGTTAGACTGGTCCCCAAACAGTCACTGGAATTTTCCTCAAGATATGAACAAACTTTATCAGACTTCCTCCTGCCTCAACCACACTTGCTTTCAGACCTAGGACTTCAGCCTGTTACAGTAATGCAAGGCAATTCCTGGAGGGATTCCTTTCTACAGATTGTCTCGTCCATATCCCAGCTTTTCCCTTGAGTGAAGAGCTGCAATGGTTCAGTTAAGCCAGGAAGTGGCACTGTTTGAAAGGAGTGAGAAGTCGACCTGCTCAGCAGCTCCCATAAAAGCCAGCTCGCAAGGAAACAGATAATCGGGTGGGACAGTGGGATGGAGGGTTTGACCCAGCCACCAAGGCTGTGAGTAACATTTCTGTGTCACTACATCCACCCTGAGCCCTCTGTGGGGGTCACCTCTATTCAAGATTTAGCAAAGACATGTAATGACAGAAATAAAGAATCACTGGTTTCTTCACTGCCTGCCCTTCAGACCCTCTACCAGAGCACAGATAATTCAGCAGGTTCTGTCTTGCAGTGCCTATGTATTTTAATTTTTAGAAGGTACAACACGGAGAAGAGAAGACATGCAAGCCCAGGTTGCTCTCTTAAGGCCTCAGATCTCTTCTGGAAAGCCTTTCTTCTTTGGGAAAAAAAAATCAGGAATGATACTGAGTGACTGACACCTGCAAAATTAAAGATGTGTGTCATGTTTTGCATGGTGATCTGGTGGTGCTGCTGTTCAGTACTATTACCTGTGAGACAGAAGAAAGCACTTGAAAATTTTCAAGGCATAGGCACTGACTTAACTCTTAGAAGTTGTGATTCTTCCTGAGAGAGAGAGGCAGAGTCTCTCTGCCCCAGGGTTCACTTCTTTCACAGCTTCTCCTCTTGATGGCCACTGACATAAACCTTAGCATTTCCCAAAATGGTCAAACACCCAACAGTTATGTCCATAGCAGCCTCTGTGTGCTGCCTATTTGAACTCTTCCTGTAGCTTGATCTCAAGGAGCTGATATAAGTCTGCTAGAAGGAAGACACCAGCAGCCATTTTGTAGCATTTGAACTTTGGAGTCACCAGCTGTATTTCTCTGAGACTAAATTTACAGCAGCAATTTTTGGAAGATATCAAAGTTCATTATATTGTAGAAGAAATGTCCTTTCTCTTTTCCTCTTCTTGCCTTATCTTTTGAGCAGCTATGCTCTAGTTAATGCCATGCTTTAATAAACTGACTGACAAGCATCTCCTTTAGGTTTTCAGAAGGAAACAGTCCCTTGATTCAAGTGCCTGTGCAGTTGCCTGGCAGCATGGTGCCATCATATTCCAATGTCACCTTGCAGAGCTCCAGGGCCTGGCCAGTGGGCAGGTGTAGGCTGGAGAAAAACTGAGAAAAACTCCTCCTCTGCCATTGCAGAGATTTGCATCCTGATTCCATGGAGACTATTTGTGTTTTTCACACTGTGGCTGCAAAGATTTAAGGGTGCATCAGTCAGAGCCTCTAACAGAAATGTCCTGGGAGATGAGTAGGTGCATGGACACTCCTGATAGATTTCTCCCATGACCCTGTTCACACTGGTTAGCATTGCTCTCCAGGTATGTAGAAGTGGAAATTATAGCATTCCTAAAGACTGAACAGCTTTTTCTGATCTTGGTTTCTAGGTAATTTCATTTCATTCAAATCTGATGTAGTATTGTCATGTGTTATTTGAACAAAAATTTGTGTTAGATTTCTTGTAGAGAGGCAGCTGAAGCAGCTAGCTCACCACCCAAACATTTTCAGTGTTAATATTTCTTCTGCATTCCTCGACCTGCCAATATAAACTGCTACTCAGGATCTCCTAGCAGAGCTGTAGTAGTAAACATATAATTCTTTTGGCAGTCTGTAGCTGTTTTATAAATTTAGACAAACTAAAATATATAAGCATTTCTTAGTAATACATTGAGGTTTAAAAAAAAATTATCCATCCATTTTGGATCACTTTTTTTACTAAATAAAACAACTTTTGTTAAAGGTAGTTCAAAAGAGAAAGTTAATAATTTAGTTATATAAAAAAATCTTCAAGATTTCTTTCTATATATCCATCTCTTACAGTTCTTAGGAGAATACTCATATCTCCTCTTGGGAAAGTAGTGTATTTAATTAAATACATGTATGATGGCAGTGCAGTGACTCACATTTAATTTTTCACTCCCATAAACCAACTTTGGGTGATGCATTTTCAGTGCACGAGGCATTTAAAACTTCTGGTCCAGGCATATTTTTACACAGGAATGCTGTACCTGGTTCTGGGGAAACCTGTGGTTTCAGACTCTCCCCTCAATGCTGGAACAGGACTGCTTTCTCACGAGGCTCCTCCCTCTGGAGCCAGACCAGGGCTGGTGAAGGGTCTCACCACAAGCCTTATGAGGAGAATCTGAGGCAGCTGTGTGTGTTTTGCCTGGAGAAACACATCTAAAACTCAGGGGTGACCTTATCACTCTCTACAGCACCCTGAAAAGAGGCTGTAGCCAGGTGGGGGCCAGCCTCTTCTCTCAGGCAACAAGTGACAGGACAAGAGGACACAGTCCTAAGCTGGACCTTATGAGTTCCTTCACAGAAAGGGTGATTAGACATGGGAATGGGCTGCCCAGGGAGGTGGTGGAGTCACTGCCCCTGGAGGTGTTTAAGCTAAAACTGGACATGGCACTTAGTCAAAGGAGTCTTGATCATTCAAAAGGTTTGTCTTGATGATCCCAGAGGTCTTTTCCAGACTAATAAATTCTGTGATTCTGTCCTGCACTGTGTCACCTGTCCCCAAAGACCTCATTGGGCCATCAAAAAATTTACCTTTGACAAAATCAAGGTGCTTCCTTGGAACTTTGACCAGCCAGACTTCCCACTGTGAGGAGTGAGGCAGGGGCCTGCTGGCAGGGAAGGTGGAGGCTCTGTGAGAGCAGCTGCTGCTCTGGCTGCCCTTGGTCCAGCTGGCAGGGTTACCCAAAGCACATTAGCGAAAGTACTTTGGCACCAGTCGATGACTTTATCCCTCACTTAAACTCCATTACTTAATTTTGGAGGCCACAGCCTGAAAGTCAAACTGCAGTAATGCAATTTGGGTGGATAATAAAAAAGGAAAAAAGCAAAACCACTCTTACAAATAGTCAAGAAACATGTATTTTGTGTAATGCTATGGTATATGGTATAATGTCTCTTAATTCAATGCAGAATAAAGTTTATTAATCTAGTTTTATTTTCATGCAAAGTTGTTGTGCATTCACCCTATTTGAGGTGCAAACCATTGTCTTATTGCTTTATTAATGCAGAGTATGTCACTGCAGCTTTCCCAGCTATCTTCTTTAGTCTGACTCTTTGTAGTTTTGCTTTACTTCCACACATTAGGTCAGAAAAGAGAATTACAGCTGCCCCAGGAGAGACAGTTTCTACCTTAAAATTTATGGTAAAATGACTTTTCTGCAAGTGGTCTGATAAGTATGTTCTTTTTTTAATTAAACTTTTTAGCCTATCAAGACCAAGGAAGTCAAGCTGGTGGTTTAGTACAGAGGAAAGTAGCACTGCGTATTTTGATACCTGCACTCCTTATTTCTATATGATTTATTGCTGTTACATACCTTAGAAGGACTGAGCATCAGAATAGATCATTTTTACTCTACCACTAGGCTGTAAGAAATGGATAAAAATACCATCATTTTTATCCTGGTTTTGTTTGAGAAAAGTTGCTCTGGACTCTAAAACATACATGTTCATGGATTTACAGATAAGATCTTTCTTTCTGGTTAGGAATAGTGCTTGTCTTCAATGTTGTTCTATGGAATTTGCAAAAGAATGAGTGGAATCCTCACATTGTCTTCATTTCTACCTGGACAAGAGACACAGAAATAAGCTCACAAATAATTTCAATTTTCAATCATCAGTATATTTCTGGAGCCTTGTTCTTTCACAAGAGAAAGAAATAGAAAATTTGGTCACGATGAGGATTAAGTGGGGGACAAGTGTGGAGTTCCTGACAGTTCTCCACTGGGGAGAGTATTGCTATGATAGACTACTTATGAAAGTTATGGTGAAGTGATATCCCTGTAACATATCTGGATGCAAGTTCCCTTGAACAGCACATTAATTTTACTGATCAAGTCCAATCATGTGGCATGGCTCTAAGTGAAATACTGTATTTCACACTTTTTTGGTAATTGCTTGATGGGTCCTTGTCTTGTGGCATTGAAATCCCAACACAGCTTTTGCCTAAGATAACACTTCACATCTGTTTTGGCTGAGAGTGGGGGAGAAACATCCTCCACTAACCTTTGTCACAAGTACTCTGTGACAAAAGTCCCTTTGGGCTGGCACAGAATGAAATTCCTCCAGGTCTGCAGACTGGCAGACAAAGACTTAGATTGTGATGCTTCAGTGAGCTCTGGCTGGCTTTAAATTTCACCTTCCCTTTGGCTCCCTGCTCCCCCACATGCTGCTGATGTTGCTGTTGTAAGGTGTCAATTAACACCTTCTACAGAAGCAGCCATTTCCACCTGATGGGGATGCAGCTGCCATTGTATTCATTAGGTCTGCAGGATCGGGTCTGAACCAGAGGCTTGGAGGACATTTCTGAGGAAATGCCCCAAGGCCCAGCCTGCCAGGTTCTCTGCCTCGTTAGGTAACAGATTGAACACTCTTCAAATGAAGAGTTAATAGCAAAGTAACCTAGAGTGACACTTGGTAAGCAGCCCAGGGGTCAGAGGCATAAACTGTGTGATCCCTCTTGCAAACATTTTGGTTAGTCACCAGCAGCTTTGCTCTGCATGTGTCCGATTCCTGAGACCAAGAAGTTGGAGAGGGCTGTCTGGGATGGCTCTCCTGGAACTGCACAAGGGGAGCTGGAAAGAAACCTATCTGGAAATCATGATAGCCATGTCAACAGGAAAGAATTTCATTTAGCAAAACCAAGAAACTATTCTCCCCTTCCTGACAAAGGTCCTGATGCAGCAATCTCAGATTCACTGCACAGTGTGTGAGCAGGGCACATTATGGATGAGGGCAAATAGCTACACATTTCACTGATAACTCTGCAGGGTTCTTCAGAAGATTGGCCACTTCAGGCTTCTGATTCTTCTGTCTGATAACTGAATTTGATTTGCCACCACACTCATGAGATCTGGTTGAATGTGCTTCCCTCCCACCTTGGGGAAGTAGAAACTCTGAGAGAGAAAAGGAAATTTTCCTAGTTCATCCAGAATAAGTAAAGATTTCAGCCTCTCTCATGCTATAATAATATATACTGTGATTGGTCCATCACTCCTAACACAAGGCAGCTTAAAGTGCACCTGAAAATGGAAATAAAAGAGAAATAAATGGAAATAAAAGATGCCTTAGGACCCCATCTGCTCGCAGCATCCACTTCTGCTTTAAGTCTGTCTCTGGCACCAACTGAAACAATCGATGTGTAAAACTTTGAAACTTGTAGTGAAAATGGAGTGCACAGCAAAGGGGAAGACAGTTTGGCTTATGATCAGACAACAGCCAGAAGTTACTTGGAAGACATGGGATCTGTGCATTTTGAGGTTATATGGGAATTAATTTTTTTTTTTTTTTTGTTAAGAATAAAATGTAGTTAAGAGGAAAGTACCATTATTTGACTAGCAAAACATAGAAAATGACTGTAGCTTAGCTAGGATATTGATGGACCCACTGGAACAGCTGTGTTCTGATTTTTTTCCTACAGTGTGCCGCAGCCAGCTCTTGGCAGGATTATAATTATTTTGTTTTTAATTATGTCTACTATTTGACATTATTGATTTTGTAAGGTGCTACTATTCCAGCATGCTAGGCTTTATAATCTATAATTAGATAGGTTTGCACATGGCCTAGAAAACATGCCTCAAAGAGTGACTACAAGTCATCAAGAGCTATTTACCCTGTAAATGCTTCCTTCCTTCGGGCATTAATTCTGCTCCCTTCATGTCCTGTTCTGCTGTCTCCAGGATGCTGTGCTAAGCTGGTGCATAAGGAATAAATTAAATGACAATGGCAGTTAACAGATCAGGGAAGCAAGTTGTAGTTTATATCTGGACTAGAGTTACATAGGTAGATACTTACCTAAATATAGATCAATAGTTTAAGTGAACTGTCACAGAAACTTGTGCAGAAAGCTCAAGATTTATACAGGAAGACAATAATTATGTTTTCTATAGTGTCTTCCATTACTTGTGGAAGAATAATCCTGAGAAAAATTCTGAGAATGTGAAAGTTTTGACTACTGTTGAGTACAGAGCTGGTGTCTTTGGTGTATCATTAGCTAAAATGTGATTCCTGGGATTATTACTAGCTCAGATACCACAGTTTTATTTATTAAATTGATAGCAGTATTTTCCTCACCCATAATACATAATTTTATGCTTATCCACATAGAATTTAATCTGCTCTTTTATTATCCAGTCACTTGATATAACCAGATACATGTGCAAAGTCAGCTTTTGTCATAATAACTATGATTAGCCTAGTGAAGTTTCTGGCCTCCCTGCTTCTCCTCTGACCTTTTACACTGGTCCTTATTTGAGTTTGTGTTGAACAGTAAAGGTCACTGATTCTCACCTCTCTTGAGATTTTCCTCTGATGAAGTAAACCCCCACTTTCTCCTGCTCTTTATCCTTTCTCTTTTAATCATTTATATGAGGGCTTTAGCCTGCCATCCCACAGTAGAGTTGTATCTCTCAAAGGCTGTGTTGAAAGCTACCAGAACTGTTTCAAGCTGGCATGTTTAGCAGGCATCCCAAAAGCACAAATAAATTAGTAAGGCACATATTTCCTTCACAAACACCACTGTGACCTGTTCTTAGTGCCTGTGGTTTATCCATGTGCCTGTAAGCCCCCCTGTTGGTCAGAAGGCTCTCTGTGAATTTGATACACACATATATATTGTGTTTGCAGGCCTGTGATTCCCCAGGTCTCATGGCTCTGGCTCTTGGTGACCTGGCTGTCTCTAGAGAGATTCCCAGTCAGCAGCAGAGTGTGGACATGTTAATCAGGTCAGATAAATATAGATTTCCCTGAGAACATACTGGGAATAAAAGCAGAGGGAGAGGTGGCCACATAAGACCTTCATTGTCCTTCATAGCTCTGGGCTAAAAGGAACTGGGAAAAGAGGAAAAGAGGAGCTTTCAACTCTGCTATGAGTGGCAGAAGAGTGAAGACAAAAGTGGTGTGAAGGAAGTTAGATGAGGAGTGAAAAGTCATTCAGGGATAATGGGAGAACTAGTAACAGAATGCTGCTTTTTGGGAAGGGCACACAGGTGTCCATAGTCTGATTTTTGGCTAAAGTGGAGAAATGAGAAGAATTTCCATCTCCTTGTTAATGTTTTATAAATAAAATAATAATAAATACTAATAAAAGAAGCAGAAACTTAAAAAATCAGTGGGGTCATGTTTGTGTATTTTTAAATCAAAGTCAGTTGCTTCAGCAGAGGAGAATTGATGATAGACTCACAGTGGTATGGATATTTATCCCTGGTTGGGATGGTGTTTTATGGGAGCCAAACCATTCTGGCAGATAGAACAAATGATCCATGGTAATTCAAGCTTCTATTTGCATAGCTAGTTCTCTCCTGGTATGCAAGCAAACAAATGCTTGGGAGATATACCCTGGCTACCTGATTGCAGAGCTGCATCCAGAGTAGTTTTCTGCATTCACCTTTGGCCACCACGACTGCTTGTCTCCTCTGCCCTAGCACTGCCTCAGTTGTTCTTGCCCTCCTGGCTGCCTCCAGCAGTTTCTACTCAGGACACAGTACACCTGTGTGAAACCTTCCAGCACCATTCTTGCCCCAGTTATTGGATGTTAAACTTTTCTCATGGTACAGAACATTGCCAAAAGCTTAGTGCAATCATCAGTAGTAATAGCTGAAAGTTGTCATTTTAGGTGTGACTAATAGAGTGAAGAAAAGAGTGAATGCTTCATTACAGTAAAGGCCTTGCAGACAGGAAAAAGTAATTATTGCCACCTTGGAAACTTATGGCCTAGGGATGCATTTAGTGTTCAACACCTTGTGATTATTTCTCTGTTGATATAATAGAAAAATGGCAACCTTGTCTTCAGCTCATAAAGGCTTCAGAAGTTCTAAAAAGTAAAGCTGTGAATTCCACCCTCTCCAAATCTGTTATCACTGATTCCATAATTTTCTGTTCAGTTTTAGCAATATTGGTGTCATAGTAACAAAGGCATTTTCTTTTAGGTTATTGAAAAGGAGCTGTGAGAGCACAACAGATCTTTCCTGTCCTCTGTATATTCTTTAAAAGACCAGTGTACACACATAGATATATTAAGATCTCCAACCCTCCCCCAAACCACAGAGCTGAATATGTGCATTTCTAGGTAATTTTTTGTGTTCTTTTGCTGCAGAGCTGGCTTTCCCTAAAGATCTTGAATAGTTAGTGATGCTGTTAAGATGAATTCACAGTAACAGGATTTTCATGACAGCATCTCCTCTTTTGCAATTTCCAAGCATCTGAGGATTAATAAGCTGAACCACAGTTGCTCCTTGGCACCTCTGTCATGGCAGTCAGGTTCTCAGTTTCCATTACACCACCTGTGACAAGGCCCTGTGACACCCTGGAAACAGAATTGCCCTTGGCTGGGCACGCCTCTTCATCTCCCTTCCTGCTCTGCTGCTGGTTTGAATTTCCAGGCATGTGATTCAACATGACCTGCTTGCTCTTCTTGCAGTGCTCATGTGGCAGTATAGAACAGGCTCTGTGCACTGCTGTGACACAAAGAAAGGGAAATGATGCAGAGGTGAAAAGATATTATGAAGAAAAGCTGCTGTGGTACATGGACCAGCAAGTGAGACCCGTGAACTGGGAGAAGAGGATGATGAAGCCCTTTCAAATCAGCACCATGGAAAATCAGGAAAAAGGGAAAAGGACAGCTTCTGACCTGTTCTGCACTTTAATCATATGGAAGCTGGGAAACATTGAAACCATAGGAGGAAAACCAAGCAAAGTGCGAAACCTATGTATGCACAAGAGTCACAGAGTAGGAGTTCACCAGCGAAGAAAAATTCGTATCTTTTTGATCATGCTATGGCTTATCTCACTTGGGAAAAAGTTTAGTGGGAAAGTTGTTTTGAAACAAAATTAATTCTTTCAGCCATTATGCACAAGTGGTAAAAATGTATGTACTTCCCAAAGCTTTCTGGAATTCACATAAACCACCTGAATGAAATGTTAAAATTTGTTAATGCTTGAACTTAATTCTGTTGTAGGTGAATCACCTAGAACCTAGGTAAAAAATGTAGATGTTGATGGATGATATGCATCAAATTTGCAAAGCACTGAAAAATTCTTCTTCAGAAGCTTCATTGTGTCTAGACACTTGGAGCTGGAGTCTCTCCAAGGTCTGAAAACTGTGAACCAGGAGTTGTCAGGTTGTGCCATGGGGGAAACACCCCAAAAAGCATGAAGATTTCTAGTGATAAAATCTTTTGGCTCTCAGTTGACAGAACTTTGCACAGAATAGAAACAAATGCCATCTCCTGGCCCTGGCTGTAACACTCTTGAAGTGAATTATCCATATGCTCAGCTTGCTTGATGATATGTGAGAAGAAACAAGTATTTTCTAAATTCAGGTTTTATTACCTAAAATCACAACTTTCCCAACAGATGGGCAACAAGGGCTTCACATGATTGTGCCAAGAGTTTCACTGTGCAGATGAAAGAGGAAATTGGATAAATTTAGAAGGGCCAGGGACAAAGACACTGACATTTCTTGTGGGACTTTTATTTCAGGAAACAACTGAAAGTAGTTTGGAACATGGGTGGAGAAAGTGTTTGCAAATGCTTTATTTCAGTCTTTTTCCTCTGGCAGATTTTTTTCTGATAGAAAATGATTTAGCTCATTGTTCTTCTGTTCCAGTAGCAGAACAGAGAAAGCTGGCATCTAAGGATGCTCACTAGCATGACATGGGCACTGCTTCCTGCCAGGTTTTTGCTCCTTTGGGATTGCATTATGGCCTGCAACACCCATTTCCTGGGAAGCGCCCTTGAGCGGGTGTCCTCCCATGTGTCCATTGCCTGTGAGGACTGGGGGAGATCTTTTGGAGAAGAGGGAGAGCCATGGGTTGGCAGAGAGCAATGCTCTGCTTGGGCAGCTGTTTCCCAGTTGTTGTATTTGAGGAAGCAGGTGCAGCTTAGCAGCCACTGCCTGAGTCATGGCCAAACCCCTGTAAAACTTGTAAAGGCTTCAAGTCAGCAAGTGCAGAGCAGCAAATGGGCTGATGGGTTTGTCATCTGGGCAGTACCTTTGTGCTCTTGCAAGTGAAAGGACTTGAACAGTCACAATCCATGTGCAGTGTGTGCTTTGTCCCTCTCTGGCCATTGTTGCTTCTTTCAAGCCATGCTGGGTAAGAGCTCTAGGACCAATGCAGCCTCTGAACCACGTGGCAATAAGTGGCACTTGATGCAGTTTCTGAGCCTGAGGAGGGCTTGGGAGGCCAAAGTGGATTGTGATATAGTTTTGCATGTTCAAATTTTGATACAATCCAAAGTCTAGTTCTCTAATGTCAGTGTCTGTTGTCCTGCAAAAGTTGTGTCTGTTGCATTGTAAACAAAAGAAGCAACCTCTTGCAAAGAATGTATTTTGAAATGAGAGACTAGGGAAGCAAAAAATGAGAAACTTGTTGTGTCCATGATATCATGCTGGAAACAAGCTAAATTCCACTTGCAAGTGAAAACCTGCTCTCTGTTGGTTTTTTTTCGGTTTTTTTCTCCCTCTGGTAACATAAACAGCTTAACTTGTCAGCAGTGATATCAGTTGTACACAGAAGTGCTTGTGTGGGTTTTGTGTAAAGCAGATTTCTTTATTTGGAATTATTTCAGTGAAACATTTTCCCCTTTCCCTAGGTCACCAAAAGATGTTTTGAGACTACAATCTTTTCTAAGCAATTAGATTTTCTAACCTGCTGTTCTGGTCTTCACCAATCCATGCAACTGATTTTGGATGGGGAAGTTTGAGCTGGCCCACCTGCTAAGGGCTTGTGCACGTAGCAACAAACTGCAATGAACACAGTGAGAGGTAGAAACACTTTGCAACGTGGTCAGGGAGGAAAACTTCTGAAGGTCAGGGCAACAGCAGTCTGTGGGGAGGGAGAGTGACCTAAAATAATGCCACAGGAAAAGTTAAGGGGATGATCTCCTACAGGCTTGAGGGAAGGTGAGGTCAGTCTCTGTCTTCCTCAGAAGCTGGTGTTCTATAACACCTTTTTTCTTTTTTTTTTCTTTTTTTCCGCCTTGTGGGAATTTTCACTGCTTTATTTTATTATTCCCTCCTGATTCAGAACAAAAGGTTAGGTCTAAAAATAAACTGTGGACTGGAAACAGGAAAAGAGAAACCACCAGCCTACACACACACACACACACACACACACACACACACACACACACACACTTCAAAAGAAGTGAATTAAGTACCAAAATTGAATTGAAAATGTCTTTAAAACAAAGAAAATTATAAAGCTCTTTTTTTTTTTTTTTTTTTTGAAAAGTGTTTATCGGGACCATTGTGTTTATGAGCAGAAAATTGAATTTTAACAACTGGCTGCAGGTTGATGACAGCTTTGTGTTTTGTTCATCCTTCACTGGGATCCACTGTTTATTCCTGCTTGTGTTTGTTTAACTGATCCCACAGGACTTGCTCTGCAATACTTATCCTTTGCCTAGTTGATGCAATTGTCCATTCATCTGCCATTGGTCTTCCCTGAGACTTGCACCAATTCCCGCATCAGGATTTGAAGAGATTCCTCCCCACCCTCATCCCCAGCAATGATTTATTTTTAGCTTTTCGCTGAATTTTATGTTTTGGATGGGTCTGCCTTTTGCCATGTGTGTGTGCAGATTGGGAAGGTACTGCCTTCTTCCCCAGCCGCCTCTTCCATGCTGTCTTCTTGGGAACACACAACCTGCTTTATTTTCATTCATTTGCTTTTCTTATCCAGGTTTGTTTTCTTAGAGAGCTTCCAGCCTCACCAAGACTCTCCTCATTTCTCACAACACAGACTCAGTGGTGATTCCCAAAGGAGAATTTCAGGGTGTTGAGATGCCATGGAGAGCCAGGGTAAGCTGCACAGGAGAAGTGCATGCCCCTTTCTGTTGAGATTTCCAGGCTGTCTCTTGCCAGGTGAGTCAAGCCTCCACCTCTGAGCTCACACCACAGTGAGGCATCATCTTCAGGAAGCTCTGTGAAAGCTTTCCACCATCCTTAGCAGAGGACCAGGACAGTAAGTTTTCTCTCAGTGCCCACTCAAGTGTGCAGATGGCTGCAAGGTGCAGCACTCTGACAGAGGCCTTACATTCAGTTGTGTGGTCCCTCTTTCCACATCTAGATTCTTGAGTGATCTTGCACTGGTGAAACAATTGCTGCCAGTATCAGCAAACTCTGTCCCTCCTGGCTTGACCCCACTCCAGCCGAGAACAAAGATCACTGTGAGCAAGTGGCTCTTCCTGACCCCAAATGTACATTCCTCTCTCCACGTTTTCTTGAAACATTTTATCTGTTAGATGTAGCTGAGAGAAGACAACACCTGTGAATATCAGCTCTGTCTTTCATCATATACTGCATACAAAAACACATGAAGGTGTGGTACAAGGAATTTTAAGGGGTAGTCCAGAGTTTTCCATAGGGAATTAATTGTGGATTATCCTGGTAATGATTTATTCAGAGCCTCCAGGATTTTAGGGGTTAAAGGAAAGTTAGAACACATGTAAAGTTGTCCATTCCCATTCAGTTGAAGTTTTGGAGTTTGATACTTGGCAAAGAATATATGAAAGAGAATTTCTGTGGCACTCCAGCCGGTCAAATCTTACGCTGGAGCAGTGTGAACAATATGTGATTTTCTAGATCCATTTCCTGTGTGCTTGGTAAGAATTATTACTTTTGTTTTGTGATTTCTCTGTTAAGAAACATTTGGAAAAAACCCTCTACCACCTCAAACAGAATGCTTTGATTCCTATAAAAAAGAGAATGGAAGAATGATGTTTTGTCTGCTTGTCCACAACTGTTTTCTCAAACTCCATAGTCTCAGCTGACTCCTTCTAGATGAGATTTGCTATAAACTGGAGGCTATAATACTTTATGGACACTCAGGGAAGATTTTGGCAAATTAGAGTACCTTGGTAAACATAATTTTACTATCTATTACTTATTACAGTATGTGCCAAAGCATTTTATGTGCTTTAAAGCTGATGTGTGTTTCTCAGTACTCTCTGATATTTAAACTTTGTTTACTTCTTATGCAATCTAATTTATATTGCAGCAAAACTTCTGTCAGTGCTTGTGCTCATAACGTGACAGTTTGAGAGATGTAGCCCATTAATTTCCAAATGAAATGTAACAAATCTTGTCAGAATCAACACTGAATCACAGAAGCAACACAGCTGAAATGGTCATGAAGAGACCATCTTCACAATGTGTACCATTTGTTCAGGGAAACAACTCTGGAAACTAAAGGAAGAAAATAATTACAAGTTATTAATGGCTTGGTGTACTCTGTTCAAAGCCCTCCCAGGTGTTAGTGTTCATGCTCTGTCATGAGGGATTCTGTTGTAAAAAGAAAAGTATTTTCTTTTTGAAAATAAAATTTTGACTGTCTGGAAGAGGAAATTTCTTAATCTTCCTCCACTTCAGTCTCCTGTGTTTGTGTGCCAAGTGTCTTAGCATTTGGTAGGTGTGGATAAGAGATGGAGTTGAGCTTGAATTCATAATAAGTTTGAATCTGAAAATACATTTTTGAAGGGAATTGACTTTATTTTTTTTTTTTAATAATCCAGAAATATGCCAAGGCAGAGTTGCTGAAAATTGTGAATGCTTGCACGAGTAAAATGAGTGAAGATGAAAGTCTAAATCTATAACAGAAAATATTCTTCTGAGCAGTCAAATCTTTAAGAAAGGGTGGCTCTAATGTGGTACATACTATGTGCCTAGTATTTGCATCTAACTCTCCTGCCCACTTGAGCAAAATGTGTCCCAGTTCATCACCTCTACAATTTAGTGCAGTCTTGTGAAGAACAGATTACCTTCTCAAAGTCTGACACACCAGGCCCCCTTCTGATTCCCAGGCTCAGCCTGCTGGTGAGTTTCAACATGGCCTTGTCCATGTCAACAAGAACAGGGCTCAGCCAGCCTGAAGTCTGATGCAAAGGTCTGGCTTCTGCTTTGGGACTTCAGTATTGGATAGAAATACAAATATGTGTAACTCAGCAATTTAGAGTACCTTGATAAACAGAAATACACAGTCCATTTCTTGATCTATATGAGCATATGAAAACATTTCTCCTAAGGAAGATAACCCCATTCTGTTGTAAGGAGGAACACCTCTCTAAGCATAAAAATGCCTTTTGCAGAATAAAGAAAGCTAGGGGGTGAAAAGAAGGTATTCTCTAAGGTTGCTGCATAGAAATGAAATTTTAAAACAGGTTCTGCAACTATAGCAAAGAACAAAACTTTCCCTTGCTTCCACTAAGTCTTCAGTTTATCAGAGATAAAAGTCCATGTCACTGCTGAGTACTCTGTCCTTGAATTTTTTGCCCTCAGGCCAGTCTGACCTGTTTCCAGGAATGGCACAGACGTCTTCAGGGGGTCAGGGAGCTGTGCTCATATATAAATAAGCTGATCTTTCTGATCTGAATCTCACAGCTGCTATTGATTTCCTTTTATCTGAAAGTACACTGGAGTAGAAAAATGAAAACTTTTTCTTGTGGATTTGTTCTTCATTGGACTTTTATTATGCGTGAAGGCACAGTTTCTATTTCAAAGGCATTAGAAGAGAATTTTTATTTAACCTAGCAGTATCTGGATTGCAAAACCTTCTCTTTATCTCCTTTTGAACACTTCTGAAGTCAAATTTGAGGCAGTGAATAAGAAAATTGTAGACATGTTGATTTAATAAAAATCTTTCTCATCTAATGATGCATTTCCTGATTTTTTTTAACTCTGGATTTAACAAAGTAGTTCAAAGAAGTATTCTGGATAAAATTTCCCTAACAGGAATAGAAATAGGATTTTGTAAAGCCTGTCTTTCCTTAGCTGGCAAAGCATAAGTATTCATAGCTGAGTTGTCATACCCATGAGCCCTAAGTCCCCAGCTTTTCCCATGTGAGCTCTTACAAACATCCCAGTGTATCCTATGGACCACAGAATCCACAGCCAGAGAGAGATGGAGGTGAAAGAGCAACTCACACCTCAGTGTTTTCTTATGGTGGTGTCATTACTGGAGCCAGGCAGTGTAGGAATAGGTGCAGCTTAGCAAACATTCCATTCAGTCAATTGCACACTGTCAAAAGTATAATAATTATGTGAATTTCCTTTTTATAGTCTTGTTAGTAGTCTCAGATTGGTTGACTAGATACAGGAGAACTAAAAAGTGAGCAGTAAAAGGTTTAGCTGTTGAGTTAACAGTTTTCACTTGAAACATGATAAGAAATATGGTATGGAAGCAGAATTTAGAAGGAATTGTGAGCAGATTTCTTATCTCAGACCACCTTGGGAATGAAATGCATCAGAAGATTTCAGCCCAGATAAATTGGAGATTTTTAAAAATTCCAGTGAAATCAGCATGAGGTACTAGTAATTGAAATATGACATTGCCCAATCCCAAGTCCTGTGGTTAAATGCAAAGCAACTTGAATGAATAACTCAAATTAACCAAATAACACAAATTAACCAGTACAGCAGGAGAGCTAGACTGCATGAACTTTTGCATTCGCCTGTAACCATGCTTCTAAAGACTGTGAAAGGTTTAGTAGCCTCTTCTGCTATTTGTGTTATTTCCATTAATAGGACGCTTGCTAACAAGTAGGTAATTATTTGAAAGTAGTGCAGTGCCAAGGTCAGATTTGCAATTGCAGTTTCTCAGTCCTTTGAGGGCTTTAAGTCTTCCCAAGCCTAGTAAGTCTGGTTAAAAAAGTTATAATCCATGCTGATGAAGCAAGGCTGTGGGGCATTTTTTAAGCTGCCACACTCAGCAAATGTGTGAAATCTTGCAGGGAGGAGACACTGCTCAAATACAACTACCTCAGTAGAACTGACTAGGCACTCTAGCAGATATGAAAATTTACTCAATCTATGCAAGTATCAAATCAAGTCCTACAGCAATGTTCATCTACTGCTAAAGTTGGCAGGAGTTCTGTCTCTCACGAGGAGCAAAAACTGCTATCAGGGAGAAGCTCAGGAGTTTGTGTCAGTGAATTTGCACTGACTATGCAGTAAGGAAATACAGACCTGCCCAGGAGATTTCCCTTTCTGACTGTTTTAACACCTGTGAAGTGTTTTAATGAAAAAAGTTACAAATATTTGTTTTAGTCATCATTTGTAGCCATGTCCAGTGCAACTATAATTTCACAGTTGTGCTTTTTGCCAGATATGTCAGTCCATGAGCAGAGGGGTTTGTAGTCTATTCTAAGTCTGCTTTATTTCTAAATTATCTTGATATTTTCTAGCACTCCTGAGCATTAGATTTTTGCAATGACTTCCATCCAGTGCACAGGGGGAAGAGAAGAATTCAAAGGATTTCTAAGATTTACTGGCACTTTGGTGTTGGTTGATGCTGAGCTAGGTTGGCATGCACTGCCATGGTACTTCTAACTCTAACATCTAGCAGATGGCAGTTCTGGGGACTGTATTTGTGCCTCCTAATGTCAGACAGGACACAATTCTTTCTCTGAGAGGTTGTGTGCAGGTGTTGATGGGTGAAGCTAGCTGCTACCTGAAGGGGGGTGGGGGGGTGGTGAGGGGGTGGTGACCACACGTCTGGTTCATCTCTGGTTTGGTTGAGTATGCAATGATGGCTCTGTAAAGGCAAGTTTGTCCTGAGCCACAGGAGATTAACAACTGCACCAGCAAAGCAAGGATGGAAGAAATTGGTTGTTACTGGCTTTTACAATTTAGGGCATCAGATGCACCCTCCTCAAAGCTGAGGCAGGGGAGTTAAAAAGAACAGAGTTTAAAAACAGGTTTGTGTTTTCCTTATTCACAGGTTCCTCTAGGAGAAGCTGTGAGTGACACATATAGGTGACTCCCACCACTCTCTTTTAGGAGTCTGAATGAATGTGTATGTGTGCATGTGGGATTTTTAGCCACACTGTCACAAGTGTTTTCTACAGTCCAGTCACCTCCAATCAAGCTGTGGGTCCAGTGCTCAAACCCTGGCCAGACTCTCCCTGTGGGACCAGCACTGCCACTGCTCATGGCAGAAGGAAGCCTAAAAATGGTTACATAACCTGTGAAAAGTGTGGAGAAGGTTTTTATCTCTTTTTCAAGCCCAGGAAGGCTGAATACGGCACTCACATTTTTTTTTGCATCCATGAAAGCTAGAAAGGGAATTTTCCCCAGCAGAAAGGATTTTGGTAGAATTTAATGATCACAGAAGGTAAAGATTAACATGCATGAGTCATAGATATTTCTGGCTCTGGATGCAGCAGAAGTACTATACTCAAGTACACATCCGATCTCCCTACAGTGCAGCTGCAAAATTAAGCATAGAGAACACCCCGAACTTCAAAGATCTTGTCAAAATTGCTTGTATTTTCTTGATTTTACCTTAAAGAATGTCTGTAATTTACAGTAGAGCCCTTTTCTATTCTAGACTGAAACAGCAGGACTGATTTCTGGGTGTGAAAAGTGACAGTTTTTCTCAGTACCACTGTTGCAGAATGAGGAATATGTCAAAATTATCTTAAGTTGGGATGTTCTTTAAATACTTTAGGTTGGCTAATTAAGACTTTCCTATATCAGCAAGAAAGGACTCCTAAGCAGTGGAACAAATAGTTAGCATTCCTTAGTCAAGGACTTCCAGGAACCAAGTTATAAGAATGTAATAATTGAAGATACTGCATGTCTATGAATGTCACTGAATAAACCTGGCAAATTACTTAAGGTCCATGTATCCCTTTGAGGAGCTGTCTGTATATATATAATAGTGAAAGTCATGCCTAAAATTCAGAATGACATGTGCCTTTTCCTCATGTAGAAGTTAGGGTTACCTAGTTTAGATGGTATGAAGGCCAGCAGCTGGCATGGAGGCCTCACAGTCAGAAATGACACTGACCAAACTCGAACAGCTTACACAGTTAAAGGAAAAGAAGTAAATGTCTCTATGAAGAAGGCACTGAGAGGCCAAGAGATTCAAATGCAAACAGCAGATGCCAGCCAATCCCAGGTAAGCATGCACACAGGCAGCTTTTGGCCAGGGAGCTGGGAGGTCACAAAATTGTAGCCAATTGGGACCAAACATGGGGTTTTTGAAAATCATATAAATGAAAGCTGTAAACAATAAAATTTGCTGTTGCTGCACGGACCAAGGAGTGTTGAGTCGTGTGTGTCTCAACAGCGGCAAGAGGTGATCCCAACATGATGGCAGCAGCCTGCTGCATGGAGAGCAGAGAGATGGAGCCCATTGGAGAGAGCAGGACGGAGAGCTGCTGGCAGCATACAGAGCTGCCAGAGTCCAGAACGATGGAAAAGAGGAACAATGGAAAAGATAAAGAATCTGCTGGGGACATGGGGACTCCTGTCTTGACAGATGAAAAGGCTATAGAGAAGGTGTGGGATATCAGAAATTCTGCAAAGTGCATTCGGACATTGATATCTTCAGACCAAGGTATGCCCGCTGAGTTGTGTTCAGGAACTGCTAACAGAACAGTTATCAGGGCTGGAGAAAACCAGAACAATCAAACTGCACTAAATCCAACTGGCACATTCCTCTATGCAGCTGCTGGAAACTCAGTGAGGATGTGGGACCTGAAAAGATTTCAGTCTACAGGAAAATTAACTGGTCACTAGGGTCCTGTTATGTACTGTCGATCAAATTTCCAATGGACAAGATTCTCTTATCACTGGTTCAAAGGATCATTATATAAAGGTGTTTGATGTTGTGTGTTGAAGGGGCTTTTGGAAGAGTAAGCCTACACACAATTTTGAACCTCCTCATTATGATGGCATTGAAGCACTTGCTATTATGGGAGATAGCCTTTTTAGTGGATCAAGAGATAATGGAATTAAGAAATGGCATTTGTCTCAAAAAGACTTTCTTCAGCAATCTGAAGATCTAATGATCATGAGGACTGGGTTGGTGCTCTTGGCCTGGTGCCTGATGTGCCAGTTCTGCTCAGAGGCTGCAGAGGAGGGATCCTCAAGCTCTGGAACATGGATACCTTCACACCCATTGGGGAGATGAAAGGACATGACAGCCCTATAAATGCCATCTGCACCATCTCCAGCCAGATTTTTACAGCAGCAGATGATTGCACTGTGAGGATCTAGAAAGGTTGAAATATTCAGTTTGCTGCATGCTTATTAGTTAAACATTGACGACTAGAATGGAATGAAAATGTGTGAACCCTGTCACTAGACCCGCTGTTCTTAAATTATGTACCATATCTAATAACCTCTTGGCAACATGCTTGAGTCTCAACAGTCACATGTATCTCTATATATTATGGCTGAATTTGTGTGCATATGTAATACTTGCAGTATAAATTAACTGGAATTCAGTCTTCTCTAACGACCATCTGAATATTATAACTTGAAATATATAGCAAAAGAGCTCTATTGCATTTCACTTACAAGTATGATTGGCTGCTTTGCATTTTAGGGTAACAGGGGAAAGAACATGTCCCAGGAATAAGCCTTTGATTATGAGAGGCAGTTTGAAGATTTTTAAAGGTCACTTACACTGTTGTTAGGAAAATGAATAATAGATGGGAAGAAATTGTTAACAATACACCTACCTGAAATGGCTGTATCCTGCTAACAGCAAATGCCATATGATTTGTGTGTTGATAGCATGTAATCAGTGTTGACCAAAGTTGTGCAGCTGTATGTAGTCTGTGCTTAGGACTAGAACTCAAATGCTCTAGCTGATTGGTTGGCTTGCCTTTCCTGGACAGCTCCACAGCCAGATCTGCTAGCACAAGCAAGAGCATCATATGCTCATATAATGGCCCTGCAGAACACTCAACAATTTCTGCACCTCTGGGGTGTGTTGCATCACATTGGTATTCCTCATTCCCCTACAGGACAAGCCATTGTTGAGCATGCCCATGTCACTTTAAAGTGTATCCTTGAAAAACAAAACAGGCAAATGTGTTGTGAAACTGCACTGAGTAGGGTGGCCAAAGCTCTGTACACTTTAAATCACCTAACAATACTGACAAATGCCAAAAATCCTGTCATTTTCAATCACTTTTTTATAATTAGAGTCCTTTAGTGATGTCCAGTCACCCAAGCATAAGGTATTGGTATTTCTATATCATTACTAACAAAGGGCAGGTCCTTGGTGCCTCATCACCTGGGGGCATGGGAATGCCCCAGGTCAGTACGCCTGTATTTGCACAGACTCTGGCATCTGATGGGTACCTGCTTGGTGTGTGTGTCCTGCTCTATGCTCTGCTCTGGATCACAACCAGCAACACCTCCCTGACAGCACCACAGCAGATGCCATAGAACAGTAACCCAAACAATATTTTGTACCTGCTGTATGGAAATATGGGACTTTTGGAGTCACAATTTACCTATGACTTCACTTAAACCTCAACAGTCAGATATTTTAGAGACAACAATACCAGAGGGATGTGTGTTTTCAATTGAAACATGAAAGCAAAATGTTACCCCTATAGTTTTTTTTAATTGACTTCCTTGTAACAAAAGATAAGTGAAAACTTATTTGAGTGATTTGGCCATAGATGTAAATAGAGTATGGCATGTCATGCTGTGAAATTGTGTTGTTATTAATCTCCTTTTTGATAGCTCCTGGACATAATTGAAAAAATTTCGATGGTATGTGGGATAGACCACCAGCTGGTAAGGTTAGGCTTGTCAGGTTGGGTGAAGAGCCTCATTCAAAATAGTTTTATAATTTGTATATTATAATTATTGTTTTGCTCATTGTGCTGTATTTGTTATCCTTTCTGCAAGGGGCATGGCAGAGGAATGACAAAGACCTTTGTAGTCAAAAGGCAAAAAGGCAGAACTGTGCCAGCAGCTGGCATGGAGGCCTCACAGTTTAAGTAACCCTGATCATAACTCGACCAGCCCATACCATTAAAGAAAAAGAAGCAAATGTCTCTATGCAGAAGGCACTGAGAGGCTGAGATATAAACAACGGAGGCCAGCCAGTCCCAGGTGAGCATGTACACAGGCAGATTTTGGCCAGGGAGCTGGGTGGTAACAAAATTGTAGCCAATTGGGAATGAACATGAGGTTTTTGAAAACTCCATAAAAGAAAGCTGTAAACAATAAAATTTGCTGTTGCTGCATGAACTGAGTACTGTTGTGTCTCATCCCTCTCAACTGTGACAAAATGGAAACTACTAACCAATCACTGTAAGTGGCCTGAACTTGGAAAGTTACTAACTTTTAACTTCTCTTTTTAAATAATGGTACAGAGGGTCCTACTGATGTCCTTTTATGTAGAAAACCTCTGTACACAGCACAAACCTGAATAAAGTAATCAATGTCTCAGTCAATGTGCAATTAGTGGCTTGTTGCACACCAGCCAAATAAATACAATTTTGTGGGCAGCACCACCATGCTTTTCCCTCTGCTCAGAAGGGCTCATGCAGTGGTGGAGGATTCTGGTGTGAAACAGCAAAATAGGGAAGCTGTTCAGGCATGTCTTCTATTGCTCATCTTTCACAATGCATATTTTTGAAAACTGTTGAGAAATTACACAGGAGTTAGAAACAATGAAACAATTTTCCTGGTATATTTTGATTTTTCTAGGAAAGCATGACATCTGCAAGTGCTTCAGGCCTTTCACTACATAATGTTACTTAAAATGTAGAAAAACAGCTGGAAAAAATTTTTATGAAATGCTGATGTGACATTTACAGAACTTTAGCAAAACTGATTTTGCTACAATTTTTAAGCTGTGAGATTTTTGGGGAATTTAATGCTTCTAAAAGCCATTTACTATTCTTAAACACCATTAGTCACACTGTTTTACCAGTAAAAGCCTTCCTTGTAGCTGATGGTAATGTACTTTTTCTTCCCAACTTTAATGAGGGAAGGGTGAAGGGATCAGAGATAGGAGGTTGAACCATTATGTAATTGCTCTCTACAGCCTTGCCTGTTGTAGCTCATGTGCACAGATGGGAAGATGAGCTATGCTTGTTTTGTCTGGAGTGGCACCAAGTGTACCAAAATGCTGACAAATTTCAGAGGTGAGCTGGTTAAAGCTGCAATTTCTCTCCTGTGGGGATGTCGTGACATTTTCACATATTTTTCACATTTATGAAAAAGGGGAAAAGACACATTTCTCTCGCAGCTTACGAATTCACTTTTGAATCAAGTTTCTCCTGGGGTCCAGCAGCCTGCCTGAAGAAAGCTGGGAGCCCCAGAGCCCTGTCAGGCAGTTAGCTGAAAGGCTGCCTGGACAATTGGCAGCACCTGAAGGACTAGTTGTTCTTAAAGCAAAAACTTGGGCTAATCCCTACCCTACACACTCAGAATTGGACAGCATGGCCCAATGTCTGTGAGGGAGTTTTGGGAGTAACTGGTCCCATTGTCTTGAGCAGCAGCAACACTAACTGAGCTGCTGGTGAGACATTTGGTGAGGGTGCCAAGTAGCTTTTTCCAATTAAGGTAAGGACAGCTATTCCTCAAAGAAAGCTTCATAGAGGGGTTCTGCTTCCCTCTCCTTATGGGGCCCAGACACCTCTTGCTATGACAGGAAGGAGGCCAGAGATCTGGCATTTATTAGTCTACTTTAAGAACCCTTTCATTGTACTGATTTACTGCCCCCAGAAATGTGAAAATGCAAGATTTTGACACTGCTGTTGCTGTTTCAGGGATGTAGTCACAGGCTGTCACTTAAAATATGAGGTGATATTCCCATCTTGCATCTTGTTTCTTCGATGTCCTTTCTGGGGCCAGGCACTGATGTAGATTTGGGCATATTTTAACTGGTTTCCCTGGCATGGAACCTCAGATAGAAACAGTCCATCCTTTTCCAACCTCACTTTCAGCAGTCCATCTGAAAAGAACCTGAATGTCTGCAGGCAATAGCCAGAATCACTGAGCAATGCCATCCCCGCTGTTGCTTGTTGTACAGTCTTGTATTAGAGCTGTCTGTGACATTTATTTTGTTTATGAAGCAAACACTCCTACACCCACTCCTGTTTTTGTTTGCTCATGTAAATTACGGCACTTTGCAACTTAATTGCTATGGGCTTTATGAAACTGCATTAAGAACCGTGCTAATTGTGGGCTTGCTCCCTTCCTATTTCTGAATGAATTTTGAAATTCTGTAATTGGATGTATTTAATTTTTTGTAACTTTATATAATGAAATTGTGGATTAATATGAAAGAAGCAGAAAAAATCTGGCTCTGCATCAGAGCAGAGCTATTTCTAGCAAAAGGTTTTGTGTTCTGGAAGTTTTGGCTGGTTTTCAGAACAGTGATCCTGGAAAACGCTTAGGGGATTGAGATTTGATAATTGGAGAGAAGGGTCCTACAGAAATACCTGAGCTAACCATCTTACAGGTATGAACTGCAGAACCTACCCAACTTTCTCACCTGTCAGAAGCACCTTCACAAAAGGTCAGGGGAAGTGGTTTTGCCATGAGGTACAAGAATTTTGGGACATATTCAATGAGATGAGCCATTTTAAAACATGAACAACCAGATGGTGGGTCTGGCTCACTGCAGGGCAACATCCTAGGTATTGCTGTAATGGGCAGCAGAGGGCTGAATCCTCAGTTAGCAAATATGCTTTTAGAAAAAGCATTGACTTGGGATGAAGACCATTCATCAGTGAATGTTTTCTATATGTCTTTATGAGCCCAGATTCTCATACAATAAAAGATCAACAAATTTCATGAAGACAGTCTTTCCATACCTGGCTGGCCAAAGCTCCAGACATTTGTATCTGAGTTACCTATCAGGTTGTTTCACCTTTTCTGTCATTGGCTCCACACAACTATGAAAACTGCATCATATTCAGCAGTTCAGTGAACCAATCCTGCTTTTTGCTGATCCAGTCTTTCATGGTACAGTTAAATCCATGAACGTGAAGAGTAGCAGATGGTCCTGACTATTTGCAAAGCATTCTTTTTGTCTGGAAAAATGTCTATGTTATTTTTAACCTCATTTCATAGTTTATCTTCTTCTTTCTATTTTATCTAATTCATTGTGGAAATTAAAAGCTCTGTATTTGGTTCTCAGTGCCGGGTTTTAGTAGAGATCAGGGGAGAAGTCACAGCTGTAGGAGTGGTTGCTGTAAGATGATGCTGGAAGCTTCTCCCATATTTGTCAGAGCCAATTCCAGATGGCTCCAAAACACACCCATCACTGGCAAAGTGTGAGTCAGTCAGAGATGGCAGTAATGACTATGATAACATCTTTAAGGGGGAAAAAATTGGTGAAGACTGTGATGAAGCAGCTGTGCCTCCAAAGAACCATGGAGGTACATGGAGGGTGCAGAGATACAATCTCTACCATGGCAAAGCCTCACACTGAACCAATAGATATCTGAGAGGAGATTGTGACCCCATGGGAAGCCCATGGTGGAGAAGGGTCCCCACAGGGACTTGTGGACCTGTGGACAGAGGAGGCCATGCTGGAGCAGCTTTTCTGGCAGGATTTGTGACCTTCTCTGCAGCAGCGAATAACTGTAGTCCATGGGAAGGACTCAGGCTGGAGAATTTCATGGAGAACTGTCTCCTGTGGGAGGGACCCCGTGCTGCAGCAGGGGAAGAATTCCTCTCTCTAAGCAGTGGCAGGAACAGTGTATGATGAACTGACCATGGCTCCCATTCCCAACTCCCTGTGCTGCTGCAAGGAGAAGGTAAAGCTGGGAAGAAGGGAGGGGTTGGGGAAGGTATTGATATTAGATATTTGTTTTACTTCTCATTACCCTGCTCTGATTTTGATTGATAATAAATTCACCTAATTTCAGACATGCCACGGTTAGCTCAGCCTGCTGTGCCCACCTGACTGCTCCAGCTGACTGGCTCTGCAGTGACAGTGGTTTTTAGTTTGCAAGAGCTAGTGACTCCACACTCTTCCTGAATGCTGTGTCTGTTTCCCTAGAAAGATATTTTGCATTTGCCTCTGGATAGTTTCATAGTAAGATCTGAACTGTTGCTCTGGGTCTTTCCAGGATATAATTACCCTGTTGTCCTAATCAGTATCAGACTACATGTTATGCCTCCCTTTATCACTGTGGTCTCCTTACAATACTGCATAGCATGTTTTCTTCATACATGATTCCTGACTTTTGCAATTGTTTGTAGCTAGGGCTATGCCACTGCGGTACTATGAAGAACAAATTGGGCTGGAAAAGGGAAAATAGACATCTACAGTTGTGGCAATGCATATTGCAGCTAGTCTAAAAGCTGCAATCCGAAACCGAGACCACCTGTAAGCAGGCAGGTACCTGGATGGGAATCCCAGCCCATCTATTGGACCCTAAGTGCAGATGTATCACTGGTCAAGGAAACAAGTGACTGAGAATGTAACCAATCACCTGTGTGTGCCTGGGAAATTCAATCATCTTATTTAAGGGTGCTCACAGAGAATAAAGTGCTTTTGTCCTTGTTACAAGAACCGTGAGTGCTGTGTCTTTGCCTCAGACCTGGCACCAAGCGACATCACGTACAGTGACCAACTTTATTTCTGAATGCTAATCAAGTATTCATACAGTTGTTGACATGTCCTCTCATGTTACCAAAATAAATAATTTTATATTTATGAAATCAACAGTAAGAACACTCGTGTATAAGACCCTCTGGAAAAGCTGTACATTTGAAAAGAAGGAAGGATTTGTTTCCACTTAACTGCCTGCCTGGTTGACTGACATATCCAAATCATCTTGCTATTAGCTGTCTGATTTTTTTGAACTACCAGTCTGAAGCCCTGAGGAGAAGCAGTTTACAAATAAAACAGTGGAAAAGCATACCAGAAAATAAGACAATCTCTTAAATCTCTTGGCATAAGTGAGATGAAGAATAGGTTGTATTTAGAGGAATTTACATATGTGTCTATTGTTGAAACAGAGATTTGATTCAAATTACAGTATGACCTGTGGAAACTTCTCCACCAAATGACTGATCTACAGACATCGCTCTTGGTTACAGCTATTTTGCATTCAGAGCCTGAACCTGTTCTCAAATAATGTGTTATTTTTGGCATTTCAGCAGTTCTCTGACTTTATATTGCATCAATTAGGCAACCTGAAAAGTCATACAATATTATCAAGCACTAAAATTTAACACTTGAGTGATAATTTTAATATGAGGATTCCTTATAGCTTTATTTGAATTGAATTCCTTTGAATAATAAAGAGATGAAACACAGGTCTCTAGACTAGTTTTTTTATTTGAGAAGCCAGTGTGATAAATGACGGTGCAGATTTAATTCTCCCAATAATTTATTTTCAAATGTCCTTAAATAATTTTTTGTTCTAGTGTTTGGAGGATTCTGGGTTTTTTTCACTGAGTTTGATTCTTATTAAGAAAATCATTGTTTTGAATGGAAAGAGATCCAGAGAACTTGAAATTTCCCTAATGTACTGAAAAAAAAAGAAGAAAAATTAAGCAGTGAATTAACCTCCTTTCACATTCCCATTCTCAGCTATGTGTTTGCCATAAAGTGCTCATTTTGCTGCTTCTTGTATCAAAGTTCACGTGCAGAGGATGACAAGTGCTCATCAGCAGGGCCTCTCTTTAAAAGGTTTGGAGCTGTCAACAGATATTTTTTGAACTCATGTCATATCTTTTGAACTCATGTTGCAATATAGAATGTGGCCAGAAATGTGTATTCTATCACCATCTGTTCAAATTGGGTGGGGCAGTGACCCTTATCTCTGTGGTACATATTATCTGCTAATGGGCCATCTTTAAAACCATGTGGGGCAATCATCTTCATCTTTTCCATAACCCATCCTCCCTCCAGGGAGATATCATCTGCTGCTGGGCCATTCAGTCTCACTGTATGACTGATAAAACTACATCATCCCACTGGGAGATGCTCCAGCCAGGGGGAAGAGACAAGCATTTCCTACCTAGATAAAATCTGAGATTTTGGACACCAAGATAGCTTCTTTCCACTGGATTCCAGAGGAAAGTTGGACCTTTCCACATCATCCCTGGACCTTCAGAGGAAAACTGCACCATTCTACAGGAGCACTGCTTCAACAGAACCACACCTGCCACTGCAGGAGGACTGCAGCCACTGCTACCAACACCCTGACTGACAGGGGGTCAGGTTGTATTCTAACTCTGTCAGTGTTTTTGGGATTGTTCTTTGTAGTACTGCATTTCTATTTTAATTTTCCTAGCAAAGAACTGTTATTCCTAATTCCTATATCTTTGCCTGAGAGCCCCTTAATTCCAAAATTATAATAATTTTGGAGGGAGGGGGTTGCATTCTCAATTTGAAACAGAGGCTCCTGTCTTTCTTAGCAGACACCTGTCCTCCAAACCTGGACAACTCAGTAAAATGTCCGGAGGACCCAAAGACCAGGGCTTGTATGTAGTGGGCAAAGGTATCCCAGTAAGAAACTACAAACAGGCTTCAGAGGAGCACGCAGTTTTAAAATATGACACCCTGGGGTGACTATTAACAGCCAAGGTAATACCGGTCAGAAAAATTTTGTTCCCAAGATTTGCATTAGTTTTATTTCTTGGAGGCCAGAAAAACTGAATTGCTAAGAGATGATGCTTGAGCAGATGCTGGACCTTCTTTGCCACTTTTTGAACTCAGACCAGTATTGTTTGGCTGGGTGCTCTGGCCTGCTGAATCATTCTTATTTCCCCTCTGAGTACTTGTCATTTACATTTGCAGCTGCAGAACCTGTAGCTTGGGCAAGGTGGGAGTAACTTCAAGCCTGTCAGTATAGCCAGGGCAATTCAGGTGACCTTAGTAAAATGTTTCTTCATCCAAAACAGTTATCCCTGATCAGGTGTAGAGCCTGTGGGAGAAACCTCTTCTCAAATACAGGACATTTCTTCTGCATGGTTGGAAACTCTTCTGCTTGTCTCATTTAAAAGAGTCTAGTGCAGACAATCTGATTATCCAAGGATGAGGCCTGATCAGAATTTTATTAGCTTTACTTGCTTCTATTAATTTTTATATCTGTATGCACCCCACTTCCAGAAACCACCCTTCCAGCATTACAAATTTAACTTCTTTGGAAACAAATGAGATGGTAAAAAAAAAGGTAAAATCAAGGAAGTTATTTGAGGGAGAGATGAGATAAGAATCAGATTATACTTCCTTTGTTCAGTTCAGTGTTCTGCAAAATCTATTTATTTTTATTTAAATGCAGATTCTATTGAGCAGTTTTGCTATTGCAAGCATTTAGTCATACTTCCCCTTTGCTGTCTTCTGGTTGACCATGCAGTAAAACAAAAAGCACACATCAGACTCTAAGGAGGACATTGTAAATCAGAAATCCACTAACACAGAAAATAAGACAAGAAGAATAACTCTTGTGCTGATTGTTTCCTTTCCTGAAATAAATGGCACATTTTTTCAGGGAGATGTATGTGGGTTTAATAATGATATGGATATTATGCTGAACTGGAAGTGAGACTGTGAAGCGGTCCTGACTGCAAACAAGTATGCAAAAGACTCTGGAGGAGCCATGAAATAGAGTGGAAAATGTGAGCACAGGTAAAAATCTCTCAATATTTTCAAGACACTGATGGGAAAACAAACAAAGCTTTAAAGAATACAGAGCAACGCTGTACACAGTGAATCAAAAGGAAGGTGTTCTGCATTAAACTACTTAATGCATGCAGCTGGACTCTGCATCCACTTTGCACCTGCATAATGAGCACTTTGGATGCAAGGAGGGAGAGGGGCTGGGAATCAGTTCTTATGTGACTTCTTCTGAATTCTCTTATTCATTTATGTAATTCATTTCTCTTAATGTACTATTCCTTATACTACACTTAGAGAAAGTGGGGAATTTAACAGTAGACAACTTGGGATGTGTGTGGGGGGGTTCAGTCTCCTCAGGAAGATGACAGACATGAGCAGGTACTAAATAAGTAATTCAATAAACTGCTAATGGCAAGTGATAATTTTATACCTAGAGCACAAGGAATTTCAAAGCCTTGAACATGACCAGGCCCTGCTTTGGGTAAGAAAGAGAAGACATAGCGTTGAACAGAGGAGATAAGCAAGAGCTGGGGAAGAGATAAATTTTGCCCTTTTATCTGAAATTAGTTTTGAGTCAGAAGAAAGCTCAGGGCTGAACTGAGTTATGTTGGATTTGCACGGCAAGATTTTGGCAGTGGAGAGACAATTGGGGTGGATTCTGTAAGCAGCTCCTGGAAGTTTCCTCCGTGTCCAGCAGAACCAATGCCAGATAGCTCCAGGATGGAGCTGCCACTGGCCAGGGCCAAGCCAATCAAAGATGTCAATAATGATTCTGGTAACATATCTTAGAAGGAAAAAAATACTGTGCAGATGTAGTAGTGCTCAGAGAATTGTGGAGTACAAAGTGAAAGGAAGAGTGCTGCAGACACCAGGATCAGTGGGGAATGAGGGGGAGGAGATGCTCCGAGTGACATTCATGCTGAGAAGACATTCTCCTTCAGCCTATCGTGAAGACTATGGTGAAGCAGCTCTGCCCCTGCTTCCCATGGAGATCCGTGGGGATGCAGAGATCCACCTGTGGCTCATGGAGGAGCCCCACGCTGCAGCAGCTGGATGCCTAAAAGGAGGCAGTGACCCTGTGGGAAGCTCACCCTGGGGTAGGGTCCTGTCAGGGACCTGCAGACCATGGCAAGAGGTGAAGGAGCTGAAGGAGGTAGGATTCCTGGAAGGAGGTAGTTCCTGGTAGGACTCTTGACCCTGTTGGGGGACTGTCCTGGGCTCATCCAGGACTGAGTTAATTTTTTTGCAGTATGTGTGAGGGAGCAAAGCCTGAAGCCATGTGGGCATGTCTAGATTGTTATTCCGTACTGCTTCAAGTCACAGCCAGAGGTGGAGGTGAGGGACTTCTGGGAAGGAGGGCGTGACTTGTGGTCAAAAAATGCAAAAAGTGTGGTAGGGTAGGGAACCTGGCTGTTTTTGATTGTCCCATGCTTGGTGAGCATTTTTCATGTGCATCATCCTCTATCTGTACAATATTAGTAACTTACATTGTTAATATTGTTGCTGTTTGTATTTTATTTTTTTCTTAACTCGTTGCTGTTTCTAGTGAACTGTTCTCATGTCAACCAGTGATCTTTGCTTTTTGTGCTTCCATTTCTCCTCTCCAGCTACCCACAGTGGGAGCGGAAGAGAGGGGAGGGGGAGTGAGCCAGAAGCTGTGTGGTTTGGAAGGTCTTGGTGGGAGTACTAAACTGGGGAGTACCACTCCTAAACAATGACAGGGACCCACACTGGAGCTGGCTGTGCCTTGAGGACTTCACCCTGTGGAAATGGACCCAAGGTGGTGCAGTTTGTGAAGAGCTGCTTCTCATGGTATGGGATCACCGTGGAGAAGCTCATGAGGGATGGTCTCCTGGGAGAGGAACCCCATGCTGGAGCAGGGGAATGGCTCCTCTCCCTGAGCAGCAGCAGAAATGTGATGACCTGATCACAACCCCCATTCCCTGTCTCCCTGTGCCACTGGGAGAGGAGGCACACCCCAGGAAAAAGGCAGGGGTGGGGTAAAGGTGTTATCCTGCTCTGATTTTATTGGTAATAAATTCAGCCAATATCCACAAGTTCAGTCTGTTTTGCCCATGATAGTAATGAGTAATGATCTCTCCCTGTCCTTATCTAAATTAATGAACCTTTCATTTTACTTTCTCTTCCCAGGCCACTTGCAGAGAGGAGTGATAGAGAGGCTTTGGTAATACCTGGTATCCAGACAGGGTAAACATGAGTAATGGAAAACCTGCTTTCAAATTTAGCTTTTCTGCTCTCAGTAAGAAAAGATGGCTCATATCCTTCCAAGCAGTGAATTAAATTCTCCAGGAGTTAATTCTCCACTCTGCAAGTGGACTCTCTACTGACAGAAAGAAAGAAGCAGAGAGAATCTAGCACAGTTTTTTGCAGAGAGCATTGCCTTGGCTGTGTGGTACCTGCATAATCTCCTTCTGTCTCTGTCCTGGATCAGCAGCATTTTTTAATCAGGCACGTGTTACAAAGCTCTAGATAGGGTAATTATAACAGGAACTTTCTGAGAACTACCTGAATTGAGAACTGAGAATCATGTCCACCTTGTATTCTACTCCTACCTTTCTTGTCTTGGTATGAGCACTCCCTTCTACCTTCTCAGCCTTAGACTTGCAAATTTCTGCTTTGCACACCAATAGCAGATAATGTCACCACTTTTCCACCTGTCTCAAATTCTTTCTCTTAGGCAGCACACCTCCAGCATTATGGCCCACTTATACTCTCAAGCATGGCAGCATCTCTCAGTGTGGCTATAGGGAGGCTGGCCTCTGACTGATTAAACTTCATTATTCTTGAAGCAGAAGGGGAAGGAGGGAGTGAAACACCTGTAGTTGTTCCAAATATCACTCTTGGCATAAAGAAGCTACAAGATCCTTGCAGGGACTAAGATTTTTGCTGCTGCTGCAGATAGGTACCAATTAAAAACATGGGTGTGTGGATTACTGACCTCCTTGGCAAGACAGTCATATTGTTCTAATTATAAGGTTTCATGCTTGTGAGCCTGGCTGCAGGAAATCAAATATCATTGTGTGTTTAAAAAAAAAAAAGTACCCTGGAGGAGCCACTAATTTATAATTAGCAGATGAAATAAATATGGAAAATCTGTCTGTTACACTCCAAAGGTTTGCAAAAACAAATATATGAGTACCAGAAAGTTGATATTTGAACTTGCTTTGACTTTTAGAGAATCACTCTCTAAATTGCACACAACAAACTGAACCCTGGAGCTCTGAGAGGCCCCACTCAGAGAGAGGTGCTGGTCACAGCTCACTGTGGTCCAGGTCAAAGGATCTCTCCTAGGAGCACCATTTGGGGGGTAGCAAGAGCATGGGCTTTAGTCATAGTACTTTTCCTTCCTGTCTGAAATTCAGATTGGTAGATTTCTTTGAAATTTTGATGATGAAATTATTATTCCATTTCGGTTGTTATTCAGACAAGGGAAATTAGTTTCCAATGGTGTATGTTAAAAACAGGCATTCATCAGATAGCATCAGTTCCTGGGAGCAGAGTGGGTTTCTGATAAGCTCAGGAGGAGTGGAGCCCAGGTGCTGCTCATCAAGGCTTGATGAGTGACATATGGGAGGTGGCACTGGGATGAGTGAAGTGCTGAGAGGAGGACTCGAAACAGACAGACTTGCAGAAGAAATAACCAGGAGGAGGAGTGCAGAGCAGCAAAGGCTGTTGAAGTATCAGGGAGATTCAGCATAAAAGAAGTCCCTATACTAGAAAAATAAGAGGTTGTGGAGACTTCCTGAAACCTGCTTAGAGGCAAAGCCTATCTGGTGAGAATCAAACTCTGTAATGTATTGGAGGGCAAGCCAGGATGTGGAGAAGCCTGATATCCAGAAAAAGGGTATGAATAGCCCAAGGATAGTCCTGTGGAACACAGTAAAACTGCATTTCGGTCTGAAGAGCAGATCTGAGTGCCAAAGGAGGAGGAGAAAAACATTTCTTATGCTGTCAGTGGAAGAAGAAATGAAGGCAGAGTGAGAGCAGGGGATCCTACATCAAGAAAGGTCTTACTGAGAGCAAGAGCTGTGCAGAGCATGTGGACAATGTTGCTTCCCATGCGCTGCTCTTGGGGAGCACTGGGAGAAGATCAAAGATACTTGGAGAGGTTGCAGCATGACAGGGACTGATCAGGAATCCTCGTGAGGAATAAGAGGTCTGAAGATCCTGAAGGCAAATCTCTGATGAAAGGGACCAACACAGTCCTATCTTTCTAAGAGTACTAGGAAAAATCTTGAAAAGTAAAGGAAAGGTTTGACCAAACATTATGTTTCTGCCAAAGTTTGCCATTTGCCCTGTAAGCTGGGCTGCCTTCATGAGTTCATGAAGGACAGAAGGATATTGTGCCATAATGGCTCTGCCATGTTTTGATGAAGCGTCAGATACTTGAGGGATGTCATTTTGGATGATGTGATGATGGATCTCCTCTGCAGCAATTCCCCAGATAATTCCAGGAGAGCAGGCCAGGGGCCTGTGGGACTTCAAGAGGTAATTTTGCTTATGCTTTGAAGAATGGCCCTGGTAACTGTTGCAACACAAAAAAAAGTTTCCTCTAGCTGGTTCCTTGCCAGGTTGTTCAACTTCCACAAATGTGTGACCCGCAACAGTGCAGGACTCACAGCTCCAGGTGCCAGGGGCAAGTGTCAAGTGAGGAATCACACCAGGGCAGCATTTGTCAAAGCAAAATGCCAATGGTGAGTCCAGGAAAGATGGAAATTCAATGTTGAGTAAAATGACAAAATCTCACCGGTTTTAATTTTCAGATTTTTTGTGAAAGAGGGGCCTTGGGCACATCTGTGTTTTTGTTTAGTAAGCTGTGTTTAGTAGGTCATGAAAACTACCAAAGAGATGACATGGAGTCCAAGTTATTATAATAACACAAGACTGAAAATTTAAATCTGGTTTGGTTTTTTTTTTCCCCAATTTTTTTCCTATTTTTACTTCTTGTCAGTTTAAGAAATAATTCACTAAGCTCTGGATTGTTCTTCCTCTAAAGAGAAATATGACCTGAATTTCAGCTGTTGCAAGTTAGTTGCAACTTTAGAAGCAAAATAAAAAATAAAATCAAAAAACTCCAACATACATATGCATAAAATCTGTCATGGTTGAAGTCCAGGTGGCAGCTAAGAACCACACAGTCACTGTCTCACTCTCCCCACAGTGGGATGGGGAAGAGAATCAAAAGAGTGAAAGTAAGAAAACTCCTGGGTTGAGATAAATAGAGTCTGTTAGGGAAAGCAAAAGCCAGACACACAAGAAAAGCAAAGGAAGGGATTCTTTCACCACTTCCTGCTGTCAGGCAGGTGTTCAACCATCTCCAGGAAAGCAGGGCTCTATTACAAGAAGGGTTACTTGGGAAGAAAAACACTGTCACTGTGAATGTCCCCTCTTCTCCCAGCTTTATGCTGAGCATGATACTCTATGGTGTGGAATGCCACTTTGGTAAGTTCAGATCAGATGTCCTGGCTGTCTTCCCTCCCAGCCTCTTGTGCACCTGCTCACTGGGAGAGCACAGAAAACTGAAATGTCCTTGGATTAGAGAAGGCTCTACTTCTAGCTGCTAAGACAACAGTGTGTTATAACATTATTCTCATAGAAAATCCAAAGTAGAGCACTGTACCAGCTACTAAGAAAACCAACTCCATGCTAGCTGAAATCATGTCTGTCTGTTTCTCAAGGTGCAAATTAAGTACAGTAATGATGTTCAAATCCAAGCAAAGTTCATTTTGTAGGGAGGAATAAGTATTACTTTTTAGTTATGTGGCCCCTCAAAAATATTCGTTGTCCACAGAGGAACTGGATCTTTTTCTGAGATGGAGGAGTGTGGAAAATTTTCAAGTGAACCATACTTTTTTTTTTTTTTTTGTCTGTTTTTCATACCACTTCTGATATCCCAGAGATGATGTTAACACTTCCCAGTTCACTGTTTCTGTGAATTTAAATAGCACACGGCTGATCCTTATCTTCTAGCTCATTAATAAAATGCTAGAAGATACCTGACCTACAATCTAGTTCTTTTGAGAAATATTACTGCTTGACTTAATTCGCTGCTGTTCAACACTGCCCTTTGTATGCTAAATCCCTTCAGGCTGCTGAAATATATGCAACAGCATTGACAGCTAAGACAGTCTGAGTTAACACTCTTGGGTAAGACTGTCACAATTTTTGTTTTCAAAATCAGAAAGAAGCTTCATCACTGAAGTCCAGCTATAGAGAGTATACATGAGAACTGATGCAGTATCTGGATAGATATTACTGGGTTAGCTATTGGTATTGAACTATAGAGGTCTTACACAGTAAGCTATAGCTAACTGTTAGCAAAAAGAGTGATCGGAATTATTTTTTCTTTAAAATTTCTGAGTGTTTGGAACTCATTAGAAAAATTCTGTCTGACTTCTGTGAGCTTGGGGTTGGATTCTTTGCAGTTCAGGCCTCTCCTACTGTGTTTGCACTATCAATGATTGTGGTGGTCGGTGATTGTTTCCCAGTGAGGCCCTAAATCCCATGTAAGTAATCAATACAAGCCCATAAGTCTTCATGTATCTTTTGCCAGCTTATTACAGAACCTCCTATACCCATCTGGATGGTGGAAATAGTGTCGGATTGTTTTTACTTCCTTGCATCCCCATGGAGCTTCAGAGAAGTAATGATGCATAACTCAATCCATATTCCTTCTCTGAGTCCCCCTCAAGTGTGGCTGTTGGCTAGCTTTTCCTGCCAGGGCACCAACAGAAGCTGTTATCCAATGTTCTGGAAGGAGTTTTGTCATCCATTTGTTTACAGTTGCCAGCCTGTTTTTAAACTGACAGCCCCAAATCAGTCTGGAGCCACAAAAATACTGATGGTGATTTTTGGCTTGAAGTAGGTGTAGATGCACTGTGCAGCACACCACCAGTCACACTGGCATCTTTACCAGTGCACAGGAGAAAAGATAGCAGCCCATGAGTCTGAATTTAGATATTCAGGGGAAAGATAGGATGAATATTGCTTAAATTATGAATATTTGCTTCTAATTTGAAGACTGATTCAGAGAAGAACAGATGTAGGAAATTAATCAGAAGCCCAGGGATGAACACTGTTCAATATTCACTCCATTGTCCTCAGGACCTAAAAACATGCTCTCTGAAGCTGGAGTCTGGAGAGTTTTTGTGAGAGCACTTTCTGGAGAAGGGTAGGATGCCAGGACAGAACAGGGCTTTAAAGTAAAATAGCACTTGATGAAACGAGCTCCTCTTTATTCTTTCAGAGCTTGTGTACTTGTGGCTTTGCTAAATGAAGCCATTATATAATAGATTTGATCTCTAACCCTCTGGAAGGGGATGAAACTGTCTGGTGCCAGGTGACCAGTAATGTTTCTAGCTGAGTGGCCCTGCGGTTCTGTCCTAGCCCTGAGCCACAACCTCTCAGCTGGCCTGCTGCTCCAGCAGCTGTGTGGCACATGCTGGTCCCTGCTCATTTCCTTTCAGCAGCTCAGATAAGGGATTTTTGTCATTGCCTTGCCCAGCAGTTGAGCACTGAGGACATTTGCTGCTTTTGTTATTTTTCCTAAGGTTTCTTGGATGTAATACAAGGGCTGGGAAGGGGAGCAGAAGCCAGTTGTGTCCCTCACTTGGCCAGCATGGGGTGAGGTGGTGTTTAGATACCTGGGCTCTTCTTTATCTGTTTGTCTTCAGCAGATGGCTGAAATGAGAAATGACTGTATGAGAGTGTAGGGGGTGACACAGTTTTCTCTGTTGAGCAGAGTATGAGGAGAGAGACCTTTTTCACGAGTCTCTAGTTAGCCATCTCTCACAAATTGCTTCCTGCTAGTAAGGGAGGAAGTGGAGACGTTGACTAGAATAGTAGAAACTTGTTAGTTTGTGCAAGAGAATCTCTTGCTGCTACTTCTTTGCCATTTTTACTTGTGTCAGCTGAAATACACCATCCTGGTCTTGTTTATTTCACAGTGCACAGGGACTTAGAAACTGCTTCCCATTTAGGCACTATAAAGCTTTCATTATCATGGATCATCAAGTGTCCCAAATGTACAGGACATTAGCCAGAATCTCCTTCATGCATAACTATTTCCCAAGCCCCTCTAGCTTTCTTATACTTTTTTTTAGTGTTGAGCCAAGAACTTGTCACCAGGGCTTCTATTTATTTCTCTTGGAGCCAGAGCTTCAAATGCTTTTTTGGTTTTGAAGTAATCTCAAAATGGCAATTGTGCTTGCCTGCTGCTGCACCTGCATTATTAAAATTAATAATAAATACATGCCATTTAAACAGGGGCTTTTTACGTGCTGAGTGCTTCAAAAACAATTTCTAAAACCGGTGTTAAAAGTGTATAAATGTTGCATGGCTGGGCACTTGAAAGCTGGGAATTGCTAATGTGAACCTGGCTACTACGGTTATGTGCTTTGTGCATAATTATTATTTATTAATTCTTGGCTTATTCAAGTCCCCAAAAGCTCCTACAATAGGAAGAGGATTCCAAAGAGCTGGAAATACACAGAGAATGGAAATATGGCCTGGGGAGAGTACAGAGATACAGTTCAGATATGTAGGGATGGAATCAGCAAAGGTAAGACACAAATGGAATAGAACTTGGCAAAGGATGTAAAGAATAACAAAAAAAACCTATATATGCAAATGAGTCAGAAAAAAAAGGACAAGGAGACTGTACCCCCTGAAAAATGAGAAAGGTGAACAGGTGACAAGGATCACCTTGAGAAGGTAGAAGTACTCAATGAGTTCTTTGCCTCAGTCTTCACTGGCAGTCAGGCTTCTCACTTCTCTCAAGTTCCTGAACCTCCAGATGGGATTTGGGAAAATGAAGTCCCACCCAGTGTAAGCAAAGAGCAGGTTCAAGACCACCTAATGGAACTGAACAGGCACAAGTCTGTGTTGTCTGATGACATACATCCATATCCCAGGGCCCTGAGGGAACTGGATGATATTACCACCAAAACATTCTACACCCTATTTGAAAACTCTCAGTGGTCAGACAAAGAGCCCAGTGACTGGAAAAAGGGAAATGTCACTTGTATTCTGGAAAGGGAGAAGGGAAGGTCCAGGGAACTACAACCTTCCCTTCACCATCACGCCTGGGGAAGTGATGGAGCAGATCCTCATTGAATCGATGTCAGTGTATGTGCAAGACTAGGGGGTGATCTGAGACACTCGGCATAGCTTTCTTTACTAAGGACAATTTGGAGACCTTCTGTGATGGAGAGATGGCAATGATCAACAGGGAAAGACTGACAGATAACACTTACCTAGATTTCTGTAAGGATTTTGATACAGTCCCACATCACATCCTGATATTCGAATTGGAGAGACATGGATTTAATAGATGGACTATTCAGTGGATAAGGAATTGTCTGGATGGATGTAACCAGACACTTGTGGCTCTATGTCCAGATGGAAGCTGATGACAAGTGATGTCCATCAGGGCTCTCTGCTGGCACTGGTGCTCTTCAACCCCCTCATCAATGACACAGGCAGTGGGATTGAGTGCATCCCCAGCAGGTTTGGAAATGGCACAAAGCTGAGCAGTGCAGTTGACACAACAGAAGGATGGGATGCCATCCAGAGGGATCTGGACAAAGGAGAATTGAGCCAATTAACTTAATGAAGTTCAACAAGTCCAAGTGTCAGGTGCTGCACCTGGATCAGCAATCCCAGAGAAGATTTGGGAAAGGTTGTGGCCTTTCAATATTTAAATGGAGCTAAAAATAAGGAGTTTTCCATAAGGACAAGGGACAATGGCTTCAACTGGAAATATGACAGGTTTAAATCAGGTATTAGGAGGAAATTCTGTACTGAGAGGGTAGTGAGGCACAGCAACAGGCTGCCTAAAGAAGCTGTGGATGCCCCATCCCTCTCAGTGCTCCAGACCAAGTTGGATGGGGCCTGGGCAACTAGAGATGATGGATAACAATCCTGCCCATGGTAGGGGGTAGGAAATTATTTTTAAAATTCCTGACAACCCAAACCATTGTGCAACTCTGTTGATTCTTCTTTTGAAAAGGAACAAGACAGGAGAGGAATTGCAGGGTAAGTGAGAATAGACACAGGAAGTAAAGGAGTACACCAGGAAAAGAAATTAAGTCTGTAGGTGAAGCTGAAAGCCATATAAGATATTTACTTTTTCTGTATCAGGTTGTCACTTGTTTCAAAAGCAAGACAGGTACTTTCTGCAACATTTGGTTCCCATGGTACAGGGCAATTTCATTCTTCTGAAAATATTTTAGCCAGCTGATGACACATTTTATTTGAGTGGTGTTCCCTTGACCTCAACTGGATAGTGAGGTCTCCTGATTAGCTCACTGAACCAGGGAAAATGCTGAATGTCCAAGTCATAGAATTTGGTTTTGGGAATCTGATCTTCCACCAAAGAAAAAAGACAACCAGGTTTTTATTTTTTTTCTCCTCCTTTTTTTTTTTTTTTTTTTCCTTGCCCTAAATGATGATTTCCAACTAGAGAGGATGCAGTAGAATAGGTAACCTGGACTAGTAACCTGGGAAAGAAAGGAATTATTTTGGCTGCCTGGCTTCACTACCTTTCCTTCCACCTCCCTTTTCCTCTTTTTATTCTCATTAGTGCCTAAGCCTGTAGTGGATGCACCCTGCTGTAGATAATATTGATTTGGGCTCAGGTTTGCAGTGTTTAGACGCCTCGTGGAGAAAAGCTTTTGTGCATCTGCCACGGTGTACAGATATAGAGGGACTTGCTTCAGCTACCAAAACACAGTTTAATATCTGTCCTCTGCTTGGAAGAGGCTGTGCAGTCAACACAGCTTGTGTGCACTAGGTTTGTGGTTTAATTATTTTTAACGCCATGCGTGAGGACAGCAATCACATGCAAATCTGAGACAATCAGCACAGGTGCTGGTTGTGCCCTCCATCAGCACAAGGGCTCTGCAAAGTTGGTGCCTGGGTGCTAGGCCACAGAAGCTGTATTTGCTTTCCTCTGTGCTTCGTGTGTTTTTCTTGTCATCAAGGAAGACAGAGTTAACCTTGCAAGAAACAATAGCAGGGAAGATATCCAGGCCAGCTCACCCAATCTTCTTTCCCATTGTCCTTCAGCAAAGGTGTTCCCAAATTTAGTATCAAACAAAAGGCTTGCTTGCAAGCAGAGGGGGTTAAAACCTGACAGCTCCTAATGTTCAGTAGCAACACAGAGTGTTCTTTTGTGGCAGCCTTTTAGATGCTATTTTTAATGTGGGGTTTTTTTTTAACATTATATATTAATATTTAATTATAATTAAATACATTGTGTGCTACATTAGAAATAATTTAGTACATCATTTATATATACATGAATATTTTATATCAGGCTTTCTAGAGAAGAAAGGTGATGAAATAATGTATGGAGATGCACAGAAAAACAATACTAATTTTTCTGTTCCCTTTAAAAATTTTGAACTTGTCAGCTGATTTCAACCAACTTGAAAAAAGGACAGAGATTTCAAAGAATTGCTTTAAACTTTTAAGAAAACATTTCTCTCAGTTAGGTGAAGGCAAGACACTCAAATCTGAGTCACTGTGAGTAGAAAAAAAAATAAATTTACACTCAGCCCTTGATTGGACAGCAAAAATCAATAAAGTTATCATCCTCTCACCATCTTTTCCCAGATACAGAACAAACTTGTTTATATTGGTTTATTGTTGTGTCACACAACAGCACTGGTGTGGTGTACATAATTTCCCTGAAATTGACTCAGTCTTCAAGCTCAATTCTTTTGGTGCTATTTTCTCTTGCCCTTATTTTGCCATAAGGGACATCTCTCTTGAAAATTCTTTGGGTAATTCTTATTGTCTCTGCTCTAAGTGAAAGCTTCATATCTGCTCAATACTTTGTTGAAATCCAGACAAAGGAACACTAGTGCATTTCCTTTATCTAGAAAATAAGTGATTAGGGAAAGACACCATTTCAGCCAGCCATGATGTATGCATGATGAAAGCACAAATTGTGCATGGTTCCTTCATCCCCTTTGAAAGTACTCCTCTACTCACTGTGCTTTTCTATTGGCCTGACTATAGGCCAGGTGACAGCCTGGGTGTTTTCTTTTCCTTCTGTTGGGGGTTGAGTGTTTTCTGTTACTGTGTTAATTGAAAGAATTTTTCCCATTACCATGCCAATGGAGCTGGCCGGGTTACACCCAGGGTCTCTGATGACTCCAGACAAAAGGGGTGGGTGGCAGCGGCTCCCGGAGGGGCCTCTGAGGCTTCCGGGAGGGCACTCGGGTTTCCGAGGAGCTCGGAGGAGGACGCCTGGGATCGTTCAGCCACGCGGCCGAGCACAGCAGAGCCAGACCCTCTGCGATCACCTGCTCTGCATCTGCCCCGTTTCCAGCCTCCTGCCTCTGCGGACACAGCTGATCCCCCGGACACACACGGTGAGTGAGGAGCCGCCGCCCTCGGTGAGGATGAGCCCGTTCCCGCCCGAGACCGGCGTGGCCGCTGCTGCCCCTCCCCCCTCCCTCCTGTCTCCGTTCCCGCCTGCCTTTCAGCAGATCCGGACTGGGACTAAGCACAGAGACAGCGTGCTTGCATCTAAAGGGACTGACACCGAGTTATCTATTTTGTTCTGTTAGTAATTTTAACTGTTATTGTTTTCTGTTTGTACAGTTAGATATATTAGTAAAAGAGCTGTTATTCCCACCCCCTTATCTCTGCCTCAGAGTCCTTGATTCAAACAATCGTAATACTTGGGGGAGGGGAGTGGAACCAAAGTCTCTATTCCAAAGGGAAACTTCTGCCCCTACTGGCAGACACCTGTCCTTTCAAACCAGGACAGATTTTGGCGCCCAACGTGTGGCAGAGGGCACTGAGTTGAGAGTTAAGAGAGGAATAACAGCTCTCTTAACTGGCAATATGTTGTCTGGTTTAATCTGGTTTGTGTTCCATGTGGTCACAGCCATCTCCCTCCCATTTGTAAGCCCTTTTTTGAATTCTGGCCCCCTCACCAAGGTTGCTGTGGCTATTGTCCGATTGGTTTGGTGGATTGATTATGTCAGGAATTCATGGGTTTTTAATTTTTTCTGGGAAGCGGTTGCATGGATCCGGAGCTATCGTACTCTAACTGCGTGTTTCTGGGGCTATTTCAGTAATGGTACTTACTGTGAGGTAACGAGTGCAAGGGAAATTTTCTCCCAACCCACCACCCAGTTTTTTGAGGCTACACCACTGGTTCTCAGGGATTTCAGATCTGCTTTAATTGCTAGTGTTATTAATCAGTGGCTGGTGTTGCTGATTGGCCTGTTCTACTTAGCATTCAGAAGCAAGGGAATATTGGCTTGGACAACAACTCTGATACCTGCCCCAGGGACTAGGGATATTGCTCCAGAACCTGCCTCTGCCCCAGGGACTAGGGATGCTGCCCCAGAGCCTGCCCCTGGGACTAGGGATGTTGCCCCAGAAGCTGCCTCTGCCCCAGGGACTAGGGATGCTGCCCCAGAGCCTGATGCTGCCCCACAGCCCACCGCAGAAATGAGCCACCCAGAGTGGGTGGGGGCTCTAGTGAAGGATATAGGCCAAATGCTGAAAGAGCAGAGTCAGATGTTGAAGGAACATAGCCAGATGATGAAGGAGTATTTTTCTCCAGCTGGTGAGAAACCCTCCCCCTGCCCTAAAGGGGGAGAGTCAGATGGTGCTGCAGTGGAACCCGTAGATGTTGTATCTGTCCAGGTTCCAGCTGGATCACAGGAGCAGCCACAGTCAGCAGCAGTTGCTCCTGTGGAAACTAGGAAATCTAAGATTAAAACGAGGCACTTAGATAATGGGGATCAGCAGGGAGGGTCCTCACAACTAGCAAGGGAGCCAGAGGTTGAGATTGTCACCGAGTCCCTCTCATACGATAGTCTCCGTAACCTGCGTAAAGACATTGCTCGGCAGGGCCGTGAGCCCTTTACAACTTGGTTACTCTGGGTCTGGGACCTTATGGGAACAGGTGTACAACTGGATGGAACTGAGGCCAGGAATTTGGGATCCTTGGCCCAGGATTCAGGTGTGGACCAGATATTCGTAAGGGAGCAAGGCCTCCTTTCCCTCTGGGACCGGCTTTTAATGAGTGTGAGAGAGAAGTTTTTACACAGAGAGAGAATACAGGAGCACCACCGTAGGATGCGCTGGAGGACCCTTGAGGAAGGGATCCAGCAGCTGAGAGAGACAGCAGTATTAGAGGTACTCTTTGGGAGGGATGGACAGCATGACAATGACCCTGACAAGGTCAAGTGCACAGGGCAGATGTTATGGAAGTTGGCAACCTTGGGTCCATCTCAATATACCACCTACATAGCAATGGTTAATGCTGATAACCATCCAGAGACAGTGTGTTCTGTTGCCAACAAACTCAGAAATTTTGAGAGCATGATGAATGGCCCAATGCAGGCCAATGTCTCTGCCGTGGCCAGGGACCTCCAGCAGGTCGAAGATAGGATGAGGGATATGAGGGAGGAGATGATAGAGAGAATTGAGGAGGTGAGGAAGATCAGTGTAGCACCAGTACGAGTCACAGGCCCCCAAGTCAGAGCTTCACGTCCCCCAGCTAGGGAGAGAGGGTACACCTCACGAGCTGACCTGTGGTTTTTCCTGCGAGACCATGGGGAAGACATGGGAAAATGGGATGGGAAACCCACTTCTGTCCTGGCAGCACGGGTGCGTCAGCTCAGGGAGGGAAATGCTAACCGAGGGAACCGCACTAAAATGAAGGTAGCCTCAACCTCCCACAAGCAAGGTGCAGGGTATTACAGCAAGGAGGATGTTCTGTCAGATCCCCTGGAAGGAACCTCCACTATGTATGCCCAGGAAATAATAACCAGGGCTAGAGGGGCCCTGCCTCTAGCCAGGGAGAAGTATGGGATGACAGGATCTATTGGATAGTGTGGGTGCGATGGCCTGGCACGTCAAAGCCACAGAAACATAAAGTGTTAGTTGATACTGGTTCACAATGCACCCTGATACCATCAGAACATGTGGGGAAGGTACCTGTTTCCATTGTTGGGGTGACGGGGGGATCACAGGAATTCACTTTGCTGGAAGCTGAGATTAGCCTGACAGGGAAGGGGTGGCAGAAACATCCAATTGTAACTGGCCCAGGGGCACCGTGCATTCTAGGCATAGACTTCCTCAGGAATGGCTACTACAAAGTCCCAAAGGGGTTCAAGTGGGCTTTTGGAATAGCTGCTGTAGAGACAGAGAGCATTAAGCAGTTGAACACCTTGCCTGGACTGTCAGAAAACCCCTCTGCAGTAGGACTCCTGAAAGTGACTGAGTAACAGGTGCCAATTGCCACCATGACCGTGCACCGCCGGCAGTACCGGACAAATCGAGATGCTGTGATCTCCATCCACAAAATGATCCGTGATCTAGAGAGCCAAGGGGTGGTCAGCAAGAGCCACTCACCCTTCAACAGTCCTATCTGGCCTGTGCAGAAATCTGATGGAGAATGGAGACTGACTGTGGACTATCGGGCATTGAATGAAGTGACTCCACCGCTGAGCGCTGCTGTGCCGGACATGCTGGAACTCCAGTACGAGCTGGAGTCCAAGGCAGCAAGGTGGTATGCCACCATTGACATTGCCAATGCATTCTTCTCCATTCCTTTGGCAGCAGAGTGCAGGCCTCAGTTTGCTTTCACCTGGAGGGGCGTGCAGTACACCTGGAACCGACTGCCCCAGGGGTGGAAGCACAGCCCCACCATCTGCCACGGACTGATCCAGGCTGCACTGGAGAAGGGTGAGGCTCCAGAACATCTGCAGTACATCGATGACATCATTGTGTGGGGGAACACAGCAATGGAGGTATTTGAGAAAGGAGAGAAGATCATCCAGATTTTGCTGGGAGCCGGTTTCGCCATTAAAAAGAGCAAAGTCAAAGGACCTGCCCGAGAGATCCAGTTCCTGGGAGTGAAGTGGCAGGATGGACGGCGCCAGATCCCCACTGAGGTCATCAATAAGATCACTGCAATGTCTCCACCAACAAGCAAGAAGGAGACAGAAGCTTTTCTAGGTACTATCGGCTTTTGGAGAATGCACGTCCCTGAGTACAGCCAGATTGTGAGCCCTCTCTACCAGGTCACTCGCAAGAAGAACGATTTCCATTGGGGCCCTAAACAACAGCAAGCCTTTGCCCAGATCAAACAGGAAATCGCTCATGCAGTAGCCCTTGGCCCAGTCAGGACAGGACCAGAGGTAAAGAATGTGCTCTACTCTGCAGCTGGGAACCATGGTCTGTCCTGGAGCCTTTGGCAGAAGGTGCCTGGTGAGACCCGAGGCCAATCCCTGGGATTTTGGAGCAGGAGCTACAAAGGATCTGAAGCCAACTACACTCCCACAGAGAAGGAAATCTTGGCTGCCTATGAGGGAGTTCAAGCTGCCTCAGAGGTGATTGGCACAGAAGCACAGCTTCTCCTGGCACCCCGACTGCCAGTGCTGGGGTGGATGTTCAAAGGAAAGGTTCCCTCTACCCACCACGCCACCGACGCCACATGGAGCAAGTGGATTGCCCTCATCACGCAGCGCGCCCGCATTGGTAACCCAAATCGCCCTGGAATTTTAGAGATAATTACGAACTGGCCAGAAGGTGAAGATTTTGGTCTCGCTGATGAAGAGGAGCAGAAACAAGTGACCCGGGCTGAAGAAGCTCCACCGTACAACCAGCTGCCAGCAGATGAAACACGCTACGCCCTTTTCACCGACGGTTCCTGCCGCATTGTGGGGATGAACCAGAAGTGGAAAGCTGCCGTATGGAGCCCCACACGACAGGTTGCACAAGCTACTGAAGGAGAAGGTGGATCGAGTCAACTTGCTGAACTCAAAGCTGTTCAGCTGGCCTTGGACATTGCTGAGAGAGAGAAATGGCCAAAGCTCTACCTTTACACTGATTCGTGGATGGTAGCCAATGCTCTGTGGGGTTGGCTGGAAAGGTGGAAAAAGGCTGACTGGCAACGTAGAGGAAAACCAATCTGGGCTGCTGATGAGTGGAAAGACATTGCCACTTGGGTAGAGAAGCTCCCTGTGAAAGTCCGTGATGTGGATGCCCATGTTCCCAAGAGTCGGGCTAATGAAGAACACAGGCACACCAAGCAAGTAGATCAGGCTGCACAGTTAGAGGTCTCAAAGATAGACTTAGATTGGGAACACAAGGGAGAACTGTTCCTGGCTCCATGGGCCCACGATGCCTCAGGCCATCAGGGCAGAGACGCCACCTACAAGTGGGCACGAGACCGAGGGGTGGATCTAACCATGGACAGCATCTCTCAGGTTATTCATGACTGTGACACGTGCGCTGCCATCAAACAGGCCAAGCGGGTGAAGCCCCTCTGGTATGGGGGGCGATGGTCCAAATATAAGTATGGAGAGGCCTGGCAGATTGACTATATCACACTGCCTCAGACCCGCCAGGGCAAGCGCTACGTGCTGACCATGGTAGAAGCCACCACCGGATGGTTGGAGACCTACGCTGTGCCCCACGCCACTGCTCGGAACACCATCCTGGGCCTGGAAAAAGAAGTCCTCTGGAGACATGGTACCCCTGAAAGAATTGAGTCAGACAATGGGACTCATTTCAAAAATAGCCTTATAAACACCTGGGCTAAAGAACACGGCATCGAGTGGGTGTACCATATTCCCTACCATGCACCAGCAGCTGGGAAAGTCGAACGGTGCAATGGTCTGCTTAAGACCACCTTAAAGGCACTTGGTAGGGGGACTTTCAAGAACTGGGAGATCAATCTACCAAAGGCCACATGGTTAGTGAATACCCGAGGTTCCACTAACCAAGCAGGCCCTGCCCAGTCAGAGCCCTTGGGAGCAGCAGATGGAGATAAGGTTCCAGTGGTACACCTGAGAGGCATGTTAGGGAAAACTGTCTGGGTGAACTCTGCTTCCAGCAAAGACAATCCTGTTCGTGGGGTGGTTTTCGCTAAAGGACCAGGTTGCACTTGGTGGGTGATGCAAAAGGATGGAGAGACCCGATGCATACCCCAAAGGGACCTTGTTCTAGGGTGAACTATCTATGATACTGTGCCTATAACTACATGTATGTATATAATTTAAAGGTTTCAATATGATGTAGCATGATGGTATGGAAAAAATTAGGGGTGGATAATGTTGGGGGTTGAGTGTTTTTCTGTTACTGTGTTAATTGAAAGAATTTTTCCCATTATCATGCCAATGGAGCTGGCCGGGCTACACCCAGGGTCCCTGATGGGTCCAGACAAAGGGGGTGGGTGGGAACGGCTCCCGGAGGGGCCTCTGAGGCTTCCGGGAGGGCACTCGCGTTTCCAGCGAGCCGGGAGGAGGACGCTTGGGATCGTTCAGCCACGCGGCGGAGCACAGGAGAGCCAGACCCTCTGTGATCACCTGCCCTGCATCTGCCCCGTTTCCAGCCTCCTGCCTCTGCGGACACAGCTGATCCCCTGGACACACACGGTGAGTGAGGAGCCGCCGCTCCAGCCCGTTCCCGCCCGGGACCGGCGTGGCCACTGCTGCCCCTCCCCCCTCCCTCCTGCCTTCGTTCCCGCCTGCCTTTCAGCAGATCCGGACTGGGACTAAGCACAGAGACAGCGTGCTTGCATCTAAATGGACTAACACCGAGTTATCTATTTCGTTCTGTTAGCAATTTTAACTGTTATTTTCTGTTATTTGTTTTCTGTTATTTGTTTTCTGTTTGTACAGTTAGATATATTAGTAAAAGAGCTGTTATTCCCACCCCCTTATCTCTGCCTCAGAGTCCTTGATTCAAACAATTATAATACTTGAGGGGTGGGGAGTGGAACCAAAGTCTCTATTCCAAAGGGAAACTTCTGCCCTTACTGGCAGACACCTGTCCTTTCAAACCAGGACACCTTCATGCAGTCTTGCTATACTGCAGTCTCTTGGTAGAGCTCTTAATTTGACAGGTTTATAAAAAGGTTTCAGAAGTCTGGAAATGAGGCAGCAGGGTTCCAATCTATCATCAGACACAACAGCCTTAACAGATCTGGAAAAGCACTGCATCTGGAATACAAAGATTCTGATAAGGAGCCCATTCCAGGTTAGCCTGGAGGTCTATTATTTGGGTATGTCATTTTAAACCATGGCTGCAGACGCTTATGCAAAGCAATAGGAATGTGCAAAGATCCTTGTCCAAGATGCCTTCCCACTTTTTGCCAAAAGTCTCTGCTTTAAAGATGTTTCCTTCTCAGAGAAGTTTTGGTAGAAATGACAGCCAGTCAGCCTCTATTTACAGTTATCTATTTTTGCAGCATCGTTTTCCTGCCTGACCTCATCCCAGAGTTGTCGATATGTTTATCTGCACCTGAAGCTCTCTCCTACACTGTGCCAATTTGCTTAATTTCCCTTTATTATCATTACCCCCTACTAATGGAGCTCATTAGTGTTATATTTCTGCATCATCCCTTTTCAGCTGTTTTCATTCACACAATTATTGAAAAATACAGATTAGTTTGAGAACAACCCAAATCTTCTCTTCCATTCTCAAACCTGGAAGCAGCCATACCATTGCTCCTAAATGCTGGACTACAGATCAGTCATTACTGCTACTTGTAGATAAGAGTCCTGTCAGAAATATAAGACTTAATTCTCAGAATTGTCAGGAATGGTGTTCCCATTAAAATCAGATGCCTTTCATTGCTACAATGGGTAATGCAAACTTGTTTGGCTGGATGTATGTGTCTCCATCCAGACTTCTAGTGGGCAATGTAAGCAGGAAATGGTTACTGTTCTTAGGTGGATATCTGAAAAAAGGACATGTGATTTGGGCTCAAGAAATAGTAAGTTCTCTCCACAAGTGGAATGATAAATGACTGTGTCTGATTTAGAATGCAGGTTAGATCAGATGAACCCAATTACATTTAAAACTGTGTGAGTCGAATCAGTTGTTACATCTGTTCGGTGCTTCACCTGCGTTTGAAACCCTAGGATATTGTTCTATGTTTACAGTTTCTCATCACAGTCTTTGAGCTTCGTCCTTGCTAGTTTCTAATGACCCAAGCTGATATGAGCCAGAGGACCTCAGGAGAGAGAGAAAACACTGGTCTAACTGAAGCAGCCCTACAGCTGACCAGAACACTGGAATGGGTCTTTCGAGTTTTTGGTTCTGACAAAGACTTCTGTTTATCTCCAGTTTCAGATGAGCATCTGCCACCCACCCCTATTTTGTCTTCTTCCTGCAAAATGCAGGGTCTCTGTCTTGAAGACTGTGCAACACCAGCCATAGGGGGATCCTATTGTCACTTAACAAAAGAACAGTCTCCTTTACAAAGTGGTTAATTTTAGGTAGCCAGCTTTTCCTATATTCATCTTTGTTATCTCAGTCACAGTCTTTTTCTTCTGTGGTACATTCACCTATCAGAAAAACTGTTCCACTCAAATTTTCCACAGAAGCTTGAATATTTGAATCTTCCTTATGTGTATCAAAAATGACAATACTATAGGAAACCTGAGTGAGGATCCCATGATGCCCTTTTCAATATGATGATTTAAGGCTGTTTTCCAGGCTAAAACGTGCTATAGTTCTACATTGTCTGGTTAGAAGACAGTGTCTCAAACTGAATTCTCCATAATAAAAAAGAATTTACTCAATGGATGCCAGTCAGCTCAGTTCCTAGGCACCCAGTACACCAAAGTGTACTCAGCTATTGGAAATAAGATATACTTACATGTGTATTTTATATATATTTAAATAAGTGTAAATTGGGTCTTCTGGAAGGATATTTTATTAAATTGTACTCATAAATAGTTTCTCAGACATTTAAATTATATCAAGCCACATTTTAATTGTTAATATGTAACCTTTATAAAACATAATCATATTTTATCTATTTATGAGTCAGTGCTTTAACACAACAACAGCCAGACAAGGCCTGAAATCACCATTTCTTTACTAGGATGCGACTGAATTGTAGAAGGAGGTCTGAAGGAGGCTTGAAATTTGAGCTAGGCTGAATTGGCATTAGAGATGAGGCAGTCCCTCTTAATAAAAATGGATTTGGTGCAATGTTTCCAGTTTAGACTCAGACCTTGTAATGCTTTACTGCGTAATGGCATTTCAAGACAGCATTCTCTCACATTTTGATCTGATCCATTTTGTCTGGGAAGCAATGTGTGAATGGTACAAGAATAAGAGAAGGGCTGTGTTATGCTGTGCTCTCTGCTCTTTCTCCCCCTCTGTGTTACAGTTCAGGACTGCAGTAATACAGCGGCTCTGCTCCTGCTTGGACATGGAGCCAAATATTTCCAGGTGTGCCCTGACAATCATTGGGAAAACTTTCATTTGTTCTCAAGGAAGGTACGAATCACTTAAAGAAGCTGCTCACAGCTAAATTTTCTTTATTGAATGCCTGATTGCAAAGTTTCACTCTGGTGCTTCTGAGGGAGCATTGTAAAGTGTTCAAAGAGCTTGCCAGTATTGGCGTTTGTGGGTGAATCGAATTAAACTCTCTCCTGCATGTCTCTGAGGCAGAGAGATAAAGTGAGTAGATTTTAGGTAAGCTTGCATCTACCAGAGACTCAAACCACACAATCCTTGGAGGCTGTTTTTTCAGTGATCATGGAATAATAGAATCATTAAGGTTGGAAAAGGCCTCTAAGGACTTCAATGTTAGAGATTTTGAATTAGGATGACCTGTGGAAGGAATAGGAATGATGGGTGCAAGCAGTTCAGTTTTCAGGACATGGTTATTGCATATGCATTATTATCCTGTAGTATGATCAGAGCCTTATTTTCATATTTCACTGTGGTATGGAGATTATAAGATCCAGTGTAATACCAATATAAATAAATAAATTCAGCTAGTATTAGGACAAGCAAGACAGAGAGAAGTGACCTTGCCAAAAGTATTGCTTTGGCTGCATGATGAGGGAATATGTGCTGACTTCTGCATCTCTAATCAAAAGCAAATCTCTTTCTGTGCATCCTTTTGGATCAACTTTATCACTTCTCTGCTCTGTTGCACCTTTGCCTTGACTTTCCCAGTGACTCTAGTTTTGGCAAATACTGTAGGTTTTGGATTACAGCACCACTGAAAACTGTGGAGCAAAACCATCAGGAAAGTCTGAAGATTCCCATAGTTGCACATGGACTGTCTAGATATGGGAGAGTGTTCTGGATTCTTGGATCAAGCAATTTTGCACTATTTTATTCTTTATTAAAAGGCAAAGTGAAATGTAATAAATATACATACAGGAATATGGTTTTACTTCTGCTTCTATAACTACCAGCTCAGAAATAAATAGGTGCCTTTTGACTGTAGGCACAAAGCTGCAGTTCTGCCACAGAAATTGAGCTATTATTTCAGAGGAGATACAGAGGCTGGAGGCAGGGGGAACATCAGGCTGAATGGTAACATTAGATTGAAAAAAGGAGATCTACTGCAATCTTTTCACTAGAGGAAAGCAAGGACAAACAATGTTAAGCAACATGGTTTGCTGCAGCAACCTGCTAATGTCAGCACAGTCCCCATCTCCTCCTGTTTGTTTCAATGCCAAAGGTCTCTGGCAGGAGTGTCAGGATCTGTCCTTTTTCCTTTCATTCCTGTGGCTTGACTGCCCCAGTGATCCCCAAACTGCTCTCTTAGACTTAGTTCTTCCCTCTTACTGCCTTGTATTTGTAGGACAGTGTTTGGTTCTACATGCTGTGCATTTCCTTCTACTGTTCTGAGGGTTGCTGCATCCTCTCTCCTATCCATAGCTGCTGCTTTTAATTAGTGAATTGGGATAGGAAGAGTCTGTATAGAGATACAGAAGCAACTATGAAGGCTGGCATGTGTTGGAAATGTTTCTCTATGAAGAGATAGCTAAACCAAAAAGAATAAATTTTGACTTTTAGATAATCCCTCAAGTTTTCCAAATAGTTTCCAAACCAGATTGGTACAAGTGTGTGAAATACATAAAAAAATAACTCCTGGAAAAGCACAAATATGGCTGTGAGCTTTGTCTGTGGTTTTTTAAATCACCCATCTTGAAATACACAAAGGGACACCTGAAGGACAGATCAGCACCACAGTGAAAGTGATTATTTTCTTCCTTTTTTCGATTCCTTCATTCTAATCTACTCTGATAGGCAGAGTGGTTGTTCTGACACAGTCATGGCCTGAGACTTTGTCCTGGATTTCTCTGGACTAGAGTTAATTTTCTTCCTATGATGAAGAATGGTGAGCAGATCATACGCAGAGCCAAGTCCTTTCCTTCTTTTTGTACTGCTCGTGAGGAAGTTGGTGTTATGTGGACAGGTGACCCAAATTAACCAAAGAGATATTCCAGACCATGTGACATCCTGCTCAGTATTTCAGGCTGAGGGGAAGAAGGAGGAAAGAGTGGGTGTTTGGAGTGATGGTGTTTGTCTTGCCAAGTCACCGTAAGGTGTGATGAGGCCCTGCTGACCTAGAGATGGCTGAACAGCTGCCTGCCTACAGGAAGCAGTGAATGAATTCCTTGTTTTGCTTTGCTTGTGTGTGTGGCTTTTGCTTCCCCTGTTAAATTACCTTTATTGGAAGCCATGAGTTTTCTCACTTTTATTCTCCCACAGCCTGCTCTTTGAGCAAGTGGCTGCACGGTGATTTGGTGTCTGGGCTTAAACCACAACTGACATACAGGTATTTTTGCACTGATGCAACACAGTATTTCAGCTTGGAGTAATGAGAAGTGGCAGGAACATCTTGTCCTGGTAAGTGTTTTCATGAGCTTTTTTCCAGATTACATTCTAGAAAATGGTACAATCAAGAGAATACACCTCTAGTTTATACCTAGTGTAACATAAGATATACTGCTGGACTTGCTTGTGTTTGTCCTACGGGGTGTCTGTTATGTCCCTTTCGCCACTCTGCATTAGCAGTCTAATGATAGAGCAAGAACAGTCTAATAAAGCCTGGAAAGTTTTAAAATTAATCCCATTATGGAATTAAACAATGAATGTGCAAGGATACATCATTGCTGTTTATTGCAATTTTAAGCCATTTTTCTTAAGTATACAAATAAATATGTATATTTATACATACACACATTCCACACATATTTATATGGATTTAACATACTCTGTTTGAAGCAGCTCTGCTGATCAAACTCAATGCCAGACTGGTCTTCAGCACTGGATGAAGAGAATAGGATGATGAGACAGTAGTGAAGTGAGTACCTCACTGCCATTTTCAGAGCTGCTTTTGACATGTGGCTGGACCCTACTGTTACTTTCCCAGCTGTGAGTCACTCCATGCTTCTCTGCAGGTTGGAGTGAAGAAACTTATTCATGGTTCCAAAACACTGGTGTTATCACATGGGCCCTGTGCTGAGCAGCCAACCTGACACTGTTTTCCCTCATCCCACAGCTCAGGGCTCCCCACACTGGTAGTGCTGTCTGTGAGAGAATATGGATAGCCACCTAGAATGGCTTTTTACTTCCATTTGTAAAGAACAGGCCTTGGAATGGGGTGACATGGAAGCGTTTATGTGTAGTTACTTCAGGCAAAATAATCTCACAGGTGATGTGCTCAGGTAAGGAATACTGTCTGCTGCCAGTTCTTAGGCTTCTATTTCTTTTCCAGTGTTTTGCTCCCTAGTGTCCACCTTACTGCGCTGCAACAAGACTTTCAAAGGATCTTGAGCATTTCTGCACAAACTAAGATCAGGAAAAGTTTAACCTTAAGCATGTCTACATTTAAATGTAAAGTAAACAACAAACACATGCACATATATAGAGAGAGGGAGAAAGAACTGCCTGAATTTTGCAGAAATTATTCATATAACAGCATTTATGGAACTTAACTGGTGATTTAGACACATAGGGAAAACCAAATACATATCCCTGGGAATATTTATTTTCAAATATGACCGAACATTTTCAATCATCACATTTGCATGTTTGCCTGATTGTACAACTGCTAGGATGCTGTCAATTGTGATAGAAGATGGCACTGCCCTGCCATTTGATGTGAAATCCAGGATGGGCTGCTGGAATGGCTCTTCTTTTTTTTTTTTATTTTTTAAATTCTTATGACCCAAAAGTCCCTTTGTTTTGCCTAGATTTTAGCTGTGATAAATCATGTTTTAGGCCCTGGTGAATGTCACAGAGCTGTGCAGGGACTGCATTTTCTTACAGAATTCATACCATGATCTACTAGAGTGCCAATCTGTCTATAGAAAGAGCATTACATATACATATACATATACATATACATATACATATACATATACATATACATATACATATACATATGCATATGCATATGCATATACATATACATATACATATACTTATACACATACACATACACATACACAAATACATACACATATACATATACACATATACACATATACACATATACACACACATATTGTAGAAGGAAGATAGCATCAGTCTGATGTGGAAACAAGGACTGAGAGGCAGAGTAATTTTACATTCATGGAAATCTCTTCCATAGATCATTGGTGCTACATGGGAAGTCTGTGCCATTATCCAGACAAAAGGATGTGTCTGTCAGATTTGTCTGCGAAAGTGGACTGCCTGTTATAGTTACTGCCCAGATAGCAGCTTGATTTATTATCAACAACATCACCACTGCCATAACACTGCTTCATGCTGCACCATGAGTGGCTGTGATGCTAAAAGATGTGACACCACAGTTATGTAACTGGGCACACCACAAATGGCCTAGTGGGACTTGACATAAGTGTAATCCACAAAGATTTATCGAGGGATTCATGAACTAAGGCATGTCAGCATTTTCCTGTGTTTTCTTGAAGGAAGAACCAAATGGACAAATAGGTGCCAAAGTATATCTTTATCCCACAATATTGAAAACCCCAGGGGGAAATTTTGATTATAACCTAAAAAAAGTCACTACTGCTTTGAAAAGAATTTCAATTGCTTCCTTTTGTTCCAGCACTACTTTAACTGTGCTGTCTCAGCATTGCTTTGTGTGTGACTATGTAGCAAAAAGGAAGGGTAATTCCATCAGACAATAAACAGTGTGCTCCTTATGTAAATTTATTCTCATCATGCTTTTGACCAAGCTCAAAAACTCTTATATTCTCAGCTGACAGTCAGAAGGCTAGCAGTGCAGAGCAAAGAGCCTGGCAAAACAAAATGTCAAAGCTGAGTTTTTGAGGTGGGATTGTCTTGGTTTATTTTTGTGGGTTTTTTTTTTTTTTGGCGGGGGGGGTGTGGCAATTGTGGTATTACCAGCTTTGTGTGTGCTATCCCTTACAGAGTTCCTGATATTTGGTTTCATGTGGGAGAAGGTGGAATTTCTGCAATTAATAACAGTGTAATAAGTTCTTACTCCTCTCCCTCTCCTTGCATCACTTCTGCACCCAGGGCTGATGGCCTAGGACTGAGGATGTGAGCACTACAGCCTGTCTTGGGTTATTATCTTACTTATTCTTTCCCAGAGACAATTAATTTTCTTATGGGGAACATCTGTCAGAGCTAGATCTAGGAAAAGACAAAACCCTACCTTCTGCTAGAAGGACTGTTAAACTTTTTTCAACCTTATACTTTGCTTGGAGGTTTCCTGGAGGAGTGGTGCAAACCTTCTAAACCTTGATAGATAGTGAGGAAAGACTGGGCTATGTAAATAGATGCACTAGGTTCAGGGAGGCTCACACAGTTGGTAGGAAGTCCTTTGGCATTCTGGTTTCACTGTTTTTTGCTTCCTCCTGGCAGAAACACAAATGGCAAGTTGAAGAACATTTCACAGTGTGCTTTGGATTCATGTAGGCAGGACTTTTCTGAACTAAACGTGGGAGAGAGAGAAGGAAGATGGAAAACTCAGCCATCTGTCAGCATTTTTACAGTCACATTGAGAAGGGACATTTTTATTCTCAGGGCTTTTGGAAAACCTTCCCCGACAGCACATTTCACAGAGGACTCTTCCTGACAGGGGCTGCTATCTATTTAGTGACACATCTGGGGAAGTAGATTGCACTGTGCAGAGTTGAAGTTCACTGCAGGGCTATAAGTAGTTCAGGGAAGTGGAAGATTGGTGGGAAAAGAAGATTGAAGCCTTTCTTGTGGCTTGACTCTAACACTGAAGTGCATCTTTAGCTGATGTTTATTTACTATCTGGGAATATCCACTGTCACCCAACCAGGTTCTTAAACCTATGGACAGATTTTCTAATGCATACACTGAAAATAATTAACAAATTGGAAAAAACCCACTGTCATGAACACAACTAAGCGCTTACTTCCCTGGTATTACAACCATCCATCCCAACCTGCTCTTTCTCCCAGCTTTTTGGGGTCTTTCAAAAAGTAAGCAGAAAAAAAACTTGAAACAGGTAACAGAATCATCTGGATGTATTTTGCTCTTCAGGGGGCAAAAAAATGCATTAATAGCAATGGTAGTAGTAATACACAAAAAATAGACCTTCTGTATTTCTTCCTATATTTCCTGTGATGGAGCACACAGTCTCTTGAGTGCATTGTGCATGGATGTGAAGCAAAAACCTTCTGAATTTCCCATTGTTCACTGTTACACTAATAATATTGTTTATGGCCAAGAAGGAATCATATCAAGGAAGAAGTAAAGCCAGAATTTTATTGTTAGTATGATTAAAATATTGAGAGACCATTCAGTTTTATTTCTTCTCTAATTGTTGCAAAAATGAATAGCAAGGTAGCTGGAGTACTGCTCAGAAATTGTCACAGACACAGACAGAGACACACACACACATAGTGTCTCTCCTTAAATTAACCCCTTTCCTTGATTCTGTGCTCACCTGTCTGCTGGTCCTTTGTATTCTGGAAATTCCATAATGGTGGAGGTCATGGATGAATGTTATTGTGAAGTTTCAGCATCCAGAATCCTTTGCCAGGAAGAAAGTTCATGTTATAAATTCCTCTTTGTCCCTCTAGGCTCACTTGAGATAATTTGTATATGTTGATGAGATACTGCTCTCTTCTACAGTGGTCTGCAGCTCCATGTTACACCCAAATTGAACACACCCTGGACTATTTCAGGATGTTCACTCTTTGTTCTGTTCATTACCCCTGAACTCAGTTTGTCCAGCTCCAATTCACATTTTAGCTGACTGTGGGCAATCTCTCAGCAGCTGTGCTCCTCTGTGCCACATCCTGTGTCCTTCCCAAGGCCTCTGCTGTCCCACCTGGGTTTGTCAGCACTTTGTCACCAGGTTGCTGTTGTATAAATGTCATTGCACATGGAGTAGCAGCTTGTCATTGCTGTCTATGCAAAAACTGTGATTGTACCACACCAAGAGAAGCAAAAGAGATCAGGCAGAGGCACCTGGTCAGCTGGAGGAATTGCTGCCACAGCCAAGAGAAGCAACACAAAGCTGCAGACAGCCAAGGAAAGTTCAGAGAGGGCAAACCTGAGAGGTCTGAGTTCATACTTGCACTTTGCTTGCAAAGCTTACAGTCTAATTTACTAGCAATGGCAGTGTTCTGAAAGAGGGTCACACATACAGGAGAGAGAAATATTTGGTCAGCTTTGTGCTGGAAATACTCTGGCCCTGACAGCACTGGATGTGAAGTTCTAGAGAGCCTGGAGGCAGGTTCAGGTCTCAATTTTACGTTACCCAGCACACCTACTTTCCAAGCTGAAAATGCAAGCAAACAGCAGAAGAGGAAGCTAATTTCCTTAAACTCTTCTTAGAAGTATCTGTGTGCTCCTGCAGGCAGGTTGAGAATATGGGGTGTTCTGCATGGAGACATGGGCACAGCATCCTGTGTTCAGGCCTTTGCATCACCACAGGCTTCCTGTGCACCCTCTGCTCAGTCACTTGGTCTGTCTGTGGTACACTCCCCTCCCTCACTGTTAGCATCCTGCAGCACCTTGTATCGAGAATATGGGGATGGCTGGGTCACCAGGGGCTCACTGCAGCTGCTGGAAGCAGGAAAGTGCAAAGGAGGATGGACAGGCATGCTGGAAAAGTAGCATGCACAATCAGATGAGCACAGAAGCCTTGTTTACTCAGAACCACATCCATCTGTCTCTGAGTACACAGACCTTCAAATGGCATTTCCAGCTTTTGAAAACTCTTAATGTTTTAATTTTATCCCTGTTCTTTACCACAAAGATAATAATAAGATAATTAATAATAAAATTTGTCACAAAATCCAAGCACTTCTGGCTGCCTTTCTTCTTAGACGGGATTTCTGCTGAATTACTACAACCTAGGCACAACAGAATTTTGCCTTTGAACTCCTCTTTCTCCTTCTTTCCCTCATTCCCTTCCCAGTGAATAGGCTCTTAAAAGCCCTGAAGAAGACATAGTCAATCCACAGAACTCTACACAGGATGGCTCAGGTGTTCTGCTAAGGATCATGGTCCAGGGAGAAGAGTACAAGGTGCTGTAAGGTCCATATATGTGACATACCAATGTATCTGTGCATGCTGATAGCCAGCCCTGACCTGCTAGGAAGACAGAAACGTGAAAAGTGGCAGAAATAAGAAACAGCAAAAAAAGAGAGCACTTGTTTAAAGAAGTTGCTAATAAATAATGGGTGTTGGGAAGACAATGACACCATATGTGTCAGGTAAAGGTAAAGAAAACCTACGGACTCCCAAGGGAGTACTTCTACTCCTAGCCCAGCCCTCTCCAACAGCCCTGGTGGATCCAGAGGAGTTGAGCTCCCCATCATCACAGCTGTTGTCCTTAGTGTGTTTCCTGACAACCTGCTCTCCACACCCAATCCCATCTGTGAGCAAGAAGAGCCACAGGAGGACCAAGAAGATTCTATGCCATGGCTCTCCACTCTCAACCAGATCTGAGGAAACTCATTTGTCCTGAAAATCAGCTACTGAGAGACCACTGTGATTTGGAGTGGGACCACAGGTCACAGTACATGTGCCCACAGCTGCAGGCAGTGGGTGTTTGTACCTTCCCCAGGACTGTGAATGAGTGTGCACATGTGTGGGGGGTGTCTGTGTGGTGTGATTAATTGACAATCTTCAATATCAACCAGATAGAAAGCAGAGAGGCCTCAGGTCTGGGCTGTTGTGGGGGGGGGGGGGCGGGGGGGGGCGTGCCTGTGATTTTGGGGTGCCCGTGGGAGAAGCCCACGAGGAAGAGGAAGGGACTTGTCCATCAGTGCCTCTGCCTGTGTGAATCCTGCGTGCAGAGGTGCTGTGAAGGCAGCTTGCCAGTGTCAGAGTGTGTGACTGCCCATCCCTTGCGTGTCTGTGTGTGACTCTGGGGTACATGCTCCAATTTGATACTTGCTGAACCTGAAAATAGGAAAGCAGCAACCACATTCCTCAGCCTAGAGACAGGCCTAGGGCCCAGGGCTGGGCTCCAGTATCTGCTCCTGACAGAGTCCATTTTTTTTTTGGCTGCACTCTGTCTCTAAATAAAGCAGTATTTCTGTATTACATATTAACTACTCAGGAAAGATAACTCTGTGCTTCTGCCTGAGAAGTAACTGCAGCCTGTCAGCTGCTGTACCTGCACTCCTGCTCTCTTGGGCAATTGCCTCTCCTTCAGATGCGCCCTAAGAGGTTGAGAAGACCCCAAACTTTAAAAAGAGAGGATCAGAGAAGGTTGTATCTGAAAATTGAAGATTTTTAAATGAAATTGCTCTGTTAGTCAAAGCAGATGGCTCCAGGACCTCTTCCTGATTTGCATAAATTTTAGTGAAGTTAGCCAATGTGTTTATCATCAGAACCTCATCTCTGTTCATGGATGGGATTAACTGCAGTCAGTCTAGAGCTTCATGGACTGAAAACAGCACTTGGGAGATGCAGAGGGCTTAAATTTACCTATTTTACTGGTGCTTCAGGTTAAGAAGATGACTGCCTGCCTCCCACTGGCAGGATGTGAGGATGTGAGAGGATGAGCATGGCTACTTGAGGGGTAGAAGACACACTGCCACTCCTGCCTGCTGCTCTCTCTTCCCTTTCTCAGTGCAGCAAAGTGGTGCCATGTCACCACCCTAATGAAATCGGTCTGTTTATATATCCATTTATGTTCAGCCAGACATTGCACAAACATCAGAAATCTGGAAAGCAGTTTTCAGGCCTAAAAATGGAGAGCCAGGAAAAGATCAACAGAGACTGACAACATGCAGAAATTTTCTGGTGGTGTCATCTTCCTGAAACATCTGCAGTGAAGTGTTTCTTCTCCAGTTTTATTCTTGATTAGCCCTTTCTCTGCATCAGCTTTATTCTATTTTTGTTGGTTAAAGTACAACTCAGACCTTAAATAATTTCTCAAATTAATAGATGCAGAGTATTTCTATCCTTCAAAACAGAAATGAAAATAAAGGAAAGAAATGTCAGCACTTTTAATACAAGGTTGTGGATTTCATGGGGGCTTGACATCCTTCTAGTATTCTCTTTAGTCCCTGTGCAGTAGAAAGAAAAATAAAAACACAATAATTTTCATGCCTTCCTGTGCTAAATGTCAGTGTGAATAGGCTTAAATGTGTTCTCATATCTTAGAGGGCATTTTATTTCCAGGCCATTTGAGAGAGTAGTTACTCAGATTTGTCTGCTGTCACAGAGACTGGAGGAGAGGAGCTGAGTGTTACTTCTGCAGTATCATAAAGAAGTGGAGCACTCATTCATATTCATAATTAATGGAACAAAGTGCTGCACATGCTCTGTCTGGCTCCTCTCAATTTGTGTTAGCTTCCTTGTTTACATACATCCAGTGATCACTTAGCTACTGCTAAGGAACAGGAAATATTTCAAGGTGACACTGGAGATTCCTGTGTATGCTCCCTGACAGACATTGCACTCCTCTCCAACACAAGCACCTCTTTCTTTGCAATGAACCAGTGAGGCCAAGTACATCCAGAAATTGTGCTCTGAAGTTTTTGCTATTCAAGTTTGAAGGTGATGTATTAAACAATACATCATGAAGAAATAAAGATAGAAATTCAAAAGCTGTGTTTGCCTAGTATACCTTGAAAACAACCAAAATTCCTCCCAGATTCTCATCACTAGGGCAGAAATGTCTGTCTTATGCTCTGCCACTGTGCAGGAGGTGCAGAAGTGTAGAAGTGCAGAGCTGCCTGCTTCCATGGCAAACTGGATTCTGGTCTTGACACTGGACCTAGGGCATCTCTGATAACTGCAGACCATCACTCCTGCCTATGAAAGGGGCTGACAGATCTATGCCCACATTTCAAGTCTATTTCCTCAGATTCTTCTCCCAGTAGTGACTGTTTATGGCTGTTTTCCTGTCTTCTGCTGAACTGCACCTTCTTATATGCTCATCTACCAACGTGCTGCCATTCAGCACTTCCCCTACCATTTCTAGTGTATATATGGTGCCTTTAAGGAGAGTGGGAGAAGGAGGAGCAATCCCTGTGTAGGTAATTCTTTAGCAGAAGAAGTGTCAAAGCACTGCTCTTCCTAGTGCTAAGGTTCAGAGACAGTGAGACAGCTGTGGACTGGCTCCTATAATCCCAGCTGCTAATATCTGTGACACTTAAGTCTGTCTTTGGAATCTTTTCCCTGGGACAGCACTCCTGACATCTGTCTGAGATGGGTCTGGTGAAAAAACATGGCAGAAAAGAACTGTGAAAATTACATTGCCCGTTTCCCACGTGCCCTGGTTTGAAAGGACAGGTGTCTGCCAGGAAAGGCAGAAGTTTCCCTTTGAAACAGAGACTTTGGTTCCACTCCCCCCAAGTATTATAATTGTTTGAATAAAGGACTCTAAGGCAGAGATAAGGGGGTGGGAATAACAGCTCTTTTACTAATACATCTAACCGTACAAGCAGAAAACAACAGCACTTGTCAGAATTACCAACAAAACAGAACAGATAACTCTGTTTCAGTTCCTTCTTTAGCTGCAGGCACACTCTCTCTGTGCTTGGTCCGGCGCTGCAGCTGGAACAGGACCCGGAACTGCCGAGGAGCAGGCTGGAGTGCAGGCGGGAGGGGGAGGGGGCGGCAGCGGCCATTCCGGTCTCAGGTGGGAACGGGCTGGAGCGGCGGCTCCTCGCTCACCGTGTGTGTCCGGGGGATCAGCTGTGTCCGCAGAGGCAGGAGGCTGGAACGGGGCAGATGCAGGGCAGATGATCACAGAGGGTCTGGCTCTCCTGTGTTCCACAGCGGGGGCTGCAAACGGGGCGTCCTGCTCTGAGCTCCTTGGAAACATGAGTCCCCTCCGGAAGCCCAAGAGGCCCCTCCGGGAGCCGCTGCCACCGACCCCTTTTGTCTGGAGTCATCAGAGACCCTGGGTGTAACCCGGCCAACTCCATTGGCATGATAATGGGAAAAATTCTTTCAATTAACACAGTAATAGAAAAACACTCAACCCCCAACACCAGGTTAAGCAATGTGCATCTTCATTCCACTTCATCTGCTCGTGAGGTTAAGGATGAAAAGTCTAGTCTAAATGGTCCTTATCTGGCAGCAAGACAAATTGTATGTATTTGTGCTGTTCCTGCAGCTTTACGTTTCTGTTAGCTTTTGTTTTACCTTTCACATCTAATTTGGTCACATTTCTTTAGTATCTATGCAGATTGCTTTCCCTTCTCCCAGTTTCCTTCTGAAAAGCCCTCAGCTACATTTGGTAGTTTTCTTTTCCATATTTCAGTCTCAAATCTCAAGGTTATGCTATTTTACTCTTTGAAGTGTAGAATGCCTCATGTTTACTGGCAGAAGAGCTATGGATGCTGATGTTCTTCAATTCATGCAAAAGCATTCTCTCTTCTTTTCATGGCACTGAAATTGTAGAATTTTTTCAGTGATTTCAGTGTCTTTGATCCTGTGATTAAATCAAGCAGACAGAATGCAATCTTGTGTTGGGATGCCCACACTATATGTCCACTATCCACTCAGTCATGGAAAATGGTTCTCTAAAATTAATTCTGAACACTTTAAGACTTAAAACCTTAAATCCATAAAACCTTTTTTCTTCTCCACCTTTCCCTTGTAAATTCTTTCCTAGTACTAAGTAAACAGTTCATGCTAGATGAGGGTTTAAATTAACTTCTTGCCTAGCAAGCAAGAACAGTAATCTCCACTAAAAAACTTCATGAGGAATCTGAGAGACACAAGCACACATTCTTCTACTTGCCATCCATCCTTTTCTTTGTTTCTCAGCAAATAGATGACTAAAAGTGCCACTTTATCTTATTTGATTTGATTTTATTTTAGTGTCTTATTTGCTTTTAAGACACTATGAGAAAATGTGTGGTTTGTTTTTTTTTTTTTTTCTTTCCATTGTTCCACCTTATTCACCTGGACTTTGAGGTCTCTGAATACACTGATACAAGTTACATCAGTGTGACAGTATGACCAAGTTCTTCTAGATAGTCCATGCATGGAGAGTTAATGTTTAACATAAGATTTGTTTATTTGAACATACCTGATGCTACCCTGGAGTTTGCATTTACCCCAAAGTGTAGGTGGAATTAGCAAAGCACACTTCTTCAATACACAGTTCTATGAAAAATACCACCATGATTCAGTTGCTATTCTCTGTAGTATGCTCACCACCCTGATGCTGCATGTTCCCAGTCTCACCAAGATGATACACATGGCTTGAAGCCAGCTCTACTGCATTGCTGTCTATGTTTTGTGCCTTAACTACCTTGACTGGGACAACTTGATCAGTGCTGCACTGCCATTATATTTTAAATATATCATATAAATAATAAATAATATTAATATGACAATAATAATATATAATAATATATCTCAACTGGAGTCAAAATAACAATGTCATGTTGGCAGTTTTCTATAATGTATCTAAATCCGTGCCTTGGTAGCAGGCCATAATTTTATCAGCAAACTGCAAAAAAGGTGGTATTTTCAGCTGTATTTCATTTCTTCCTCTAATTAGAGAAACTACTGTTTAGGGAACCCAAACAAATTTTCAGCCATTTTTGATAATTTTGAACAAATGACCAGACAGTACAATGAATTTCATTATTGAATTTGAGCTGGCTTGTCTGAAAAGGCTGAAGATACACACCTACATCAATCCAGCTGAAAACAGGGGAAGTAATTAAATTAGCTCCTTTCTCTGGCTATTCAGCTTCCTGTTCAACTATAAAACTGGTGAAACTAATTATTATGGCACAACCATTGATTATAAAAATACCATATTTCTGAAATATGAGCAATAAATATAAGTGTATTCTATGAAAATTGACATACCAGTTTCCTAGGTCTTAAAAAAAATATGATTCTTAATTGTGCCAATAGCCAATAGAGGGAAGAAATGCTGTGAATTACAGAAAACTCTGTGGTAATCTCTGACAAAAGGGAATAAATCATAATTAATAATCTCTAGATTCCATAGAGCTTTTTTTTTCAAAGCATCATTAGAGGAAGAAACAAGATGGGAGACTCAAAAGAAAACCCAGAGGACTTGTAAGAGGAAAAGAAAGTGAATTGAAAATTAATATAGTCAATTAAAAGAAAAAAGTCAGATAGATAATTATTAGCAGGCATCTACCACTGAAGGAAAACTCTAATCTCTAATTTAAAGGGCACAAGAGATCTGTAGTCCTACAGTTATGTTATCATTTTCTCTTACATTCAAAACAGCTATGAAATGTGCTGAAAAATACTTTTAGTACCCAGCTCAGTTTGTTGAAATAGAATAAGATCTGCTGGATAGCAACACATATGATATCTGAAAAGAAATTCTGTTTCCTTTGAGGAAGGCCATGGTAAAGCCTTTATTTTCTAAATAGGAAGATTCTCCACTCTACTGTCTGGGAGAAACAAGCTCCAACTTCCATTGTGAGCCTTTGGATAGTCTGCAATCATGACTTAAGTGGATGTCTTAATCAGCTTATGGTTGATTATACCCTGGAAATTAATGAGTTACTTACCTCAAAGTCTACAGAAAAATATATGTTTTCAGTGACTTTAGTGAGGTGTGAGTGTTTTAGAGGTGAACTGTGTTTGTAACACATGATTTTTTTGTGTTACAGTAAGCCTTCCCAATACACTTCTGTCTAGAAAAAAGCAAGACAAGAGGGGACACTGTGCTGTGACAGGTGTACCTGCACCAGGTTTGACTAATACAAATAGCTTAAGGGTCCTCAAGGGCCTTAAAAGCACTGCCAGATTCACCCACAGATCTTTTCAATTACATAGCACACTGTGCCTTGACCATAATGCTATTAGCTATACGATTTTAGTCCAATTTGCTGTCACTGAAGACTTCATGCATTGTCCTTCAGGTCTACTTTTTGAAAGCTCTGACAGCCTGCATGAAGCCAGTTCTCCCAAGCTATTTTTGACACAGCTGCTTCTCTTGCTGAGCTTATAAATTTATTAATAGAGTTCAATTCTTTCAGGCTTTACATGTTAATGCAAAATGAGACTCAAGCAATCAGAATCTCAGTTGTCAAGTGGCTAAAACTCAGGTAGTGACCAACTGTGGCCTGGTTTCTGTGTGATAGCTGTCATAGCTGCATAAAACTAGTAGAATCTACAATTAAACGGTGAAATAAATATCCCTGTTTTAACACTGTAACAGGCCACACTCCATCTGTATTGGATGTAGCAGGAGAAAATGAAAGGCAGAAAATGGTCTGTATTATAGAAATATTCTGTAATATTGCAGGAAATATTGCAGATGCTTGATTCTGCTGTTAATCCCATTCTTTGGTTGTGTCAGATCTCTATGCCTCATAGAATAATAACAAGTCCAGCTTGTCTTTAGTAAGTATATGGAATATTTACACACTCTTCATTGCCTATCAAAGCATATCCCTATTTATTAAATGTCCAAAGGTTAATGTTAGCCTCCATTTCATCAACAGCACCAGCCTCCAAAGATAAGTTTTCAGTCTAGGCAGCAGCTTTATCCTGGCTGGTTTTGTACAGGGATGGACAAGAAATACCTTGGAGGTGTCTACAAATTTTTCTCAATTTTTCTTCAAACAGCTCTACTTGAACATTCACCTTTATTATGTTGCACACAAATCTTGATATCAGGAATTAACTGCAGCTGTTTTGTAAGCTATTTATCATGGAAATTTGTCATTTTTTCTCTGCAATATTTGACTGCTGCTATCCATATCTGGTTTGAATCAACTTCGTAAAAGATTTGGGAGATAGGATCCATTTCTTTCATTTTGTGGGACTATAGTTCATAAATAAAATTTTCTGCAAGCCAAAACAGTAGGTATTTTATCAACAATAACTAAGAAAAAGAAAATATGCAGTTGTTTGCTTTCAATTTTAAAACTGCAACCAATTCAATTCTGATGTGGAAAATACATCTCTTTTTCTAGTTTAATTTTCGTTTTCAGTATCCTATTTGTAGTGGCTAAGCATTCTCAGCAGTGATGGGGCCTCAGAGTTTGAGAGAAATGTCCTGTCTGTTAGAGTGAAAGACAGACATAGCCAAACAAGTACCATTGCTTAGTGATGGTGGGTGCTCTTGAGTCTGACACAAATTTTAAGGTCTCTTCTAGCTTGTTACAGCTGGTGTAGTACACTATGGACTTTATTTAAGTAACTGTCATTTATAAGAAAACAGCCATAACCTCCAAATTATGTGTTCAGAAGGTTTTGTTCTTCTTAAACTTGGTGTTTCCTGTTGGTTTTCAGTTTTCATTTCTTACTGAGAAGGAAAATAGACCGATCATCATCTAGGCTTTTTAGAACTTGTTATTTTATTTTTGGCTCTCTGTTAACTTCTCTGACAGCACTTAGGCAGGAGTTCGTGTGCAAGCACTCCTAGTGTTTTGATCTCTAATCCATACTCTTTCCTTTGGAGCAGAGAAAAATAGTGCTTTAAATTCATATATGAGTTATGTTCTGTTCCACCATCATGAGTAAAGCCGAAAAATGACCCTAAAACACTGCTTAATCTGTTGGGAAGATAAACTTGCATAATGGCAGGAAGCTGTTCAGCAAAGAGATGAAATTGGAGAGAAATTTTTTAATTTGGTTTTCCCATCATCTTAATATAATAAGCAAAGCAATTTTGTACAGCAGGTCAAACAGTCTACAAATGCAATTTATCAGTACCAGAAGGATATGACAAGAAATTGTAGCATACAGGCCTTCTTGCACTTAAGGAAAGGGAATGCTGCAAAGCCCTTCTTCCTGTTGCTCTTTGGTCTTGCCTCAGCACTCAATTTAGGATTGAAGGTGGAACTAAATTCTCATTTTGTATGCTTGTTAGGAAAATCATGTTATTCTCATTATTCTTTAATCTGTGTCTCTTTAAAAAGGGTGGATGAACTCTTTATGTCAATCTAATATATTTAGCTACTCAGTGCTGCTAGCAGCACTACTCCTAAAATCCTCTATGCTAAGAAACTGTTAAAGTCCTAGGACTTAAGTATTGGATCCAAAAGGCATTAAGAAAGTCACATTTAATGTCCTAATTCATATAAGATCATTCCAGAATTATCTGGCTGCCTCTGATTATAGTTTCTGCACAATATGAGATAATCAACCACAGCAACAGCAAAATCATGTTAAATATTATCCAGTAGTCCATAACCATGTTACTTGTGGAATTAAAACCCCCAAACATTTCTTTCAAGTTTTTTGTGCCCTGGTGGTCTGCTGCTAATAATAATGCTACAGGTCACTTGGCATTAATCATTTCAGTGCTCTATGTCAGCAACCAGTCAAATCCTGTGTCTGCTTTGGTGAAACTTGCCGTTCAGACCTGCTCTGGAGTAAAGAACATAGATGACAAGACAGATGGTCTCCAAACGACCTCTCTTTAGCCTCTGAAAATCTTCTCAGCAGACTTATTACTGTGGCACACCACAGGGATTTAGAGCTGAACAGTCAAGTGCTGCACTGGATGAAGATCTAAGGAGATGAAGAGCTAGGGTTTTTTTCACAAATGTGTAAATGTGTGGGCAGGACTCAGCTTTGCTGGCTCTCAGCTGCTGGGGAGGAGCAGCAGGTGAAGGAAGTGCTGCCTGCTGCCAGCTTTATGCTTTCTTCCCCCAGACCCTGCCTGTCAGGAGGACATGTGGCAGCTCTGCGCCATCCCCATCCAGGTGCTGCCGTGCAGGCACAGCACCCCACCTATCCTCATGCATGGTCCCAGCTCTGCAATCAGTGAGGGCCAGCTCTGTGTCCTTGCCTTGGGACTGACTTCTGCATGTTTTGTGCTCTCCTTCAAGCCATGTCCAAACTGTTCATGCTACATATGCAGCAGTGTGGTATGAAATGTTTTCTGCTAAGTTGAGGGCATGGAAACCAGGCAATGAAGTTGATAATTTCAGTCTTGAAGGCAAGATTTAAAATTCACCAGTGGAACACATTCCAATGTAACATTTTTTTTTTTTTCCAGGATTATTTGTTTTAGGGAATTATAACAAATTTACCAGGAAGATACATTGTGGGGAAGGAATTATCTTCCTACTGCTGTTCAGGTAGACCAAGTGAAGTTTCAAGAACTTCAATTTTGGCAACAATAAGTTTGCTATCTCCAAAAAGCTCCACACAGATACCTGGCAAACGTTTATATCTGTCCTGGAAAACTATTTGTTCAAGTGTTTTTCTATATATACTGAGTAGCACATAGAAGAGTGCAAGTGCATGCTTACTGCAAAGTGAAAAGCATTGGTTCAGCAGTGCATGCTTACTGCAAAGTGAAAAGCATTGGTTCAGCAGATGCAAGCACTCTTCCCCAGGCATTGTGAGCATGCAGAATTTCAAGCTTCATGGGAAAAGGCCAGAGTCACAAAACCTTGGCAGTGCTAATCTGGTTGTGATGAGTCATTGCTTGCTGGTAATGGAATTCTTTAAAGAAAAGAGTGAGTCATCTTGTGCAGTACCAAGCAGGAATTGAACTGCCTCTGGGCATAGAATTACAGGAAAGTAAAGCCAGGGAAATCCTTTTAGTGCTGCAGTAAAAGCACACAGATTACAGGTGCTGATGCTAAATTGATCAGCCAAAGAGAACAGGAGAGACATGTGACTCTTAATGCTAGCCAGCAGAAGAATTTTAGCTAGAATGTCCTAGATGACCTCTCAGTAGAAAATTATGTATGCTTTGTTGCTGTCCTGGTTTCTGACATGGGAATTTTGTCCAAGCCTGCCAGAATGATCTGAGAGCAATCTTTGTGACAGCACAAAGCATTAAAGCATTTTTAAACTGGTCCTAAATTCAGTATTTAAAGAAAGTGCATAGAGTGGAGAATTTTGTGGCAGGGAATCACCCCATGTCTGGAACATGGGGAAGAACATCTGAGCAGCTTAAAAGCTCCCCTTCTTTCTCCTTGATCTGAAGTTGCTATGAGAACTGCACAGTCTCCTTGTGTAAATTAACACCTGTGTAGTGCCTTAATGATTTCAAGACTGCCTGAAATTTGTATAATGATGCAGATTCAATGCTGTGTCTTATTCCCTCAGTGTCTTTTCTTGTGACAGGAAAATGTGCTTGTTCCACAGAATCACGGAAGGACTGAGGCAAGAAAACCATCTAGAGATTCTGAATCCAGGTATACTACTAAGATAAGGATCAACCAGACCAGGCTGCTCAGAGATGTGTCCAGCTCAATCATGAGCAAGATGAAGATTTCACAACTTCTCTGGGCAGCATTTCTCAGTATTTGATCACATTCCAAGAAACTAAGTTTTCCTTTATGTTCTTTTTATGACTTTTTTTTTCCTCAGACTTGCTGTATATAATTCATCTACAGCTAGACAGGAATCTCAAAACCATTGCAGATGCATTACTCATCAGCAATAAAGGGTTGGTGTTCTTCTGTGCCGTGCTCAACCATTCCACCTGGGTAGGGTGGTACCTGCTTAGGGTATAATTCATCAGAGGGGCTCTGCAGGCTGCTGCTGTGAGAGTTGTATACACTGTGCCATTATCCATCAGGCTGACCTGTGTCATGATGCATTTCTGTAACTGCAGCAGTGCCATTGCTGCTGGTACAAAAGTTCCCACCTCATCATATGGAATGAGCTGATTTGATGTGGGAGGACTCATGTAACTATGGGGCTTGGCACTTCTTGCAGTCTGCTCAGAGCAGTGTCTCGAGAGTACCTGATTTTTCAGTTCATCTCTGACAGGAAATAAAACTTATACTGCTTTTCCAGACCTGGCCTTTCTAAAGAGTAAACTAAGGGGGCAGGTGTGCTTTTTCTTTTTTTTTTTTTTTAATTATCTCTGTCACAGTGATAAAGTGTAAATATACTTTCATTTTTAGGGCACTTTTTGAGGCATGTACTTCATTCCAACCAATAATGTCCTCATCTGTTCTCAAGCTTCTGGCTTTGGCAGCCTGTTGGTTCAGATTGGTGCCACGTCCCAGGTCTGGCCAGGGAGATCCCAAATCCTCGTAAGAGCAGAGGACTCTTATCCCTGATATAAAATGCTGGAATGACAGATACCCAAACATAGGTCATACCAGCACCCTCTTTTAATGTGTCATTCTTTCTTTTGGTATAGTGACAAATCATCAAAGTTTTATAAGGAGACATAGTACATTGGCAATCTGGAAAAAAAGCAAATTTTCCAATGTTTTGGTAGCTGTACTAACCAGCACATTTGATGCCCAGTTTATGCCACCAAACTGTTACGGCAGATGTTGCCCAGCAGAATGTATCATTGTGCTTGCAAATATTTTTCATTTTCTCTTCCAGGTCTCTTATTTCTGTGATGTCCTCAGGAGCAGTTAGTGATGCTGACACGTACAAACAAACTGAACTTGTTTGGGAAGGGGTAGGAGGACAGAGGGAGAGGAAGTACAAGCAATCTCACTCTGTGAATTTCATCATTCATAACATGATGGTCAATCTGAACAACTGGGAACACGGTTGCCACTGTCAAATACAAAGTCTGTGAAATTCTGTTTTCCTTTGCTGTGCCTACTGGGTCGTTTTGTTGCTACATGCATGCCGTCTTCCTTTGATTCACTTTCCAAGTAGGGATTGGAGGTGAATGTTTGTCATCTGGTTCTGGCAGTTTACAAAGCATTAACCTTTAATTTTTTATTTTATTTTAACAACTTTCTGCCTCATTTTCTTCTTGTCTTTCAGCTCAGTGTTCTTGTGCTTGCCTTGATTCTCACTGGGATTTCAGAGGCATGGAGGAGCAGCAGCAGCAGCAGCGCTGATCTGCTGACAGGTTCATCAGAAGTCTGTAAATTCTTGTTGTCTTGTTTGGCTTTCCTTGTAAGTAGAGGAGGATACACTGGTGTCATAAGTACATCTGGAATTTCTGTCCCTGCTATGCTTCTGCAAAGAGCTGAATATCCCAGCAGATGGAGTAAGATAAACAGCAAATTCACAGCCATTGATATGTGCTAATTTCCATCACAAATTGAATGCAAACTGGATGTCATGCTGTTAACAGGATATATATATATATATATATATATATATATATATATATATATATATATATATATCTAGGCTGTAGTCAGCTAGTTGGAAGGGTCAGATACTTGCCCCTGCTTTGCAGTTCTGTGAGTTAGTGTTAACTGGGATGGCAGATGTCTCAGAAGTAAACTACCAGTAACAGTCAACTGGAAATTGTATGCTTCCCCAAGGTCCACAAGCACCTTATTGTCTACAAAGAGAGATAAATCAGGGGAGGATGTCAGCAGTTCTTATTAGTTATTCAGTCTTTTATTAATGAAAAAAAAGAATTTTTTTTTCATGTAATTCAACATCTTTTCATATAAAACAAAAACAATGTCACAAGGAGAAACCCTGTATTATTCAAAAGCCCATAATTTCTGCAGAACATTTTGCAAACATAAACAGCAAACCTTGGGTGGCCTACACAATCAAAAATACATGTCTTTTCACTTGCCAGCAGCAGGAGTATGCCAAGAACTGAGTCAGAAATTACCCCCAGGAAGTTTGTTTTTGAAAATAGGCAGGTTGTATTAGGATGCATGGAGAGCCTGTGGGAGTAAGAGGCTCTCTATGTGCCATGAGTTTGAATGTCATTGTTGCGCTTGCTTAGGCTTGCAGATTGTGACAGGCCCTTGAAAATGCCAGAGAAATAATAATAAAGAAAAGACAGCTAGGGATCTAATCCATGTTTATTTTCTTTTGGTTTTGTTTTGGTTTGGTTTTTTAAGGTTTTTTGTTTTGTTTTGTTTTGGGGTTTTTTTTTCCCTTTTAGATATAGTTCCTGCTTCTATGAGTAAACTAGGAAAACTGGTAGCTTTCCTGCTTGAAAACTCCCACATCTTCTGCTACACTAATATTTGTGTTCCTGGTGCTATTGTTTTGTTACCTCTGCAGAAGATTATGCTGCTTTCTTCCCCTTTATAAACTACTGCTTTCCCTCCCCCTTTTTTTTACTATAACTTGGGCTTTATTCAGTGACTGAAGAGCATAAATGTATGTGCTGGTATTTGAACTGCTAGCAGCCATCTTGCAAGTATCTTGAGTTAAAAACATGTTCAGGGGTTTTTTACAGAACTTCTGACATGAAGCAATAATGTAATGCTGTCCATGCAGAATGCTAGAATGTGAAACTTGGACTGGAACAATAATATTGTATGTCAGCTTTTGATAAAACTGTATAAAAAAATTATCATTTTCAAGGTACACTTATCATGCAGAGTCATTCACAATCCTACCCCTAAAGAAGAAAAACAATAAAACAAAAAAATTCTCCTCCAAAAACCTTCTCATATTAAAAAAATGTACATTACTTAATCTGCATCTGTATATATATATGTATATAAGTGTATATAAGTATGTATGTATGTATGTATGTATGCATGTATGTATGTACATTGTAAGATTATGTAAGTGCTGTTTCTTTCCCTTTCTATTTTGGTTTCTCAGCATGACTGCAGTTGTCTACAGAGATAATTGGAATATTTTTGCTCCTGTTGCCCTAAAGAAGGAGAGCAGAAGTGTTGTTACTGTTTCACAGACGAAGAGAAAAGAGGTCAAGTGGATTTTTCTCAAGGTCACACAATGACATCTGCAGCAGAACTGTGATTTGAAGCCAAATCTCCTCAACCACAGAATTTAGGCTATTAAAACATCAAAATAAATCTGATGTAACAACCATGAATAAACCCAAATCAATTGCAGAGTTTTTATGCCCTTCCCTCTCCTCATCCCCCTAACATAACAACAAATTGTGAGCTTTGTTTAAACATTGCTCCAGCAAGATAATAGCTTTTTATAATTATACTTTGCAAAGCTTGATTGGACTGTTCACCTAGTCCCATAGCTGTTGGCATAGGAATACTGCACAGGAACCATAGTTTTAAAAGAATATTTATTTTGAAATAGATATGTGCCTCACTGTTTGTTTCTTTAAATCAACTGGGTAATAAGAGCTGAGACATTCAGCTTCTGGACCTGAAAGGAAAGATTCCAGCTCTTTCTCAATTTCTATCTTTAAAATGCACTTTTGGTGAACTACTTTCAGAAAAAAAAATTAATTTATCTTGTCTACAACCTGCTATTATATGTAGTAGTGATCTATTTTTTCCTCTGTGCTCCACTGTCTCCCTGTTCCTGTTTGGCTTTTTTTTCCCTTCAAACAGTCAGCATATTTGGACAGAACAACTTTTCCTGCTATCCTTTGGGGGCCTACTGAAATACATACCAGAAATAGGCAGTTGCATCCTAAATGCCCCTCACCTTTTCCCTTCTAAGTAGAGTTGTGTACACTGGCTTAAATCAGCACATAAGCCTGAGAGGCTGCTGGTGTTCTGCAGAGACTGAATGGCTCTGCTTACCACATTTTGGGGTAGTTCTCTTCTGATACCTTAAATAACCTGATTTTCTGACAGTTTGGTCTATCTACTTCAGCACTCAGCTCCTGCATTTTAACCTTGTCAAGGCTGTCCCTTATCTCTTGTGTGTTGACTAGTTGAGAAACTGGAGCTAGGTTAGCTCTGGCGTGCAGAACTGTAACAGCTTTCCCCCGCACCTGCCAGTTTCTGTTCTCATAGACGTATCTCAGCAGCAGAAACACTCTGCATTTTTTCTTTTTTATTTCTTTTCTTTTTGTCCTTTTCAGTTTTGGCAGCTTGGGATGCTTCTGAACAGTTTTCATTTAGGGTCATATATCTGCTGACTGCAAAGGTTCTGCTGATTTCTGCTGCTTCCCTGCCTCATTTTGTTCATTGAAAACAGCTGGTGCTAGGTTCTCTTAGAAAACTTCACCACTGTGATGACTCAGGCAAAAGATATAGGTATGTATAACTTTGAACTCTGGTGAACTCAGTGAAGCTTTCTGGACTCAATAGCTTCCTGCCTTCACTCACAGAAGAAAATGTCATGTATAGTGGGTGAATAGTTCCCTGGTCACTATGCATTCATTTCTGTGGAGAGGAAAACTGTTCTGAGATGGGAAGATTTCAGTTGTGAGTAAGTGTGAAGTAAGGCAGCCTACCAGTGCAGTGCCAAGACATTAGTGATTTATTTCACCTGAACTGGCCTTGTTGGCCTATTTTGAGAAAGTCACTGTATTGCACTATTATGCTTCCATTGATATGGCATGGAAATGCACTGCCAGGTATATCTCCATCAGCACTTTAGTCATACCCTCCACTGGTTTTGAAGAATGCATTGAAGTGACTAGGGACATAAATCACTCAGATTTGGGTGTGCTTCTATAAGCAGCAAGATGTGCTGCTGTTTGTTGTTTTTCAAGGAAAAAGGATGTTGTTGGATTTTGCTGTTTAGTGAGAAAGGAGGAAACTAAATAATACTCAGACCCAGTAGTTTATGTTTATTTAGTTTAGGTGATCCCATTCATCACCAGACTTTTCTGGTCTAGGAGAAGGATGTCATTTAACACCCTTTTGGTGGCAGGTCAGACAGGGGTGTCTGGGACTGGCAAACTCCTCTCACAATGTCCCTTTGCCCTATTACACAAGTGTTCAAAGTAGAAGTTTAAAAAGTGTGTCTGTGGATAACCGGTTCAGCACAACCATGCTAGGCTTTAGGTTTTCTGCATGCTAGGTTTTCTGCAAAAGCACATGCTAAGTCAAATGCCTTAACTATCATTTTTGTGCTGAATATTCTTGATTTCATCTGCTATGTAGAATATTTCTGGTTGTTAGCCTTGCTCTTAAAACCTCCTCTGCTCAGGACTCTCCTCGGATAATTGTGAGCGACTTCAACACCTTTCCCCCACCCAAGTCTTGGATGGAACAATAGATGAGATTTAGCTCAGCCTTTCCACTAAGCAGGTACATAAGAGACCTCCCTACTCAGTAGAAGGTGCTGAGGTTTCAGTCATGTGGTTTGTGGGAGCAGTAGGGGAGGCAATATGTTCTTTAAATCTACTTCTGACAGGAAAGAAAATGGCCTCAAATGGCAGCAAGGGAGGTTTAGGTTTGACACCAGAAAAAAATGCTTCTGTGAAGAGTGATCAGGCATTGGAACATGCTCCTCTGGGAGTGGTAGAATCACCATCCCTGGAGCTATTTTAAAAACATACAGATATGGTGCCTAGGGACATGGTTTAGTGGTGGACATGGCAGTGCTAGGTTATTTGCTGGACATGATATCTTAGTGGTGTTTTCCAGCCTTAATGATACTATGATTCTATGGTGCTATGATTCCAAATGCCTGCAAACTCTGTCTGTGTGCAGATGAAGTTTATGACTCTGGCATTGTTGACAAGCAAATACTATTTCTGAAGCAAAAAAGCTCCCTCAAGAACAAAACATGATGGCTTTGAATGGATGCCTGGAAAATACTGAGAGCATGTCAAGTTTTATATTTTCCTAAGAACATGCTTGCAAGGGATTTTCTGAATAAATTTCATTCTGTTTAAGTGAATCTGTTCTTATCCTTTCTCTGGTATTCTTCAGGTTCTAGCAAATGTCAAGAATTTAAATCTTTTGAAAAGAAATACAACTAGCATAATGAGACATTGTATGAGGAGCTACCTCTTCAGGATTATTTTGATCCTGGTCTCTCATTTTTTGTGTAATACTTCATGGAAATCACCATCTGGTGATCACTCCAGAAGTACTCATTTTCCTCTGCAGTTTCCATGTGATCTCATACATCACTTCTAACATTCCAGTCTGTTCTAGCCACTCCACACTTTAGATTTTTGAGAGATTTTGAACAGCTCAGCAGAACAGAGACATTTTTTATACTTCTGTCTTAGGTCCTGTTCTTGTGATATGGTCTCTGGCCAAAAAAAAATGCATGCAATTCTAAAGAAGACAACAGAAACGTGTTGTTTTTCAAAGGTGTTTTTCTGTGTGAATGAGTGTTTTTGATTGTTCTCAGAAACATCAGCAAAGGTATTGGCAAAACCAGGTTTAACAAAAAGGTGAAATCATAATGAAGTTCATTGCTCAGTTCATTCTATTACTTGCTCTATGGTTAAAGCACACAGATGAAAAATTGGACTGAAATGTAAAATCAATAAATCTGAAATTAAAATAAACCAAAATTATCTGTGTGGAGTTTGGGGATGGAAAAATGTAAAGATGGGAAAGGCTAAGGCTGAAAAAAAACAAAGGGAGGGCCTCCCACCGATTCTTGAATCGCAACATGGACTCCTGTGCAAATCTTAACTCTGGACTTGAACAGTAGTTTGCTCCTAAAGGTGTTTTAATGCTCCTAAACAGCATTAAAATAGTCATCTAAATTAAACAATTTACCAAAGATTCTATAGAATTTACTTCAAGCCCTAGTTATAGGCCTAACTTACCAATCTAAAGTAGTCAAGAGATTTCAGGTACATTTTCTGTAGCATATTCACACAGACCTAGAGTACTTACACGGTATCTGTGAAAATTCTTCCTTGAGCTCAGTGAATTTCTCTGTCAGATGTTTTCATCTTCTCAACAGGGAAAGGGTTAAGCCTCAAGGAGTGGGCCAGGCTTTGTCATCATTGTTTGGCAGTGGTCCTTCAAGTACAGCAAATCTGAGAGTTCTCTGGCTCTGAGAGGCACCAGTCACTCAGATATGCTGCAGGTCAAAGGGTTTCACTTAGGACTACTGGTTTCAGGTTCACAAGAGCTTTTAACACATTGACATCCTGGCCACAATTCAGGTTGGTTTCTTTTAAAGTTCAGTGACAAAAATGTTGTTCCTCTTGGCTTGATTTTCAGGTGGAAAAAAAAAAAAGGTTTCTAATGGTGTTTTTAAAACCAGGAGCTTTTTAGACAACTCTGGTTCCTGGGAGCAGAGGGTGTTTCTCATAAGCTCCAGAGGAGCTGAGCTCAGGTGCTCTTCATCAAGAACAGCCTAAAGAGCATTTCTGAGATCACAGTGCAGCTCAAGGTTCAGGACAGGGAGAAACGCACTACTAGACTTTCTAATGTTTATAGGGTGCAGGTTTCTTTCAATGTGTTTTGAGCATTTTATTTTTGCTTAAGGGGGTTTTAAGTTGCTGTTGCTTTTGCTTGAATGGGTCAAAAACAACTTCTGAGTTCTAGTAGAAGGAAATTTGTGCAAAAGAAAACATTTTCAGTCCGCAGTTTCCTTATTTTAATGGAAAAAATAGACTATGGGCTGAAATACTGTAATACTGTATGGGCTGAACTGCTGTCATATAAGCATCTGCTTTCTGTCAAATATTCCTTGACAAAACTTCTGCCTATAATTAATCTCATGAATAGAGCAAACACTAAAAAAGCATTCTGCCTACAAGACAAAAGACAGAAGTCTGCACTGGTATAAACAGTCTTCAAATGCAATTCAAACTACCATTTTCATTAATCATATTTTTAATTTATAATGCAACAGTAGAGTAAAATGCAAAAATATTAAATATTATTATTCAATTGAAATGGAAAATTACAAGGGAAAATGAAATATCATTCTGATCTTTTTTATACTGTCACATCTAAAAGATTTTGTCCCTAATCACAGCAAGAAGTATATTTGGAGAATACTATTCTAATGTCCTAAGCATCTTCACTTATGTAAAAGGCTGATTCCTTCACCAGACTTTTAGTGAGTTTTGCTTCCCCACTCTAAAATCCTCCTTTGTGGTAGTCCTCATTTTCCCAGCTTGTCTGGAATGTCCTTATTATTGCCCTGTGGGTTTTCACCAAAAGTGCTCAATACATCTCAGAAGGACTATGCTCCAAAAAAACACAGTTCTCTTAGTATTTCTGCTAAGACTTGCTGAAACAGAAGATTACTCTTTTCTCCCAACAAGTCCATCCCTGTACAGTGTTGCTTTTTCCCAGCAGTCCAACACTACTTATGAAGCTTCATAGCTCCCAGGCTGCTCCAGACTTTGCAGAGTCTGGAATGGCACCATGGTATTGTCCATGCTGTTATTTCCACCAGATGGTTGTTTTGGACCCTAGTCCACGTTCAGTCCTTTGTTCATCCTTATCTGATGGAATAAGGGACTTAGCGGCAGCTGCTAACATCGACCCTAATAGTAATGTCTGTGCCCCTGAAGACCCTTTCTGTTCCCAAACAAGCTAGCCAAAAGCTTTGGGGATGCTCACAGTGCCAAGGTCTAATGCAATGAAAATGCCATTTCTGATCCCTGACTATTGCTCTTTGTGTTTACTGCAGCTGAGCCCATAGCAACTGCAGTGGAGAATATGAATAGTTTAACAGATCATCCTGAAGATGTGTGTGACTATTTCAAAGTAGACAGTTGTGTGGACATGCTTGGCATTGCTAATTGCTGTTTTATATGCCTAAAACGGATGTTATGCCTCAGAGCAGCAGCCTGTAGAAATAGAAATAATTAATCCACCTGCAGTATCCCAAAAATTGCCTGCAGGGTGTCCACAGAGCCCCCAGGCTCCATGCTGATCCCATCAATATCTGGCTGTGAGGATAACATGCTTATAAATTGCAACCAATTTGAGGCACCCACGCTGAAATGCAGTGCTTAAGTGAAGAGAGAAGAGGGCATAAAGGGCAGTGAGGAAAGGCAATTTAAAAGGATGAAGTTGCTCTTGAACTTCTTGATTTGCTTCTTTCTTTAGGGGTGAATTAGATTGAAGGATAGACCCTACGAGACTATTGCTAGCGTACATCAGTAGAAACTCCGACCCTGAACCTCTGAAGTTCAACAGCTTTTAAGCTGTCTAATTCCTCTGCCTTCCCCCTGTTGTGGTGCAGCTATGTGGTGTATGCCCAGGACCAGCTGTCTGCTCAGGATTGCTCATCTGTTGGGGTGTATGCATGCTGTGGCACAGGCAGGTCTCCTCATGGGTTTGTACTGTCAGCATGTTATCTGGCACTGCGCTCTTGGCCTCCACCATGTCCTGCCATTGCACTACAGCATCAAAGCCTTTCCTCCTGCTAGGCCACTCTATGTTTCCCCTCAACCAAATGAGGGTTCTCTCCCTAGCCAGGGTCCTGAAGGAGAAGTACCAGGCTCTCTGTGTTTATTTCACTGTTCTGTGGAGCCATATCCATTCTTGTTTCTTTTGTATAGGTTTAGTTAATCTTCAAACATGGACCACAGAGGATGGATTTCACCAACTGGAGAACAAATAATGAGATGGTTAACTAATGGATGTGTGAAGCTTGAGGCTTGTGCCTTACTAATAGCATTCAAACCATTGTTTTATGGCTATATCTTGAATATTTTGATTTCAGACATCTCTTCAGCTTGTATGATAGGAACTGTTTTCTAAAAGCATATAAGAAGAGGAAGCAGGCGTCTCTCTTGAGCCTCTTAGCTGACATGTGAAGAGAAACTGAAATAACAGTCTTTATGGATCCATAATAGACATAGTGCTAGACAAAGTAACAAACTGATTATAGCATTTTCTGCAAAGATGAAAACTTAATCTCATATTCCACCCAGAAAAATATAATAATCCTTGTCAAAAAGCCCTGAAAAAAAAGTGAAATCATTCTGGTTTAATTTTTGCTAGTTGACCATTGCTTTTATTTATACAAGCTAGAGAATCTAGCAGTTGGAGAAATAAATGGGAATCATTATTTGTATAAAGCTGGTGAGCTGGAATTCCCACTGACTATTTCAGTTACATTTCTTTTCTCCTCTTTTATTGCCCATTGTTTCTAGATTCAAAGAAGAGGCAATGTAGAATGAAATGCTGCTAGGTCGGTAAGAAATACATCATCCAGACCACAATGGATTAGAGGGACTATTAAGCAATGCATGCTGGAAAAAGCAATTAATCTGCTGAAAAGTAATTTTCCAAGTGCAGCATTTTTCACTGACTATATATTTTAAGAGGTATCTCATTACTCAGGTCTCCTATAGGTTAGCGTCCTTCTCTTTTTCTTGCAAATGTCTTTCAAGAAGAGGTAGCCTAGATTCAGACTGTATATATTACTTTTCCCGGAACTTAAGCAAAACTTTGATGTCTTGGAAGCACTTTCATTAATTGATTTTTTCCTCAGATTTTCTGCCATGTCCCTCTTTCCACAGGAATTCAAGTCAGGGGTCTGGTGTGTCATGCTGTTAGTTTAGAATAATTTTAAGTCAGCCTCTGTGTCCTGACCTACATGTCATCTCACTGCTTCCTTCAGTCCTCTAGGAGAGACTGTCACAAAGCTGTTCTTTTGCTCTCCTTCTGTGTGCTGATTTGCCACTAATGAAGGTGTGTGGTGGTGTGCTAAATTCCAAGCCAAGTATTTTCCCCTGATTACTGCCCTGCCAGCCCAGCTGTGTGCCTGCACCTGCTCTGTGTTCAGGCTGCCTGTGTTCCTCCTGCATTAACTTGCATTAACTGTACTTTGTGAGAAGATTTTTGCATTCATGGTTTGGAGCAAAATTGCTAAAATGTATTTGGGGGTGGAGAATGATAAAAGGTGAAGGGTACCTCATCAGTTTTAATCAACCTGCTTCAGTCTGAGCTAGCTCCAATCAGACAGAAGTGGTAGCTTTCCCTCTCTTTCACTCAGTGTAACTCACAGCAGGCATGATGGACAGTCAGTGCACAACTTATTAACACTGACTAGGCCAGGCTGTGACCTTTCACTGCCTGCATGAGCCATGCAACCAGGTCTCCAGATGCAACACAAAAGGCAAGGTGCTTTTCTGCCTCAAGCTTCCACTCTGTGAGGATTGGCTTTAGACAACCAGTTCAGGGAGATAACAGTAAGAATGCTTAAGAGCCCCTGCTGAGAGAATGGGCAGTAATTTTGCTGTCTCTGTGACATTATTCTTGTGAAAACACTCCAGCAGTACTGCCAGCTTCCAATACTGTCAGGTGTGCAACACAAGAGTGTTCTTGTAGACAAATATGTGTGCCTAGAGTGTTCCCTCCCTGTGCATGAATTTTTCTGTGCTTTCCTCCATCTTCTTTATAATCAGACAAGGCAACTGCTTCATTCCTGCTGTTACTTTATACATTTGACCACGTCCCTGCCAAAACAAATCCCATATCAAGATAAGGAAGGTAGAAGCAGGAGGGGCAGGCTTTAAACCAAACTCACACCTACATCAAAAGCACTGGGCTATCTCAGCATTGTACATAGCAGATTATTTTTAACAAGAAACAAACAAACAAAAAAAGTTCAGAGGCTCACTGTGTACTGTCTGGTGTTTCTCACCATAGAATCACAGGGAGTCACCATGCAGTGTAGGGAAAGACAGTGCTCTAAGCTTCTGCAGCACTGCAGCCCTCTGGAAAATTCAAACCATGACACCTATTATCATGTACCTATTGTCATTGGTCTGTTAGCTTTTAAAAGTATGAAATATGTAAAAAATTCCCAAGGAACTGTTCAGCCATGGTAGCCTTCCAGGTAGACTCCTTCCCTGTCTGGTGAGGCCCAGCACAGTTACTGTTGTAATGGGCATAAACCAGGAAACAACACAATGGATGAAAATCAAGTTCTGCCCAACAAAGAATGGGTTGAGCAAAAAGCTGTTACTAAAGGTGCATTAAAGCAGTGCATATGTAAAATTTTATCTATGGAAAAATCAACCTTTGAGCTCTGTTTCTGTAACTGGAGAGAGTTAAAAATCACACAAATAAAGGATTCACTAGAATTGTAGCATTACTTGGATCCAGAGTCTATCTATAAGGCCCCCAGCTAAAAACATCCTTCATTGCTAACAGCAAAATATAAAAACATTGCATAAAAAGCTCAAAGGTAGTATCATATGAGCTTACTTGCTGAAAATTGGGGATTTTCGTCATTATTCTTAATTTGCTGGGTGAGAAAGAACCACTTGCATCAGTGCTGCTGACAGATTCAAGTGACAATGAATCTCTTCCTGCTTTCTCTTCTTTCTCTCCTTTCACCCCACTCTCCTGGATTGAGAGAACATTGAATACAAATTGATAAAGAGAAAGTGGAAATGGCACTGTCTCTCAAAGCTAGAAGCTGCAAAAACATCTTATGCACAAAGAGGTGATGAAAGTGTTATGAAGAATTCCATTATTTGCCAAGTGTAAAATGAAATCATGATCATTGTGCTGCTGTGTCCACGCAAAATTGCATTAAGGCTGATTTTGAAGCTGCTCTCTAGTATGTTTATGAAATGAAAAGTAAGAGTTCCTTGTTTAAAGAGTCAAGTTATTGTATAAAGAGTTTTATATAAATAAAAAAATAGTTTAAGTTGTTTTTAATCTATCTTTGTTTCATTTTGGGGTTTTAAACATCTAGGCTGTGTGTAAAGAGAGTTGTATCATGCAAGCTCTTTCTCCTGTGGAGCAACTCTTCAGTGTCTGGAGCACTGGAATGAGTGAAGATATCAAAATTCAGAGCAAATACAAAAATTGCTGATGAGGGTCTTTACTTGACGTTTAGGTATGGAAGATGAAGCCGGTGAAGTTTTCTGCCATCTGGAAGACAAAGAGCATTTCCTTTCTTGTATTATTGCAGAGAGTGAATCTGCTGCATTGGAAGGAAGTCCTGATTTCATGCCACCTTCCCAACCTCAGAGACTGTAGACCTAGAAACCCCAAATATCCTCAGAGATTTCTTGAGCTGTATACCACCCTCCTAGGGCTGTGCACAAGAGTACAGTGTCTGCTGCTCTCCACTTTGTTTTGATAACTTCAGATATGCCAAACAGCTGGGGGGAGGGGGGGGGGGAAGGATGTATTTGTTGATAATGAACTGTGATAATGCATGCTGCACATTCCTTCTGTGGCTGTTTAGCACAGTGATGGCAAATTGAATGTGATGTTCCTGGTATTTCCAAAGTGCAAAAAGTTTTCATTGCTTCAGTAAGTCTTTCAGTGTACTTCACAAAAGAGCAATTTGAACAGAACACAACACTGAAATCAAACAATCTCTTCCACTGAGCAGTACCACAAAGAATAGATAGCACTTCATGACTTTCAGCTATGCACTGCCAGCTCCGTGCCTCAGCTAGACAAACAGGAATCTTCTTCCTCTCTCAGAGAATCAGTTTTGCCCTGTTAGACAAACTCCAGGACATCATCTTTAGCAACAACAATACACCTGTGCCTGGGATACAAATCACGTCTACCAGTTGTTGTCTGTGTTTCATGCTGTGCTGGGCTTGATTTATAATACCTGTATGGCACAATTCATCCAAGTCATGAAAAAGGTGAGTGCACACCATACAATTGAACATGCCATCATTCATACTTCTGAAAAAGACTGCACAAAACCTTCTGAAGGATCTGACTGATCCTATGTGGAAAGAGATTAAAACTGGAACAGTGCATTCTTTGATGTGTGTGGGGAAAGTGAAAAGGAAACTCAGATGAGTCTATGCACTTTCCTCAGATTTTTTGAGATTTATTTAAGGCAATACTTCAAAAAAGGAAGTATAAAAGTCAATATTATTTCTGGTAAATATTATAAATCAACTACAACTCTCTAGAAACACAGAGAAATATTCCTGTCTTAAATCTTAATAACGGTAGTAAAAAGTGCCACATTTACCTTCATGTCTTACCAATGTCATAGGCATGTGGTACAATACATTTTTCTCTGAATGATGCAGCTGCTGTCTGCAACTTCCTTGGGGACCCCCTTTAGACTACATAAAAAGTAGAAGGGAATTACGCTGAAGAGAAGGTGATGTTCTTCTGCAAAAACCAGATTTACAGGGCCTTTTTGTACTTTATCAAATCCACTTGAAATCTGCAGTCTTCATTAGCTGGAGGCATTCTCCTTGATGGCTGCAAGAGAAGCAGCCCTCAGACTGCTTGCTCATAAAATTAAACTGTGTTTCAGTCCTGCAGAGGTACATTCAGTGGAAAGCCACAACACTGAAGTGCTCTCATTGACTGCAGTTCCATAGCCTAAGAGTAGCTGCAGAAGTGTATGCAGAGAAAGGCCCAAGGCCTGGCCATGTTCCCTGCTCATGCTAAAGGACAAATTGTAACTAAAAATTTCATACAAATCAGAAAATTTCAAAACAAAAGCCAACCCCACACCCTCAAAATTCTCCAATTGCAGCAAACATGCCTACTGGCTCTGGTCCTTCTGCTGAGCATCACTGAGAGTCTGCCTCTTGTTTGCAGCTTCCCTTCAGGTGTTTGCATGTTGATGGAGACCTTGCTGAGTTCTCTCTTTTGCAGGCTGAACAGCCCCAGTCCTCTCAGCCTTTCCTTGCAGAACAGGTGTCTCAGTCAATCATCTCTGAGGCATTTTGCTGGACTCTCTCCAATATGCCCGTATCTCCCTTACACTGGGGTGCCCACAGTGGGACTCAGAATCCAGGTGTGGCCTCAGTGCTGAGGCGAGAGTAAGGATCCTCTCCACTGTACTCACAACTCTTCCCACTGAAGCTCAGGACAACATTATCCTTCTTTGTATGAGAAGTGCAAGGGTGCAGAGCTGGCTCATGTTCAGCTTGATGTCCACGAGGGCCCCCTTTTTCTGCCCAGATGCTTCCCAGGCTGTGTAGCTTTCAGCCTCCTCTGGTGTCTGGGGCTGTTCATCCCCAGATGCAGAACTTTGCACTTGTCCTTGTTGAAACTTATAAGGTCTGTCAACCCACTTCTCCAGTCTGTTATCATCTCTCAGAATGCCAGCACAATCCACTGGCATATCATTACTCTTCCATTTTGTATCACTTGCAAATTTACTGGGGATAGACTCTGAGCCATCATTCAGATCACTAATGAAGATGTTGGCTAAGATTGAACCTTACATCTGGGGTACAATGCTATTTACTGAGCTCCAAATACACCTCATTCCATGGATCTTCTTGTTCATGACCTGGCCCTTCATCTGTTTTTCAATCCATCTCATTTCTTTTCAGTCAGTTTACCACAAAAAAAAAAAAAAATCTTTCTTCAGGTCACTTAGGGAGAGGTGTCTCTCTTGCCATGCCATGGAGACTTCACAATAAACAGTTCTCTCATGACTTCAATGTCACACAAATCAGCTGCCCAGGAAAGGAAAATCTGTACTGAGTGTTAAAGTCCCTCCCATGCCTTGCAGCTTTCCCACAGGTCTTTTGATGGGCCATGTCAACACAGGGGGGTGAATTTTAAGGATAAGGTGTTCTAGTATAGAAACAAGGGCTCTCTTTTATCTCTGGGAACAGAGGTTTTTCTTATTCTATCCCTGGGGCAAAGTTTCTCATCTCTCATCTCTCTCTGTTCCAGCTTCTCATTGGATTACAGCTTTTTCGACACCTACACACTCCAGCATGAGTACCCTCTTCTCATGGGCTGTGGGTGAATGCCGCATCCCCCCAGTGCACTCCACGAACTACTGGGAAAAACACAGTCTGATCTATCAAACATATCTTCACTATAGCACTACAAGAAAGAACTTCAGCATCTGATCAATCCCTTCCTATCTAGAACTTGACTCCTTCTTTACTGATCTCAGTGTCCCATGTTGTTTTCGCCACGTGTCTTCACTCTTTTCTTTTCCTGATCCAGGAGAGAATTGTAAGTTCATTGTCCTCAAGCTTTATGAATTGAAACCGTTTTTATAGAGTTCTGCATCTGATTGGCTCTTCAATTCCAGTAATCTGATTGGCTCTTCAAACCTAGCCAGCTGATTGGCTCTTCAAACCTAGCCAGCTGATTGGCTCTGCCAAGTCCCCCCAGGGAACCGCCCCCCAACTGGAAACCAGACTTGGCTGAACCGCATCTTGTCTAAGAGGATCCTATGGGAGGTAGTGTTAAAAGCTTTATTGAAATACAGCAGACCATGTCCACTGGCCTCCTTTCTTCCACTGAGCAGGTAATCCTCCCATACCATTCCTCAGTCCTGAACTAAACTTTCCTCCTTGCTTCACTCATATCACATGCTAACAGCCAACTTCACATGAAGGATGGTGTCCTGTTCATAGCAGGTGAGTGTAAATTGGTGTTTCACCACTGGGACAGCAGGGCAGCTCTGTTTACAAGAGAAGGAGTTTTTATCTGAAGTCACTCAGCTGGATGCTGAATAGCAGTCTAGCGTTGACCTGAATTCCTCCTCGGGTTTGTTATCCCTGCTAATTACTGGAAGAACTGTCTGGGAAAGACAGCAGCAGCATGAAGTGGTCTGTCTATCCCCCTTTAATTCTGCATGACCAAAGCATCCTTCGTAGGGAATGCGATACTTCCATGTACTTCTGGACCTCATAGCAACAGAGAAGCTGAAGGCAGGAGGAAAGCCAGGCAGATCTTGACTGCCTGGTTGGTAGCAGGGAGCTATGATGAATAAAGTGCAGATCAGAACAGGAAGGTTTCAGAAAGAAGCCTAGGTGCAGTCTAGCCACTCTTTACCCTGTCTTGCTTCTTCTGAGGTAAGGGATTTGGCTGATGGAAAATTCTTGGATGCCCCCTTTGTGTGATGAAGAATCAAGAATGCAAGTGTTTCCTTCTCAAAACTACATTCTAAGGAAGAAATGGAGCTGGATGCCCTGTAGTTGCCTTGCCTGCATCTTTCATGAAATCTTCATCTTTCAGCAAATTTCCCCATTGAAAGGGAAAACTTTTCTAGCAGAAGAAATATATGGAAGTACATTATATTTTATTTTATCAAGTACTGCCACTGTATTGGAACACATCCCCCCCACAATACAATTTCTTGAGATAATATCACAGCTTTTCATGAAACTTTTTTTTGACTGGTTTCATTAAAACAAGACCATATTGAGTACAGTCACAGGGATAACTGGATGAGTTGATAGCCTCAGTTCAGTTCAGTAACTATTCTGTTAATATGCAATGTGTGGCTGCCTATAGTCATAACATTTGCAAATTATCTTCTACAGTTGTAATATATTCACAGAAGGGCATTTAAATATAAATTCCCTGGAAAGTCTTTGGGTTAATGCTATAAATAAAAGGACTCTTTTTGTTTATATTCTAACAATATTTATTTCTATTCTAACAATATTGTTTAATTCTCCCTTCATTACTTACATAAATATTTTTCTTCCCAAACTGCTTTTAGAAAACATTTTTTTCTACATAAAATGTTTTATGATTTTATTTCATGTTTTTACATACTTTATTAAGGTTGAAATTTTTAAAATATTGCTTTTAATATTATATTATAAAGTTGTGGATTGATATTACTGTGTGTTGCTTGGCCATTTACATCTTGTGCTTGAGCTCAGGCACCCCTCAGAAGGATGAAATGGTGATCTTGTATCAAAACAGCTGTTGGGAGCATGGGTAAGAAACTATCAGACAAGTGCCACAGGATTTTCAGCTTCTTCCCACATAGCCTGTGAAAACTAATGTAATTTTCCCTATCTTCATCTATTTCAGTAGATTGCCCAATGAGGCACCAATATGTGTAGTGACAGCTCTTGTGGGTGTGATCCAGTTATTGTAAATGCATGTCAGTGGAGAGGAAAAAAATGAACACACACCCAAATTCCTTGTTAGACTACAAGGGAACCAGCCTGGCTATTCTTTCTCCCCTCAATGAGTTTCTTGGTGACTTGGATTATATATTTTTCTACTGTCCGATAATCAGGAAATTTTGGATCTTTCTGTATTACCATGGCTGACGGAATGATACAATGGATGACATATGTATTGAGATCAGAAATCTTATAGCATTTGAGAGCCTAGCCCATAAGGAGGAAATAAAAAGATCCCAAATCTCTGTTGCCTTAGCAGAATTATGAGAGAGTATTTAGCCTTCTCTCCTTCCCTTCCTGGTCTTACCTGTACTGAACGCTCCAGAACCACTGAGAATCTTTTCCACTTACTCTCCAAAGAGCACTGAAAAAAACTGCTGTGTACTTTGGCAGACTTATAAATGTAATAAAATTGGCTGTAGAAATGTCATGTTTGTCTATAAAGTCTGCATTACTTCTGGGAATATTTATTCTTGAAAAGTAACTAAAAATGAAGAGGAAAAGAAAGAAAACCAAATCATATTTTAAAAATAATCCAGTTTCATAGGAGGTACAAGATCAATCTTCTTTTATATGGAATTTGCATGTTAATTCATTAATTCTTCCTAAGGCCTGGTTCAGCCAAGTTAATTTCCTCTAATTCTGCATGCTTTAGTAGTCTCACTAAAGTCTAGAGGAATCAGTTAATCAGTTATTTCATTGTAGATAAACTCTGCTTAATGGTTTGTCAAGCTAGGATAGAAAGTGCAGAATCAGATAGAAGAGGGCTGTAAAAGGGACATGTAACCTACCTTCATGTCTCACTACCTCTACCTAAGACATCCTGGCACATCATTGCCTAGGCTGTCTTTAAAAGCTTCCAAAGGTGGTGATCACAATTCTCTCTACAGCCCATTTTGCCTGATTCCCCTTAGCATCTAACCCAGCTTCCTTACATTTATTTAATTCCACTGATTTCTGTCCTATCCACTTCATACATAAAAAATGTTCTTCTCTGCCTCTTTACAGCAGCCCTTTATGTGTCTGAAGCTGTTGGCAGAGCTCCTTTCAAGTCTTTTTTGGGAATTCCAACTATGTAAACATCTGCTTATTCTTTCTGCTTCCCTGATGTGGCGCATATATTTCTCAAAATGTCAGGTCCCTATATTGTAAATAGTATTCTTGTTGAAGCTTTAGTTGGGATTATATCTTCTATTACATTCTCTAGTCATGCATCTCAGAAGAGATTTTGCTTTTTTGTGGTTAATTTTCTGTCAGTATTTAATTGGTGGATGAGGTGGACCACTTATCATGATTCAGAATCAACCAGTAATTTGTACATTACACTGACACAACAGCAAAATGCTGAGTTCTTTATAAGCTGATTGGGCAGAATGGGAGCTTCAGGCAAATTTTAGCAGGTAAACCATCCCACTGAGTCATGAGATACAAAAAGGACCCTCCTGTTCCTAAAGGATCCCTCCTGCTTCTTACTTAGGAGCCACATTTAGCCTCAGAAAAGGAGAATTTCCACTGTAATCAATTCTTCACGAGCATGTTTGAATCTAGATAGCAACTTTACCTTTCAAACATCTCTGTATTCTTTATCATGGCTCCAATAATTGTAAAAAAGGGGAAAGCAGCAAATGTAGGGAGTTTCTTTGCTCCAGACTCTCAGCCACAACAGTAGAAAAGGCCATTCTCTGGAAATTCTATCTGAAAGCTTGAAAAATCTTTAGTGAGGAGAGGGAAGTCAAACTGTGCCACTGGATGCCCAGAGAGGTTGTGTAGTTTCCATCTATGGAGATACCCAAAACCCAGCTGGGTACATTCCTGGGTAACCTGCTCTAGTTCACTCTGCTCCAGAAGGCAGGCTGGACTAGAGGGTGACAAGACAACCTTTTCAAGCTTAAGTGTTCTGTGGTTCTGTGAAGTGAATGAGCTCTGTTCTGTGGGTTAACTGCCTGTCACCTTTTGGTGCTGCCAGTTTTAACAGGTTCTGGCCCTTCTGAGTGACAGACTTGGATTTACTTCTGTTTTGCTGAGGGGAAAAAGGCACTCTTCTGTTTAAAACCATGCTGCTTACTAATTGTTGCCATTCATTCCCCTGCAATGAGCAAGCTGTTAAGATCTAGTTAATGGACAAGAAGGAAGCACATTTAATTTATTAGTAAAGCAAAGAATCTAATGTTTGTTGGACTGAAATATCATGGGATTCTTCAGTTTTAATCCAGCTCCAAGTGCTGCAAAAATGCAGTAATAAAAATGCAGCGGATTACAACAATGCAATGGACAATAACAAAGCAACTTCTATAAAATTGTCATCACACATACATTCTTTAATTCATTTTACTCCTTTCTATGTTGTGCTTACCCTTCCACTGCTTTCCTGTCTCAAGAGGTTCCTCACTGGTGGAGGTCATTGATAATTGTTATTGTGAAGTTTCAGCATGCCAGGAAGAAAATACATGTTATAAATTCCTCTTTGTCCCTCTAGGCTCACTTGAGATAATTTGTATATGTTGATGAGATACTGCTCTCTTCTACAGTGGTCTGCAGCTCCATGCTACACCCAAATTGAACACACCCTGGGCTATTTCAGGATGTTCGCTCTTTGTTCTGTTCATTACCCCTGAACTCAGTTTGTCCAGCTCCAATTCACATTTTAGCTGACTGTGGGCAATCTCTCAGCAGCTGTGCTCCTCTGTGCCACATCCTGTGTCCTTCCCAAGGCCTCTGCTGTCCCACCTGGGTTTGTCAGCACTTTGTCACCAGGTTGCTGTTGTATAAATGTCATTGCACATGGAGTAGCAGCTTGTCATTGCTTTCTATGCAAAAACTGTGGTTGTACCACACCAAGAGAAGCAAAAGAGATCAGGCAGAGGCACCTGGTCAGCTGGAGGAATTGCTGCCACAGCCAAGAGAAGCAACACAAAGCTGCAGACAGCCAAGGAAAGTTCAGAGAGGGCAAACCTGAGAGGTCTGAGTTCACACTTGCACTTTGCTTGCAAAGCTTACAATCTAATTTGCTAGCAATGGCAGGGTTGTGTCATGGGGCTGCATGATTGCCACACCACTGATATCTGGGTCTGTTCAAAGCTGCTGGCATACTATTATCAGTAGCAGATGTCTCCTCATGCTGCAGTGCTGGTTCATCTTCAATTAGCACCTCTTTCCCAGATAACACCTTCTCTTTAACAACCATGTCCTTGTGAGTGTTACTCTCTCTGGAAAACTTTTCTTCAGCAGTCTCTTCTAAAAAAAACTCTCATCAGCTAGATGAGATAAAGGACACTTTTGCCTGATAGTGGTACTTTTCCAAATCTCTTTTTCAAATTGCTACTTATTCATCCAGTTAATTCATCTACTTAGTTGGATTAGAATTATTGCCTTAAGCCCTAGGGTTTTACCTGCTTATCTGCCATTGAATTCTCCTTCTTTTTTTTTTTTTTTTATTTTTTTTTTATTCCCCATCATTATCTTTGGCAGACTTATGCCTATTGGCTGGTGTGCTTGTTTTCAGCATAAAATGAACGAATACCCCATTTGCCTCCAGACTGGCAGTCCATTTTTCATTTGATACAGCACTGTCTACTGTTCCTACAAACAATTTCTCAGCTATTGTTTTCAGGCTCTTTATGTTAGTCTGTTTTTGAATGCCTAAAGAGACTTGTAGAAAGATGAGGCTGCTGTATCTTGTGCCAGCCTAATCCCACTCTATCGTGTCTATTGCAGCAAAAATAAAAGCCCACATTGTTACCTGTCTTATGATCTCTGGATTCCTTTCTGTTGTAGATATTTCCTTTATTTGGGCTCTTGTTTAAACAGGAAAGCCTCGTGGTCCTCATTATGGACTTATTATGATATGCAAGGCTTCCTCAGAATGTAAAATTATCCTTACTTAATCAAAATTTAATTTGAGATCTTACATGATGTCTTCCTTTGCTATCAACACCCTCCATCTCCCAAGAGTTTTATATCTCTGCTTTTGTGTAACATCTATGTGGTTCTGGCCCTACAAACTGGAAGAAATTTTCCTCAGTCATCTGCCAATTGCAAAGTTTTTTCCTATCTGTCTTTTTCTTGTATTACATTAACAAAGCAATTGTTTTCTGGATGTCCAATACCACTCCAGCACATTTCTCTCACCCCATTATTTCAGAAAGGCTCTTCTCAATTCATTACACTCTTGACAGCTTACACTGTCCAATAATCAGTCAGTACTAACTAGTCCAGTAGAGATCTGTCCCTGTTGCCTTTTCTACATTTTCCTGAGTGGAGAGGTGTAGCCAGAGCCTCTTCATAACACAGCAGCTGTTTTGAAGCCACTTCTGGGAAGGTTACATAGAAATATATTTTCTCACCTTTTCTAGATTAGAAACAGAAGTAGATAGGCACATTTAATCTGACTTTTCTTTTGATATTATATTATTCCACTTGATACAGATTAGACTTTTATCTTATTTCTTAAAAAACAAGCCTTCTTTGCTTATTTACCCAGAATTCTTTTAACACCTCTTCTTTTTTCCTTCTCACACCTAATAGTCGATTTTAAACAAACCAAGTTTGTTTAAAACTGCATGAGGTACAGAGATCTCCAAGAGGAAAGAAATCCAAATAACATGTGCCTGGCTCAGGGAAAGATGGGTGGAACTCAGTCCTTTTTGGAGGCAGCTGCTCAGTACTAGGGTTTGCACCAGACAGTGCTCCAGGAGCTCCAGGTCAGTTGTGGCACACACTGCCTCCAGCCCATTCCAAAGGGAAAAAGGAGCAATGGTGGAGAGGTGAGCAATGGTGGAGGATGGGAAAGGTGCTAATCTATGAGGAGACATCAGGACAGATGACAGAAATCTCTAGACTGTTTGGCCTCATCTGCTTTGTGGCACTTGAAACTAGCTCTCCAAATTGTGGTGCAGTGAGTGCATTATGCTGCTTGGCTGCAATTATGGTCATGGACAAGGGGGGCAAGTTCTGGGAGTGCTCTTGAAACCTTATTTTACCCATCTGTTAGATGGTATTGATAATGACTGCCTTGAACATGAGTTTGATTAGAAACTGTAGTGCTAGGTTGCAGTCTCTGTCACATGTTACTCTTCTTTTTGGTGCTGCTTTTCGTGCAGCATTTCAGGGATGGAGAGTTAATTGTTGTCCTGAGCCTGATTCTTGAACATCTCTGAAGCACAGCAACCAGTGTTTGCAGAAAGAGATCACTCATGTTGGGAAAAAAATTCTGCCAAGACATTCTTACAGGCTCTAAATTACAGATCTGAGTTAAGAGTTGTTTCTGACTCAAGGAACTCCTTGGAAAGCATTCAGAATTCATTAAATATACAAGTATGGGTACCTTTACTTCATCCATGTTTGAAAAGAAATAGTGAAACTATACTGCTGTTCAGCAGCTCTCTTTTTGCTATCATCATGGGTTCTAAGCACAGAAGAATACAGAGTTACAAACACCGTGAACAATATTGTGAAGGATTTTGTTGTACGCCTTTTCCCCTTGCCAAATTTCCTGGGTAAGTAACAAAATTACTTGGACACCACCCTGCTAAATGAGGTGTAGATAACTCACACTTTGGTTAGCTTGTGCATTGTAAATATAGCTCTTATCAGATGTTTTAGCGGCTAGCACTCTACCTATTTATTTCTCAATTAAAGGCCATCTGCGGTAAGTTTTCTTCATGTTATTTTATGAATTAGCTGTAAAAATGCCAGCACACTCGGCAAAACACCATTTGTCATGTTTCTTGCTAAATTAGACATTGCTAAATTGGACTAATCAGTGCAAGTGTTTTCCATTTGTGCCTTGTAGAGTCTGTTGCACTGTGTTTCCACCTTGGCATTACTAGAGTGAAAAAAACAAGGAAAACCTCTTAACTATCCTCTGTGCTTAGGATGTCCAGAACCTGGATTCATCCAATGCCTTGTTCAAGACTAAGCTTGTTCCACAGGGAAATCAGGAAAGGCCATAAATTGTTTCACACTCAGAGCAGCCCGTGTGCTCTGACGTGGAGTATGAATTTCACATCGAGGTGCACTGAGCACTTGGATTCTCTCTGGGCTGAGCGCAGTGAGGTGACAAGATAGCACTTTTCATCTGTTTCCATCCCTTGGGAAGCCCAGATGAAGACAGATCAATGGATTCCCCGCTATTTGCCTCTACCTGGAATTTGGGATTAGGTATGTAATAAAAACTTCAGAGAAGTAAGTTCATCCTTATTTGAGGGATTGTGTCTTGTGAGATGTATCTGAGACAGCTGCCTTTGGAGGTTAAAGGCACCTGATGCCGGCCCTACATTCTCAGTAGCTCATGAGAAGTATCAGATCTAATATGACTTATGCAAAGTATGTTTCTTAGTGCTTGGCTAAAAAGGTTAGGTTTGTCTCTGAGGAATGATTTTTAAAGGTTACTTTAATGTCAAATTAGTGGTTTTGATTTCATAGTAATACAATTTTCAGTGTTTGGTGGATTCTTTTTGTTAAAATAGCTATTGGGTGACATTTTAAAAGCAATCTGCTGTTTTGGCTAGCTGAGTCTTTAAAGCATAGTGATTAAAAATGGAAGGTCATAAAAGCAATACTAAAACAGTTGCCCTTAGTTTTAAATGCTGAAGTACAATTTCTCTCCCTGGACACTTTCTACTCACATGCTTATCCATATCTTAAGTATTATGCAGCTTCAGCAGCTGTAGACCCTGACTCAGAATTGAATGCCCTCCTTGTGCTGGATGTAGGCACACACTTAGTGCCTTTCCCTGCTCCTGGAAATTTTCACATGTAAATTCAGAAAGGTTAGAAAGAAGTATGTTGAGAAATGGAGAGTAAATGGCTTGTATAAGTGCACGCCTCAGATCAGTAGCTGAATTTGGACTACAGCCTGGACTTTGTACACCTCTATCTAGTCTGCTGGCTACTCAACTCCTGGCTAAACTACGTAAGAATACATTTCAGTCATCACTGAATTAGAAAACTTATTTGCTGTATCAAAATCACCTCTGATGGTATGGTTGTTAACAGTGTCACTTCTATTATATTTTTCAAAAGAAAGGGTTGATCTCCTATTTTTTTTTTTAAAGTAGTACCTGACTTTGAAGACCAGAAGAGCTATGTATGAGCATAACTTAGCTTAGTAATGTAGTCTAAAATGTAATTGTTGGGACTTAATTTATCACAGAAGTTCCAAGGACTTCAGACAGTCGTCGTCTCCAGAAGTATTTATTCACACAGTAAGAGCCAGTTCCCAGGTTGTAGAATTTGAACCATGAGTAGTAAAACCAGAGAAAACCTTTCTCTTTTCTATGAAGATTTTTTGGTCTGCTTAATAGGGTTCTTGAAACAATGAACAATTGCTACTGGTTCATTATCTTACATTGTCTAGGTGGACAACTTCCTTTTTTTGTTTCCTGCTCAGGAAGACTGAAAATTATCTTTGCTTAATTTTTATTTGGTCTACTGTCTGTGGTAGGTACTTCAAAGTGCCAGTGATTACCTGGGCAGAAAAATGAAACCTTAGCAGTATCCCACTTGTCTTTGCAAACATGTTGAGGCACAGGTAAATTTTCCACATAGCTCTTGTGGGTTTTGAGCATGCTTGATCTGCACATGCAGTCTCTCAATTTATACTGACACATATCAGAACAAGGTGCCTGCACATATGTGAGAGTGGGGCTCACTTTACCTTGGGTGCCAATTTAACTAAAAACTTTTTTTTAACTGTAAGCTGGGCCACGACATAGTGATCTTGTGTGAGATTTTCTACTGAATAAGTATTTGTATGGTAATAGTATAAAAGTCTAGAAGGTTTCTCTTTTAAAGCTACCATTTAATTTCCTTTTGGCTTGTCCATTGCAGACAGGGAAGTAGGGCAGCAAATACAGCAATTATCCCTTTGAGCCTTGCTTTTCCCCAATTCCTTATAATCCTAGACATTACACAGTCCTTCCCAAGAGCAAGAGAGTTCAATCTTTGTCATTTCTCCACTTACAAATGAATTTATTGTTAGAACAGCCCCATTTTGACATTCTTTGCTCAGTCAAGGCTCATTGGAAGATGCTATCAGTATCTCCAGTTCAGTCTGTTCTTAAATCTGCAGGAGTTTGGCAACAGCATAAATTCCAATTGCTAACTGAACACACTGAAGGATACATGTTGTATATCCAGGCCTACTAGCCTTGTTGTGTTCTGTTCTTCTGTTGCAACAAGATGTCTTTAAAGTTCCTGTCAGGCAGTCAGCCAGAACTATTTGTATTTTGTAGAATGTGTGTCTTTGTCCATGCTGTCTGTTCTGATTTAGCTGAGACTGTGCTCCTCAGGTCCAGCTAAATATCCCCAGCAAGTGTGTCCTCAGGCTACTCACAACCACAACAGCCCTAAGAAAACTGGTAATACATCTGCTTCAGATGCTTTAGAAAGCTTGCCCTTGGGCTAAAGCTGAACTGCATTTTGGCTAGCAGCTGAGCACAAAAGGAAAAGGAGAGCAAGAAATCTCTGTGCCTCTTCTGCCAGAGAGCACAAGGGCATGAACTTTACTAGGCAATCTTTCCCATAACACCTGGATTTACACACCCTACAGGCATGGAATGAGGGGTGTGCATGAAACTCAAACCAGTGGCAAGAATAAGATGTCTGGAATCTGTGTTTCAGAGGGAAAAATTGGAAAGGAGACACCTCTTCTGTCCAGGTCTGCATCTAACTGCAGTCTACAAGAAGAATCAGCGCCTCTGTTTAGAGTGCCATAATTCAGTTCATATTGACAAAGACAGTCAGAAACAAAGTAGTCATGACCCGAATGCCTCTGACATATGGGAAAACCCCCATCTAGGTCAGATGTAGTTTTGAGTCTAGAAGGAGGGGGAAGTTAGGACTGGGTCAATGCTCATGGGTGACACACGATACACAATGCTTCACTGGGGGACACATACTTCTGACATCCTGTGGTGAATGATGTGGTCTTTGCATGATGTTGGTCTTAGATGTGCCTTTCCATGCCCCCTTGGACATGCAGAGCTCTGCTGTGCCCCTTGGATGACATGCATGTGTGGTGAGTGCCAGCACCTGGGAACAGACCCCAGGTAGCTCCCACACTTCATATGGCAAGTGCCTGTGAACAGTGCCTGTCAGCAAGCATGAGTGCAATCAGAGGAAAGGAAGGGCAACCTCAGAGAGAGTGGTACTCTGACGCTGGGGCTGCTATTGGGGACATCTGGAAACATAGTACCCTTCTGCCATAGAGATGACACTAATTTTTCTCTTTTCTGCCAGCCTGTACTTCTGGGATGTGTTTCTGCTCCTTTCTCTTATTCTTTGTGTATTAGCCCTGATTTTCACCCACCTGGGCTGCAGTTCAAATCTTGGGATTTTTCTACATACCTTATGAACCAGTGCCTGGCACTCCTGTCATCATATGATTGCATTTCAGTGTGGCAGAAAAGTAGGCACAAAGATATTTCCTAATGTGTCAAGGGCACACAACAAGACTTGGACAATCTAACATGTAGTTGTGACTTACCAGGTTCTGCATTTAATTTTGCTGGGGTTTTTTCCTCCCTGCCATTTTCATAGCTCTTCTTAATAATGAAAATGTTTGAAGAATTTTATTCTGCATACTGCATCTGATTTTTTTTTTCCTGGCTCCAAATTGGACTTTTCTTAGTGTTTTCTGGCTGAAATTGCTTGCAGCTTGTGGAAGCAATCTTGTAGCATCACTTCTGTCCTTGTCAAACCTCAAGCAGTAATGCAACCTTTTTCTTCAATGCACCAGCAGTATATTTATACCTATGTTTTGTTCTCATCAATTTGGGGTGATATTTGGCCCAGAGATCAAGAATGGATTGTCACAACTGGTTATTTATGTGCATCTTTTTAGTGATTTGTGCTTCCAGACAGGGAATCTTATCTCATTGCCACAGGTAGCTGTGTTGAACAGAAAGATATAATTGCATTTGGAGGCAAACAGCACTGGTGGGTGTGGATGGACATGGCATCACAAAAAGCAGTGGGTAGTTTCTATTAGCATAAAAGAGAGTTATGATTCATGCTCTTCTGTAGGCTGTGGAAAGTTTTAGAAGGATTTGTGGGAGAGCAAAGGGACATTAAGATGGGTGTAAGGAACTCTTTTGACTGTGAGAGGTGGAGGTTCCTTATGGAAAACTTTTTTTTAGAATGGGATGCCAGTCCCTTAGGCAGGACTCCTAACATGACATGGAAGAAGGTTTTGAACAGATGCAGGCACCTTGGTTCCAAGCATAAGAGGAAGCTATGGAGTGAGCTTATGAGCTTCTGTAAGTTACAATCATTCTGGTCTGTGTCAGAAAAGGATCTGGATCTGTGTATGACACAGCAAATTGTCCTTTTGGGGATGTTCCTTTCTTTCCAGTGCTGTATTCAGAAGACTTAATCACAAAAGCAAGCAAATCTTTTAGTAATTGTTTGGACTAGTGTGACTTTGGGAGTGAATTCTCCTATCTGTGCTGAATCTGGTGTTTCTGCAGATCTGCCAGTAGAAGGTGTCAGTTTTGATCTATCAGGTTGTTGGGTCAGACCAGAGAAGCCCAGTTGGAGTCATGAAAGGCAGAACAGATTCCAAAAGAAGGCCATTAAGATAATCTGTGTTAACTTTCTGAAGTTAAAGGTCAGCATGAACGCCTGTGGAGCAAAATACTCTTGTGAGAAAATGAGAAAAGAAACAAAAACATATGGATAACTATGATGTGAAATTGAAGTAAAAAATTACAGAGTAGGCTAAAATAGGTATTTATCAAAGCAAAGGAAAAGAACATTTCTTTAAGCTTGCAGAAGTCTGTCCTGTGGTTTGAAGAAATCCATTGACCTTCTGTCCAGAATCATGTCTGCAGGTGACATTGAGAACATTTTCTTTCCCCCGTTTTGAAGCATTCAGTTTGCCAGATTCTTCTATTCTGAGCATACTAAAGCAGCATTATTGAATATCTCCAAAAATAGTGCTAGCTTGAGGTATTGAAATGCCAAGAGCTATTATAAGAGAAATCAATCTGTTGGGCGGTATTTCCTGAAAGCGCCTGACTACTCTCTCACATCTTGTTACCAGACCCAACTCAGCATTAGGAGCCAAGAAGGAATGCCAAGAATGAGTATTTTTACTCAAAACCTCTTAACTGTAGCAGTGCTTGGAACCTTAACCTCCCCAAAAGAAATGTCTCTGTCCTTTGTTATAGAGGGGAGTGCTTCTCTCCCTCTGTAAGCAGACAGCATGGCACGACGGGGTTTAGATGTGCTTTGAATGTTCTTTTATTCTGCACTTCTTGATACTCTTTGTAATAACGTTAGAGTCAAACCACATGAGTTAATAAATGGTAATCCCACAGACCTTAATGGAAGATGAAGGTTCAGTGAGTCTATTTTTCCTGTAATGCAGCAAAGAGGGTTTAGGTAAGTTCATGTGGTTGGATGTTTCAGTATTTTTTTCAGGTCTCTTCGTGCTTGTGGCTGTGTATTCAGGTTTTTCAGTCCAGAGCAGGTAAGTCTTTCAATAATATTTGTGCTTCCTTCAAAGACTCTCATGCCTTGGGATATTTATTGAATTTTGCTTCTGTTTTGTCCATTATCTGCTCTATGTGAAACATTTATGCTCTGTCAGTGAAACTCATCTTTTGAGAGAGCTGGGGAAGGAACAGCTACAGTTTTCAGGTTTCAGTCCTGGGCTTGCTTCTGCAGTCTGAGCTATACACCATCAGACTGGTTTTCCAGAGCACAACTCTGATAGTTGACATAGAAATGCTGCAATGTGGAGGTGAGTCAAAGTGAGGTAGAAATGGCAAATTGTTGTTACCCTTTAAAGCCATTTGTTGCTGTAGTTCATCTGGACGTGTGACATGGGTCCTCAAACTCCACATGCTATTTGCTGTGCAAAGCTGTTCAGTGCTGAAGGGGTTTGTTGGAAACTTCTTTCCATCAGAAAAAGGGGGGGATAAATGTGGCACTGAGCTTCCAAAGTTCCCACTGTCATTTTAGGGTTAATCCTTAAAAAGCCTTCAATTTGTCGCAACTGAAATCAAAGCAGACTCACTCTGCTATTTGAGTTTTGCTTTAAAAACATAAAGCTCTGCCTCAGCAAAACAATGCCCTTGAAGCTGCCTGGGATGCTGAGCTCTGCCAGAAGCTCTTGTTTTGTTGCTGTCCTTTGCTCAGTCTGTACAGACTGCAGCACTGTGGTAGGAGTGCGTCACACTGCAGTGCACGGTCATCAGCTCTCAATGCAGACTTTGGAGGCTGCAGTGTAAGACTGCAAGGCTACACTGCAGAGATGCTGAGCTTTTGAAAAGCTGCAGTTAGATCTGGTTGAGCAAGCAAAGTGCTCACTGGCAGGATTAACCCTGTTTCGCTGTTTGTCAGCAGATTGTGTTCTTTGCAAATACTTCTGTAAGAGCCACAGGGCTAGAAGAAAAATCAACCCCCTGTTTCCCTGTCAGGTGGGAGAAAAAGGAACTGGCTCTGACAGCCTTCTTATGTACATCAGAGTGCTGCCCAGAGCAGTTTGCATGCTGCATTGCTTGAAAATACTATGCAGAAAGCCCCAAGATTTACCTCTCATGGTACCCTATGGTATTGGTGAAAGGGAGAAGAGACCAGAAACAGCACAAAATAGGCAGCTGACACAGAGAAAGAAATTCCTGCTCAGTAGCACTGCTGAGGCTGTTTTATTTGAACAACTTGGCTTTCATCAGGAAAATCCAGCAGGAATCTAAATTTTTCCTGTATCATGGATAGGTAGGGCTGGTGCTGTGGAACTGTGCTGATGAATAGCTAGCTTGGCAGGATGGGGACCATAATGGTGGTTTTTTTTGAGGTCAGAAAATTCTCTTTTCTTCCAGATAGCCTTAAGCATAACTGGTGGTCCTGAGGGGTGAAAAATATCATGTTCAAAATAATGCTGTCAAGCTAGTTGTTGATCAGAACTACTGGAAGACAGTAAGACTGTGTGAGGGTATTTAGAACTAGAAGCAGATGAGGAGGGCACTGTGGAGCAGACCACTGCTGTAGCACATTCTTTGCATACCTGCTAATTGCTTTTGTCAGCACATCAAGGGATATTGGTTTTGTAGCATCTCTGTAGGGTCTTTCTCTCTTAAAGCCAGTTGTGTGCTGAGAAGAAATCACTGGAAGGTAGCTTTTTGTAAGTTGAGGCAATCTGTTTTAGGATTGGCTTCAGATATTTATAATCTGTCCCTGTGCTCCTAATGAAGACAGAATAAAATATATTTTTGATATATTTGAACAGCTATATTTAAAAACAGATCTCTCCAAGAGCTGCAGAGATGGTTCTGGTCTACTCTTCAATGAGCAAATTTACCATTCAGCATTCTATTGCAGTCCCCATGTGGAATGTGGGGTGTCTAGGCAAGGACTTCTGTCACAGACATGTACATTCAGATGCAAATAAGTCCAATTATATGCAACTGTGCCCCTTTATACAGGACTATGGATAATTATGGAAAGCAGAATACTACTTCAAATGATCATACAAAGTGTACTGGTATGTGAATAAAAGGAACAAAACCCAGGATGCTGCCTAAGTTTCTCACCAGAAATAACTTTCTCCTAAGAAAGAAGTCTGCAGCAGCCCCTGAAACCCACTGCTAAGGAGCAGAGGTTTGGGATTGCTGAAGATAGAAGCTGCACATCTGAGAGGGGAGGATGATGTTATACATGACTTGTTTTTGTAAACTCTTTGATGTGGCCAGTTCATAGGGGATGTCCCATGGCAGATGGGTGCTTGGTTATACACAAGAAAGGATGTTCTTGAGTTTGGCAGGGTTTTGTTTTGATTTGATTTTTTTTTCAAGGTTGGACATTAGCAGGAAACATTCTTCTGAGTCCAAAATCATCCAATGAATAGAGAGGCACTGTAAAAAATACCTGCATCTTGGCTGGTTTCACCTGGAATGGAATGAGATCCTTTAAGTACCCTGCTAAAAGGGTGGGAGACAAGGGCTGACTGCAGAGTGATGATTTCTCCTGTGAATTCTTCTGAAAGACACATTCTTCAGAAACCTATTTTTACTACACAACCTGTTTTTCAGGCTACTAAGAGCCAGTCTCACACTTCTAACACAATGGACAGAACAAAATAAAATGTATGTGCAGCTTCATTGCACATTTTTTGTTCAATTATTGTTTACATAACACAATCAGAAGGGACTGTCTCTCTATTTGGCTGTTAAATCTTAAAAAAATACTGATTCTGTGATCCGTCAGTTGCCAAGGACAGAAAGTAAATAGACTGTTGCCTTATTAGTGTGCTCAATTTTGTATTACCCGTGTAAGCTTACCAGTGATCTTTTAAGAGAGAAGTTAAAATAAGAGCAAAGACTGTAAAACATAAACAAAATTTGTAAAGAAATGTTGGGGTTTTTTCCCATTAAAAAAAACCAAACCAGCAGAGAATCAGATAAACAAAAGGAAGCCGAAGATCAGATTATGGTCAAGGTCTGGAATTAATTGTGGTTATGAGACATCTCAGTCATTATATCAAACTGGAATCCCATCAAACTTTTTAAACGTAACTGATCATTATTTTAGCACATTTGCAGGTACAAAATCAAAATGGTTATTGTGATTCTCTGAGAGCCTGGTTACAAGAATGTAAGGACTTTTGTCTCTTCTTTGTGCTGGTTTTCAGTCAGAGAATATTCAAAACAGCTGCAAAGACCTTTCCTTTCAGGGTGCTAGTTTAGGGTGAAGTTGTAATTGGAGGGTTCTGATGCAAATTTCAGTATTGACTCTTTTGATACCTTAAAGCAATAGGACATGAATAATTCACATAAGGCTAAATGTCCTAAACAAGAAAAGAGGCCACCATTGGTAGCAAGTATATTTGGATGTCTGTTTATTTTTTTATGTTGCCAGAAAAATCACCAAGTCCTTTTAGTACATTCAAGAGAGCGAGTCTGTTCTCTGCTAGAAATGTCGATTTTATGCTCTGGTGAAGGGAAAGGTAGAGGAAAGTAAATGAAATATGTGATTGAAAGTACATTAGTTTAATGGTCAATTAATACAAGGGGAATATTTTAATTGAAATAGCTTTCATGAGGTATTCTTTGCACTATACACTTTTAGGGAGTTCATTAGTGTATCTTTTGCTAGATAGAGCTTTCTTCTGTTTATTTCTATCTGTTTTCATTTATTTAATTCCTTTCTACCCCATTTAAAAAAACCAGCCTTGCTAGCAGTAAGTTTTATTTCTGGTAAAAAGTCACTTGGAAATATACCTTCTGATTATGATGAAATTTTCATGGTAACAAACATTAAAGTTGTGTTTGCATAGAACATTCTAAATCATAGAATCAGTTGCAAGGGGCTTTTAAATTTCATATAGTGCACCTCCTCTGCAGTGAATAAACATTTTGAATTAAATCAGGCTGCTCAGAGCCCCATCTAACTTGACCTTGAATATTTCCAGAGATGGGGTATCCAGCACCACTTTGTTCCCAGGCCTCAGCACCCTCACAGTAAAAAACTTCTTCCTTGTATTTAGTTGGAATCTATCCTCCTTTAGTTTAAAACCATTATCTCTTGTCCTACTGCTACACACTTCATTAAAGAGTCTGCTTCCATCTTTCATATAAGATCCCTCTAAATATTTTCTCATGATTCTTTTGATAATTTTTAAGGCCTCTTCTTAATTCACTCCAACATTTACATTCTTTCAACCTGTGTATGGGTTGAAGTACTCTTTGCTTTCTTATTAGACCAAAATTTTTACAAAACAAAAAAAAAAGTCAAATACTTTGAGGAAAGAGTCGCTTGTTTTACATGAGAGGTAGACCTGTTTGTGTACCATGTAAGAAAAGTGTGTTCCAGCTTGTGTTGGAGTGAGTTTTTCCCTTTGGGAAAAAAGGGACAGGTGCTGCCTGCCAAAGGATGCATTCAGCTCCCCTCATTGTGGCTCCCTATTATATCCAAACCTGTGTGTCTAATTTCCTACATCTGTACCTGAGAAATGATCAAATTTTAAAAAAATGCACTGACTGGGATACTTTTCCTCAGACACTCAAAACTTTTACCAGTTTAATTCCTTCAGACCTGTGATATGCTCCTTATTGAATTAAAATATTTTTCTATTCTTGTCAGTTGCAGAGATTAGATAAAACTTAATTTCCTTTTTTTTTGTGCTGCCTGACATGAACTTAAAAGGAGGGGGAAGTCAAAGGAACCTTGTGCAGGTTTTTTTTTTACATACAGACAATTTTTTGGAAGCCACCTTTTTGGAACAGGAAGCCTGACACTAGATTGTAAGATGCTCAGTGGAAATAAGGATGTGTTTGGTTACAAAACCCTTTAGGTCTGGGAGTTTTAGAAGACAAGACCATTCACGAAAACATATAAACAAGGGCATCAAAAATCTGGCTGTCACTAAACACTGCTTTTGCCTTTGCGTCAGAAGAGATCATAGCTAGAAAAGCTCCCAGAATGACCACTGAATACAGAGGTGGATTTTGCCTATGCAGGACACAGCTTTCACATTTGTGGCACTTCTGTGAGAGTGTAACCCTTCCTCACATGCTGCATCCCCTCCATCACCTGCCTTCTCTCTGTTTCAAAGCTCCTCTGTCAGCAAGGAACAGTGACATCTGACTGGAGCCTACAGGGAAGGAGAAAAACTATGGCTAGTTGCAAGTGACAGTTTGTGTTACAAAAAGAGCAAGCTAGGTACAGGGCATCCATCCCTCTGGTCTTTCAAAATGTTTCTGTTAAGAATGATCCCATTATTTTAAAATAAAAATGTTTCCATAATTCAGTCAAAGAGTGCCTGGTTGAAAACCATTTTTACTTGCACTTTCCCTCCCCAGTCACTGTAAGAACAAATGCATAAAGTTCTGATAATTGAAAGCCTTTTCCCACAACTGTAGCTTTTAACAAAATACTGTATAAAATGGGGGTCAAAAGGTTGTATTTTAAAAATGCCTACCTCAGTGGGAGATACTCCTATGTACTGTGGAAGAGAAATCACTTTAGGTTCCAGTAGAGAGGGGACTCACTTTCTCCATTCCCTCCACAGTAAAAATCAGTCAGGGAAAATCAAATAAATAAATAAATAAATAAAATCTGTGAATTAATCATTCGCCCTCTGCAGGAACACAATAGGAAATAAAGAAGGAGACTAGAACTAATAGACTAGCATAGGACGTTGGTTCTGTTAAATCTCAACTTTTATTGTCTAGCTCAGAGAAATTAAGACTATATTGCTAGTTAAATTACTATAAATCTGTATGGATAATTTACTCCATTTAATAATTTTAATACTTATTTTTCACTGCTGATAGAAACAAATGACATTGTGTTTTAATCAGTTTTTAGGAAATTATGGAGGCCAGATAGAGGAGTTTGTAAGTCTTGTTGTAACTCGAAGGAAGCAAGTTAAAAAATCGCAAACTTCTCTTTATTAACCTTCAGAGATTATGCTCAGAATGGTACATCTCACAGTGTCCTACTGCACACAGTGGGGCTTTGCTTACTCAGAATAAAGTAGAGCTTGTGGGCTTAAAAGAGCCATGCTTTTCACCCATCTGCCACATGAACCTGTGAAAGGGATGTGTAATGCTACAGCTCAGATGCAGTGCAGGTGAATCTGGAGACAGGCTTCAGATGATACTTTGTTCTCATCATGTCTGTTTACACAAATTTTTGGCAATGTGGTGTACAATGGTGAACTTCCCTAATGAAGCCCTGGTCTTTTGTCTAATTTGTTTCTATCTGCTTCCCATCTGTCTTACATTTTTTGCTATAATTTCATTAGAATGTAGAGTGATTTTTATAGCTCCTTAAGAAATGAAACATAGACACTTGGTTTTTCATTTCCCCTGAAAAATGAGTTCCCATTTCAAGTTGTACACAACTCATTACAGTATCATTAACAGATTCAACATAAGTAACGGAGGCAACTGAGGATTAAGTGTAGCTATAAATATGATGAGTGACTGACTTAAGGAAAAATTGTGAGTCTGATATGTTTCCTGGTTTTATGAGTTCTTTTAGTTCTAAGATATAAAATTCATTCTCTCAGATAGGGGTGATTTTGACTTTCACTGATCATGTCAAGGTCTTTTTATTCAGGGCACAATATAAACCCCTAATTGCATGTGTTTACAGAAGTTGTAGCCGTTCTCTCTGTGACTGAATTTTCAGTTGTCAATAGTTGCACATAACTATGTGCAATATGATAGCAAAGCACTGTTCTTCATTTCTCATGCTTCTCCCTGCCTTCTACCCCATCAACTCTAAATCTTTTGTATGCTTGACATGTTTCTGGCTTCAGTTTCTTCACAGCAAACTTCAGACAGACTGCAGCACAGTGTCTATGACTAAAGAGAGCAAATATAATCACTTGCTGCATTCTGCACAAAATCTTACAATATTACTGCAGCAATAAACTTTCTCAGCCTGTATAAAGTCTGATTGTTACTAACTTTTTGCCTTGTGGTGAAACACACATTCACTCTGAGATATAAGAACTTCTTTGAATTAAATCCAAGGTGTTTAATTCAAGTTCCTGGTGTTTTGATCAACTGTTAAACATTTCTTGCCTCCGTCAGTTTGGGTTGTTGTGCACATCCCATTAAAAAAGGGCAGTTGGAACTCAGCTCTAAATGAAAATTAGTTCTTCAGCTTTAGTATTGTAGTACTGTTTCCTTACAAAACCCTTCTTGAGAAAGATACCTACAAATGTCATATGTTGATGGAAAGAGGAGAGAACCTCTGCTTTTCTGCAAGTAAATGATGAGGCATGTGGCTTACAACATAGTCAGATATCTGCAGTCATCATTTGCCACAGCATGTGGACAATAAACTTTGGTGGGCTTGGCAGCCTGGATCTGCTGTGGGTGGATATGGCAGGTCCCTTTGGAGAGCACTCTTAGCAAGTGGCCTTTGAGCACGTTGCCTCTTCATGCAAAACTGTGCTATGAGTTTTCACTGCACAGCTTCCTCTCTGGTGGTTTCTCAGGAGAGGAAGGATTAGCCCTGATCCCTGTCAGAATGACAAAGCTCATGTAAGGCTGGACAAGCTGGTGAGGCTCCTCAGAGTCTGGGAAATCAGGATGCCAGATAACAGATATTGTTTATTTCTCATTCCTTGCTAGATTCATAGAATCCTACATTTGATTCATAGGTTTATAATCCAATTTCATCCTTAAAGCAGGACTAATACTGAATTCAAACCAGGTTGCAAGGGCTTTATCCAAAACATCTTTTAAACCTTAAAAATGAAGATTGGACATTTTCTCTAGGAAAACTCTGCCATTTCTTTTCCTTATATCCATTTGAACCTCCACTGACTTGATTTTTAACAATGGTCTCTGATTCTTCTTCGATATAGTACTATGAAGAGTTTTGCTGTGTCCTCCTTATGGTCTTGTAGGTACTGTAAGGCAATTATGAGGTACCACCAGAGCTGTCTCTTTCTCCAGGCTGAGCAAGCTTTTTTCACATGTGCAGGACTCCTCATTTCTCTTCACTGAATTTCATTATGTTTCTGCAAGTCCATTTCTCTGACTTACTTATGTCTCTATGAATGAAAGCCCTGCCCTCAAATATGTCATGGAGCTACAACTCCAATTTGGAGTCATCCTCAAATGTGATGAGATGCACTGTCTACCCATGTAGGTCATAGATAACAATACTAAATATCATACAGGACCTAGGAAAACTCCCTGAGAAAAGCCACCTGTCATTCCTCCCAACTGGAGTATACATCAGCCATTTTGTTTTGAACCCAATGATCCTCTCAATATTTCATCCAGGCAATTATCTGCCTCACTAAACTGTTAAATTCCTTCTTGGATAAAAGGATATTGTAAGAAACCATGGTGAAGATCTTGGCAAGTTCAAGGTTAGTGACATTCAATGATTTTCCTGCATCTGTACCCTTATCCCAGTTGTCTTTTTTTTAAATAATGATCCCAAATATCACGATCTTTTCATCAATATACCTGTAAAATATCTAGTTTTCCATAAAAGTTCTTCTGTAAGTCTGGACCATTATGTCACCAGTACAAACAATGTTCCCAGTAAATGTCATACATAGATATAACTATCTTCTACTCCTCCTTTCTGGACACTGCTTCCTTTTGTTTATTCTCTTCACAACACTTGTCTTGGAAGGATTTCTAATTTGTGACAACAAAGTCTTTTGCTCAAATGGGAACAACAGAGATAGAGAAACAGAGGAAAGGGAAACAGATTAGTTCCCAGCAAGCTGGACGTTCATCAGGCTTACAAGACACTGGGCCCATTCTGAAGTGAGTGAAGGCCCAGGGGTGGGTCTTGCCTTATGAAAATGGTACTTTATTTTTACCTTGAAGTAAGTACTCTGTGCATGGATTTCTTAGAAAGGGGTGAGATGCTAAGTGGTTTTGTTCTGCCACAACGCTGGCTGTCCTGAGGGTCATGGACAAACTGAGGTGAGTCGATTCATCTTGTAACAGAGCTGTCACTCTTGTGTTAACTTCTCTTTGTGCACCAGGACAGCTGTGAGTCTCTGGTTTTGCTGTGAAAACAAGCACTGCTTTCTGCTTAACCAGAAAACAAAAACCAAGGAACTGAATCACTTTATGACAGTTGGAGAGACAGCTTTTACTTTCAGTATTTTACTGGAGTATAATGTCACTGTCTTTCAAATACGTGCTAATCCCTTAATTAACTTTTCTTTGCATAAAATCCACTTCTGCTGCTTCTGACCTCAGCCAAGCTACTGCATGTTGCTAACCTTGCATTACTGACAAGAGCAAGCCATAGGGCACCAATAGGTGCTGGATCTTTCCTGCTCTGCTTCATATTTCCATGAAAAGATGACAGTTGGCAGAAGATGCCAGTTGTCACATTTTACGTGAAAATACTACAAACTGCTTTCATAGCAAAATGTCACAAAGCACATGTTGTTTGGGGAAAGAGAAAAGGGAAAGCAAATACTGGAAAGGTACTGAGTAATCAAACTTCATTTGCTTTACACTAGATGCTGAGTGGTGCAAAGGAGAGGTGCCAACAGTGCCTTTAACAGTGTTTTAGCCCTTTCCTGAGACCCACAATTTTTTATTTCTTTATTTTTTATTTCTTTAGTCTCAATGTCTTAATAACGTTTTTGCTTTCTTGTTATACCTTGTCTGTAAAGCAGCATTTCCACTAGAAAAAAATCACAGAAAATTAAAGGTGGTTTTACAGAGTTTGCTGTAAATTTTATTTTTCTGCTCTCCCTTAGAAAGGTTTTAAAAATACATTAATATGAATATTTAGACTTTTGGGATTTTGCTGCTGTTTTCTGTATGCTGAGGTTTATTTGCCTCATGACTTCTCATTTCCCTATAAAACAGAGCAATATTTATGAAATTAAATACATTAATAAAAAATAGGGAGCAGACGCTTCTGGAACAAAACACAGTCCATAGTTCTACTAGAAGAAATATGAAAATGCAAAAAAGAAATGGAAATTTTAACATGCAGCTTCCTCAATGTGAAAATGCTGGACTGTCCATATGATAAAGGGATGTTAACATGAGAAGTGGTGCACTTGAGGTCTACATCAAATTTTAATTTGAAGGAGAAAGTCTTTCAAAAGACTTTCAAAAGGATCGCCTTTTCAAAGTATGTGTCATTTTCTTTTCTGTTTTTTCTTTTTTTACTCTGTAATCTGTAACAAGACTGACCATGGAAAGAAAATGGTGCCCACTTTCTGCAACTGCAAGGCTGAGACTGAAACTGGAGCAGAAACATTACACCTGTGTTAATATTTCCACTCAAAGAGATTTGCCAAAACTGAAGTACTTGTCCAGAATAGCTGTTTTTACTCCAGTACCTAAAAATCACTCTGTCATCCATCCCTAGCAGTGGATGCCATAGCTCAAAGTGGACCCAGCTGGAAGAAATTCAGACAATTTTTTGCAATACAGGAAGAGTTCAGCAGGCAGTGGAGGACCTGGGAATGTGAGGGGGAGGTCAATAAGTTGTATTGTGTCCTGTCCCAGACTGACCAGCAGACCTGCCTGGAGGCTGTACAAGGGAATCTAACCTCAAACTTTCTGACACTAATAACTCATGAGATAAATGAGATTTCACAATTTTCTCTGAATGGAGAACGTTACTCTGAAGAGTCTCTATTCAACAGGCACTGTGCTCTAGGCATGCAAAATGAAGGTAACAGTAATAATGGACAGGATCCAGGAAACCCCAAGGATTCAATTCCCTCCCTTGTAGCTTCAAAAAAGGACTTAATTGGAGAATCCTTGCTGTGAAGCACCAAAGCATCCATTTCCCATCCAGATTTTTCCCTAGAGAAGTTCACTGCCTATCAACAGATCACATTCACAAGGTCACTGAGAGGCTGCTGAGCCTACTGAATCCTACAAATTACCATCTGCTCCAATATCATTCTATGTAGGGTCTGTGGCAGGGCAAATTTGAACACTCAGAAAAGAATGTATACTCCTCATAGCAATGTGAGCATACCAAATCCCATGGAGTACAGGTCATGTTCTCCTCTGTCCTCCCAGGGAGATGTAGGAGTTCAGGAAAGAGAAGTCAAATAGAAAGATGAGTGCTTGGCTGATGCCATACTGCAGGTTTTGGTTTCCACTGTCATGGACCTGCCTTTGGAAGCTGGATCTGTTGTGGTCTTGTGAGATTCACCTGACAAAGTGGGGCAGAAGGTTGCTTACCAACAAGCTGTCCAGAATTATATGGAGACCATTAAATTAGATTTAAGGGGGAGGGGGATTTTGAGCAATAGAGAAAAACTAGGGGCTGCTAATGCATTAGAAACCAACAAAGAAACACCTGTGGAATGCCTCAAAGGCAGTGGGGAGTATTCCTCTAAAGAGGTGAGACAATCTGTAACCCAGGAAGGTGCCCATGCAGCAATGCCCACACATGGGTAACAGCAGCTGGAAACCACTGTGCAGCTGGAGCCCTTGGTCTAATACTGCCACTGAGATGTGGAGGGACAAGTTGCATGGCTGGAGCACAGCACCAGTGGCTGTAAACTGCTCAGAAGGGACAGGCAAGGAAGGAGGACCGGGCAGCAGTGGGGGTGATGTTACCCTCTGTGTGAAAAGTGGATGAACTGCAGAGAGCTGCCATGGAAAACCAGCAATGAACAGGAAAAATGGGTAAAAAAATACAGGTAAAATTGGGGTCAGGCCAACGAGGGAAACCTCATGGTTCATGTTCACTACAGGCCACCAGGTCTAGGGGGGAGGGTGCTAATCACATGTTTTTACTTCAGCTACAGGAAGATTCACACTCCAGGCTCTGATCTCGAGGTGGGGCTTCAACCACTCTGGCATCTGCTGGGAAAGCAGCACAGTGAGCTGTAAGCAGCCAGGAGACTCCTGGAATATGTTGAGGATAATTTATTAATTCAGGTGATAGACAGCCCAATCAGAGGAGATGCATTACCAGACCTGTTATTTACCAATGTAGATGAAGTAATGAGAGATACCAAAACTGGTGTCAGCCTGGCCTGAAGTGATCATTCTTTGATTGAATTTACAGCCTTAAGGGATATGGGCCAGATGAAGAATCCTTATGTTTAGGAAAGCAAAAATTGTTTAAGGAACTAGTGCACTGACAGCCTGGGAAATTGCCCTCAGGGGATAAAGGAGGTAAACATTGCTGTCAGCTCCTTAAGGATGCTCTTCTCAGAGTGCAAAAGATCTTGTTTCCCTGTAGGTAACCAGTAAAGAAAGGCAGGAGACCTGCATGGCTTAGTTTGGCCTTCCAACTAAAGACAGAAATGCAAAGGACAGATACCCATCCTGGGAAAAATATAGATACTGTCTCGATGTATGGAGAAGGGAACAGGAAAGCTGATGCACAGTTGGAGCTGCAGCTGTCAAGGGATTCAAATACTAAAAGCTTCTACAGATATATTGGATAGGAAAGAAAGATTAAGGAAAATGTGCCCCCTCAATAAATAAGACAGGAGAACTAGCTGCAATCAATGTGAAGAAGCTAAGTTACTCAGCAATTATTTTAGCTTCAGTTTTAAATGTTAAACTGTCTTCCAACATTTCTAAAGCCCCTGAACCTCAAGTCAGGAAATGGGTGGATGAAATTTAGCTTTGGGACCAGCTGAGGAGCCTGAACATAAAATAAGTCCGTGGCATTCTGAGAGAAGTAACCCTCCAGGACATAAAACCTACTTTGCTCCAGCTTCCAATGCTGTAATATTTCCAGTCTCAAGAGAGACTCAATTTTCTTGAGAATGTGGAAGATTTTTTGTTGAATATTTCGTACAGAGGAATGGCAATATTCACCAATAATCCTCGTGGGAAATACTAACCATAAAGATTGTTTTAGTTTCAATAAGTTTCATTTAGATCCTACAGCAGAGTTCTATCAGTATATTGTTGGATTACTCAATCAACCTCATTTCCATTTGCCTTCAATTAGTTTTGCATTTAATATTCATACATTTCTGGAGTTGGCTAAAAGAGAATGAAGATGGGAGCTGGGATTCAGAATTGATAATGGTCCTTGAGGAGAATTTAACAGTGAAGCAGAAAAATTATTTCATCATTACCTTTGTGAGGAGTAAAAGAACATTAAAGGACTGGAAACTAGTTTCATTTTTTCTCTTTTTGGCACAGACATTGCCACTGTCTTAATAGTCACCTAATAGAAACCAAAGAAATGTGCTGAAGGTACTACCTAAGCTGTAGGTTTGTGGTGAATGAGTTTTGAAACATGCAAATGTGGTGTCACCTCTCTACTGCTTACTATTCAGGGCCCAGCAGCTTTGCAGAGAAAGAGGGAAGCATTTTACCTAGGTATGGCCAGGATCCTGTGTCAGGGTGATGCCAAACTCCAGAGCACATATTGCTTCCAAGATGATTTATACCCAAGTTAACACCCATTTAGGAAACATGCCACGGAGGGAAACTGAGGCAGCAGAAACTGTACCATCAGCAGACCTTTAGGAGGTTATCAGATTAATTTACTGCATGAAATTCGGGCTGCTTTTCTGCCTACCACACACATTATGCAGTTACCTCTCTGACTCCTAATTAAACATGGTGTGGAGCTGATAACCTTGAATTGATGAAGATTTTTGTGCCCAAGGAAGAACTTCCTCTTTATCTTGGAGTCTAGAGTTTTTTTGAATGACACTGTAAAAATTTAGCACATTTTAAATATGATCCATCTCTATTGCTGTAAAGCAATAGCTTTTCAGGTATTGTTCAGGGAGCCAGTTTTTTCCTGTTTTTATATAACACCAAGGATAATTAAACCATTTGATAAAAAAAGAAATTCTGCAGGCTCATGCACTGTTACTTTCCTCCCCATCTGCTTCAGGAGCTGGATATCTTGCCTTTGTTGCTTATAAACTGTTAAGTCCATGGACACTATTTACAAGTGAGATGAAGGGAAAGGCAGGATTTTAAAGGGCACAGCCAACAGCTGACCTATGAACAGGGAGAGTGGGACACCGGGATTTTCTTTACTTTACTTTAAAAAACCTTTAATGTAGTTTCCATGCCTGATGAGAATAATTGGAAGCAAATCTTTAGGTGCACCTTAGTATACCATACAAAGCAGCAAGCATGAGCTGGATGGCAAAAGGTAGGACCACCCAAATTTCACATTTTAAAGGTACTTAATGAATTTGTAGATTTGAGTTTTAAGAACAATGCTGCTTTTACCTGAAAATCCTGAGAAGTGTTTCCATTTTTATGGCCAAATCCAAGGTCTCTCCTCCCTCTCTCCATAGGTATTTGGGACTCAACTTTCTGTCACTTTTCCTTATCTCTGTCTTCAAGGACATCCTGTAGGAATATGGTCTCTAAAGTGAAGAAACACTGGGTGTGGGACACTCTGCAAGAGTTGCACAGAACAATCCATTGGTTTGCATGAAGAAAATATCTTCTGCATAATTTATAAATAAAATATAAAAATAAATTAAAAATACTGTGATATTTTTTCAATATCTATTATGGTTCATGCTTTATCATGTACTTAGCATTTTATTACATATAAATGTATTAATATAGCTACTAAATAAACAAACAAACATATACTCCAATATTGAGGTTGTGTGCTCAAAAACTGGTTTTTAATAGGGCTGTACAACCAAAAAATTGAAAAATATTGGTCTATGTTTTCCTTGCATGAGGGGCTAAGAAAGGAAAATAAAAACCCATATAGACTTTACTTATTCCAGGAAGAATTATTTTCTAACTCAAGATATTGAGTACTCTTGAGTCTTCATATGTGATTAAATAATGAAAAGTACGAGTAACATTATTTCCCCAATGATGCTTGAGACAAGATTGTCTCCTGTTTGTACTTGTTGTTGCACCCAAAATTAATCTCTTTGCAAATATCAGTTTAGTTTCATACTTTGTGCTTTATTGTCTTAGTGCCCTTAAGTCAGACTCATTTGTCTGATGTTTCTCTGGACAAGGCTGTATTTTGCAGAATGCCCTTTGACCCATATTTCAAAACTGTAGTGGTCATATTTCCATGGCAAACCAAGTGTTTTATGAATGACAGTTTTAAAGTTTACAAATTTTGTTCGTGGGATTGTATGGAGCACAGAGAAAACACAATTCTTAATATTCAGTGATACAAGTTTTTTTGTTTTCAATGTATTTCTGGTAATGTCCTAATCCCAGCCTTGTTGTAATGTGAATAAAGCACTTCATCTAGTTTTAGATGCATAGATTAACAAGAAAATTTAATTTGTTACTGTGCCTCTTTTGGAAATTTTGTAGGCATTTTTCATAGTTTCACCTCCATCTACCCATCCTATTAGTCAGTAGTTCCCAAAATCATTGCATCATACAGCCATCCATCCATCCATCCATCCATCGCTTCTTGGAGCTGGACCTGTATGTAAGTGAGTATCTGTCCTTGTATTGATATATTATCTAAAAGCACAATTAAGCATTTCTTATGTACTATAATGACAATTCCAGATTACATTTTGTCATTTGTGTATATTCTGAGATTGTTTTCACATTTCAAAGTTTTGGCAACGTACTTTGGGTTTACAAGAGAGAACGTTGTTCGGTGGTGATGAAGTTTGAGATAATATTGAGACCACTGAATGTCATTTCATGTCATTGAGACATGACACAGACATCAAATCAAGATTTTACTTTTTTTTTTCTTTGAGTGGGAGAACTCAAACTTTTAAAATATTCCTCATATAGAAACTTCAGTGGAAATTTGATATAAATAATGGAAAACACATTTTTCCTGTGAATGTGAAAAAAAAAAAACCCAAAAGAATGAGATGGAGGTTATCATTCCAAGCTCATCTTCTCCTCAGTCGTAGGAGACATGAATATTCTTTGGAGGAAGACTATCTTTCTGCCAGGAGTGGTATCCAGCACTGTCTTTCAGGCTATGGTTTCCAACTACTCTAACAATTACTGGAAATGGTGAAACCTAGCAGAAAAAGAGAGGATAAAAAAAGTTCAATTTTGTGTGAGGAAACCTATTTCTTCCTCCCAGTTAAATTAGTGAAAATGTCAGGATCCAGGAACTTCAACTCCTGGTACCCACAGGTTTGCATGACTAATGCTTCTGCCAGAAGAAACCTGGAAAATACAGCTAAACTATTTTCAGATTAGAAATGAGGTTCCTGTTTTCAAGGCACAGAGCACTTGAACATTTTAGCAACTTGTTAAAAGATGTGGCAGCATCTATATCTCATGTATATAATTCAATGCCTTAGAAGAAGTCTTGTTGTCCAGCCAGAGGAGAATTGCCCACAATACTGTGAACTTTATCTGTGTTGAGGCATGGCAGCTTGTTAGATCCCCTGTGCAGATACACATAGAAGAGGAAGGCTACCTGGCATTTTGTGCAGACTAATGAAGTTAGGTACAGGTTTTAACAGACAATAAAACACACATAGATTTAGATATAGCTACAGATATATTATCCATTTATTGGATATCTTGCATATATTATGTAAGTGCAATTAAAATGCATATAACATTTTTGTTTCATGGCTTGTCCTATTGATTTAGACCTGCCTTTAAATGTCATGCTTGGATAATGAATAAATCATGCTGTGTTTCAGTGCTCAATGTCCTGATGTACAGGTCTTTCAGTCCTGGTAACCTATAGGAGAGGAATCAAAGGCTGAAGACTCTCTGAGAGACTTACTGTTCTTTGAAGTCTGTTGCATTAACAGCACCAAGAAGGAAATTCTGTCACAGCTTGAAAAGGAAAAGAAATCACAGAGATACTTGTTAAACATATGCTTCTTTAGTTTATCCCAGGGCTTGGAATCAATCTGCACATTCAATTATGCAGTGAATCTTGAGGAACTGACTTACAGCACAAACTCTTGAGTGATAGGTCCCTACTAAATGAGCTGCATCAGAAAGAGCTGCCTGCAAGAAAGTTGGGGACAGAGTCCCTGGCTGCCTGAATAAGGTCAAAGGGATTCATTCACATCACTACTGCTAGTGCTGCCCTATCTGATGGCTCTGCAATTATTTTTTTAAGTCACAGAGAACTAAAAATTACCTGGGATACAAGACAGTTACCACTAATTGAATTCAGGGATAGGCCACTCAGAGCAGCAAGATCCCTTAAGCAGCTCTTGAGATCCAATTCTTCACTACCAGATTTTATTATTAGGGACACATGAGGCCAAAATACAATATTTAATGAGCCACAAAGACTGAAGAAATTCCCAGGAGCCCAGGAAGTTCAGGCATCTTACTTCCTAAAAAGGGAAAATGGAACCATAGGGACAACTTGAACCTGGGGAGAGATTCTTAGACACATTATTAATAATTACGTCTAGAAGCACTCAAAAGCATGTTACAAGGATAGAAAGCAACTGGTAGGATTTGTCAAGAATAGATCATATCAAAGCAATACAATTTTTTTCCTTTGACAGCACATTTGGCTTTACAGGTAAGAGGGAAGTTGCCAATATGATAGTTCCTGATATCAACAAAGCATCTGAAACTGATTTCCCTGGACTTCTTTGGCAGAAAATATGGAAAACAAAAAGCCCTCCAGACAGTGAGAGGAGTCACTGTGCTTCATCCCATGGAGCAATTTGAATTCCCTGCTGGAACAGGGATGTCTGTTTCTGCTGACTGGCGACTTCTTTGAAATTCTCTCAGGCTATTGTTCTTCTAAACTGTTTCTAACTCCCCAAGTAAGGCAGAGAAGTCTGTGCCACTGCAAGAGGCCTGTCTTATTCTTGATAACTATCCATAGCAGGCTAAGCTATCAGGCCTGGATGATCCATGCACAGCCAAAGAACAGTTCTACAGCAGCAAGGGAGACAAAGCTGACTTCTCTGTCACTGGCCACTGAATGAGAACACAGCTTTCAAGGGAGAGAGAAAGATGTTGTGAGAGAGGATAGGATTAGGAGAGCTTTCATATGACTGTGGCTGAGCTAGGGATAACTGTGCTTCCCTATTAAACTCAGCTCTGCATTCTTAGGACCATTTTTTACTGCTGTCAAGCAGGAAAGCCTTATGTGACTCACTTTACAGCTGCTATCTGAAAATTGACTGGCAGCCTAAGTGAAGCTAAGTGGTCATTGTCGTATGATGTGCATGTTAAGATGACAGCAGCAGCAAGCTGGAGTGTACCCAGAAATAGGTTTAGCAGCATAAGTTTGTATTCTCTCAAAATCCTTCTCTTGTGTGTTCCTGCCTATCTAGCCCTTATCCGGGCTGTGCTCAGCTTTTCTATGCAGGTCAGGAGCTGCAAAAGAGCTATTCATTAGAATGAACTCTTCATGCTCTGAAGAGGTTTCAAATCAAGTCAGTAAGCAGCATAGCTACCCCAAGCACAAAAGATCAGATTATGCTGTAGGCTCTGCTGGAGAAAATATTGCCATAAAAGGGCAGATTAAGTCCCAATGAAGATAATATTCTTCAGTGTCCACCAGGATATGAAATTAATTGCATATAAATTTAACCCTCTGTGTGGCTTACATTGCATTTATAATGAAATTATTTCTTCTCACTTTTAAGTATTTCAAGTATTAGTGAAGCTGTGCCCCAATTGCTGCAGTCAATTCAGTAGTTTAGAGATATCCTTATGCCTGGTTTGAATTTACTGGTCTTTCATCTATTGCTAGTAGCATAGGAAAGTTTAGTAGGCTGCGAGCACTCTACAGGTTTTTCCTCCTTTTCCAAGATCTGTTGGCATCTAGTGCTTGTCCCACTAGCAGTGGGTGAAGGCTAAGATGTCAATTAAGCTTTTCTTTCTGTTCTATCAAATTGAGATGTCTTTGAGCCATCCGTGCTACAAAGCTCAGGGGTTGGAGACCATAGTTCTTGGCTTTGTGGTTTGAAATGTTACTTTGTTATCTCGTGGGAGATTTTTCTGGTTCAGTTCTCTCTATCACGAAATAAGAACAAAATAAGAACAAGGCTACAGAATATCTTAATACCTCAGACACTGTTACATAATTACTACAACGTAAATCCTGAAGTCTCTTCTTCTGCTAAACTCGTGCCTGGTCTCAGTAAAACCTATCCTGTGTCACCTGCCTGAGGTATAGATCTTACAGATTCTTTGGGGAAGGGGTTTTTCTGACTGTATATCTCCTTGGAGCCTTACCAGAGACACTTCCCTCTCCATGAGTCATCATATCAACAAGATAATAGACTCAAGTTTAATGGTGACTGATATGGCAATTCAGATTTTATGGCTTACTTCTGTCTGCAGGTGATATCTGATACATGACATAATGGCTTAGAAAGAACCCTAAATTGCTTGTAGACTACATATTATTACAGATTATTTTTCACTATATTTTTTTTTGTGGTGGAGATGCTAATGTTGGCTTTTATTTGGGGGCTGGGGAGGAGGATTCTGTACCTTGCTGAGGAAACTGAAGCTGTTGTCTGGTTTTTTGACAGTGAAATGGGACATGCTGAGGCACAATGGCTAAAACTGTAAAGCATACACCATCATTGCTTCAAACCTTTTCTTTGTTTCCAGTCACTGAGATGTGGTCATCCACTGACATTAAGCTGTGTGCCAGAAACCATAAAACCCTAGAAATACACTTGGAAAATCAGTTTGCACTAGAGTAGGGCCTTTACAGTAACCACAAAACTCTTTATTATACCTGATGTTTTTGATAGAAAATGAAGGAAACCAGATGATGTAGCAGTAGGTTATAGTAATGCCTTTCACCACCTAAGTGAAGTTGACCACTAGGAAGAAAGAACCAACTATTAGCTTACCTCCTCATATAAATTCAATCATGCCTGAGGGTGTGGAACTGTCAAACAAACCTGATATTCTTCATAAAGCATGAGCTGAGTCTTAAACATTATTACTCAGGTATAGAGGTAGTTGCAATCTCCTTAGAATTGTCTCATCAGGAATGAGACAGATCCTGTGCAGTGAATTGTCAAGTGCATCTTCTGAGCTGTGTTGGTTATACATTGTGCATAATTCTGTATCACCTGTATTCATGTTCCCCATGATTTTCCCAAAGATTATTAACTCTCCAATGCAGGTGGATGAGTCTTGCACTAATGGTTTTAGGGGTAGAGATCTGCTCCAGAAGAGATGTGAAACAATGCAGAATCACTGGCACTTCCCATTCCATCAGATTTCCTGTCATAAAACACCAGTTTCTGAAGTTATGAAATTATTTCCTTTTTTCATTTAAATAACAGGCTTTTAGAGGTCTCAAGCACACAGAAAGTTTGAGAAGCTAACATTTTCTATTTTTCAAGTCTCCAATCAGAAAAAAAATATAAATCACAGAGTCAAAAATATAAATTATACATAATTTCAAAATGTTTCTTTTAAAGTTGTTTTTCATGTTTCTTATGCATTCAAATAATTTGAGATGCCAAAATTAAGCACCTGTAAATGTCAGAACACAGAACTTTAGGTCTTTATTTCTATAACTGTAGGAACATAAATAGTTAGCTCTTTGATGGTTTTTCATCTCATGATGGTACTTCAGGGACTAGAGCCTAAACTCAAACCTTGGGATCAAAGCATGAAAACTGAATGGTTCGTACTGACAAAGCTTTTGTAAAACTTTGAAATCAAAGAATCATTTGTATTTCAACAAATTAAATAAGTTTCAATACCAAAGAAACATGATAGGAAAACCTGCCTAGACAATAACCAGCAGTAATTCACATTGAAGATGAGCAAATGAAAAACAGCAGACTGAAATTGAGTGCCTCATTCTTATTCTATCTTTCCAAGCTTTCTCTAGTCACCTCTATCATGCTGGCCTAATTTTGGATTTCCATGAAATGTTCTATATAGGACTTTGAAATCACTTAGAAAGTTTCAGTTTGTGCCATTAAAAAAACTAACCCTTCAGTTCAGTCTTGCAGATGTGTTTCTGGGAAACAAAACATAAGATACTTGTTCTTGCTCCTTTGATGTGGTTCTGATGCTAAAATCCAAGGCTTCAGTTCTGTGAGAATCTCTATTGCCAAATACGTAAGGAAATGATTATTCCAGTACTTGCAATTCCTTTCAACAGCTGATCCTGTAACAGCTTAGTAATGGGGTCTGCTTGTCTTCTCCTGTGACTAAGACATTTTCTTCTGTGCAGCTGTAGTTTTGAAGACCCTGCAGAGCTGAGTGTGACATCCTGATTTGACAGCTGGGCGGACTGCAGTGCTTGCAGAGGAAAACAAATGGTAGCATTTCACACAGATGCTCAGGGGTATAGCAGAACTCCTATTTTTCTCTCAGATAATGTGTCAAAGTACCTGTCCTTTCCTCTTTGTCCATGCTGGGCCAGTTGGAGTAAACACTTTGGTTCACTGTGGTTTGCAGTGAATTAATTAATTGATGAGGACCAGAATCCCACTGTGGACACTGTTACAACTCCTGTGCAGATACAGGTGTTGTCCATATGATAAGAGAAACAGTTGTCTTGTGATTACTCAGCTGACCTGGAATACAGCACACAATTTACTATTTGGGATTTTTTCAGCTTCACTCAAGATTGTGCCATGGTGCGCCCACATATAATCACAGAAATCAAGTGGTAAGAAAGGAGTGAGAGTCCTTGCATATGCTTAGCAGGTGCTTGGACTGTTTTACTGGGAGAAGTGCAGGTAGGAAGAACTGTGAGTTCTGAAGCAAAATTCTGAATTAAGAGAAGCCCAAACATTTTAGATTCCTCTCCTGCTTATGCATCTGTAACTCAATAAAGCAAATAAGCTCTGCTGGTAATGTGCTATTTAGTTGTTATTCAGGCACCAGGTGCAGGGAAAATGCATTAAAATGCATGCTGACTGGTAGAAACATAATCATGGAAGTTGTACAAAATTGGAATATATTTGCACAATGCATTAATTTCATCTTTAAGTGTATTCCACAGTATTTCTCTTACAGATCAGTGCTTGATGCAAAATCCTTTGGGGAAATATGAAGCACCCCCTTGATCCTGGAGGATTATGGATTGGTGCCTCTGTGTAGCTGTCAGTTGATAATTTCTCTCAATAAACTTAGGAAGCTTAATTAATTTCTGTTAGAAAAAGAAACTAAAAGATCTTCTGGTAATGAGATCCATGGAGATGGTAGCAGTTTATGAAGAGACAACAGATAAAATAGATATGGGAATTATTAGACCATTTCAAATCTTCTTCTGGGAAGATACGCTATTGCTTATCTCTCACATACAATAATTAGACAAAGAATTTTCCCAATAAATAGTTATGTTACTGTGGTTTTGGCTTGAACTGCAGAGGTGCCATATCTTGGACCAATTAATTCATTTTTTACCTGTGAATGCATCCCCTGGCAGTCAGTGTGGTAATGCCATTCTTTGAAATTGGAAACAGTGTCCCATCCCTCTTCTGACCATAACCATAAAGCATTGCTGCCTCCACAGTAATGCTTCCAGCTTCTTCTTTTTTATTTTTTTTTTTTTTTTTTCCTGCACATGAAGAAAGTTGCTTGTTATGACTCCTGCTTCTTGTCCAAACCTTGCAACACCTGAAGCAAACAGCAGGTGGTCATCTCCATAGCAGAATCCGTTCTTTGTTCCATGGCTGATGTTGCACTAGTATCAGTAGATTTGTAAGGATATGCAGACTTCACTTACACTGGATAAATTATTATTTTGAGAAGTTTTATTACTGTAATGAGCCAATCAAACATAATTTGACATTGTAAAAAAAAAAAACAAACTGAGAAAGACAACTTTTTTCTTTACAAACAGAAACATTTTTCTACTATTTTAGTAGAAGGCAAAAGGTCTTTGCATAGGAAGGTGGAAAATGGTGATTTCTTATAGTACAATGGATTAAGCAATATTCTTCTGGCATCCCAAGACTTTTTAACATGGACTCTACTGTTTGCCAAAGATGCCTGCCAACATAGTTACATACCCTACAGCATCCTATCCTCTGTCTCTGAGGAGTCCTAGTACTGATAGTTCATTTCAGGATTTGGAGTGGAAAAAACAGATAAAGAAATGACAGGACTTAACACCAGAAGCATGTGTCTTTCTTATAGACCCTCTATGGAAGTTGCTCAGACTCTGTTAAGTAGTGCTTAAAATTGTATTTTTTAGAGATAATACTATTAAGAAAAAAACCCCAAAGTATAGAAAAACTTACTTCAGGCGCTGGTAATCTCAAGTTGAGCAGTGTAGAATGGGTGTGGCATGCTGTGCAGATCCCCCTATAGGAAGCTTACTCATTTTTTGTTCATCTTGCAATATTTTCTTGGAAGGAATATAATCCTATTCAACATTTTCATTGTTCTAGTAAAGGGAGTTCCTATATGAACTTGTTGTTTCACTGTTAGACAGAGACAAGGGCATGCAGATGGTGTAATCACCAATGTGAAGCGGGACCTGGCAGTAGGTTTCTCTCCACAGTCAGCCAGGTCTGTTTATCCTGGGATTAATAGGTGCACACAGCTTGAGGCAGTCTGAAGGCCAAGCTCTGCATGTCACACAGCAGAGCAGAGCAAGCACAGCCCTGGCTTTTGTCCACTCACACTGCCTCCTGCATGGATCACCACTTCTGTGTACACTGATCTTCCAATTAGGTCCATTACATGGAGTTTGCTGATTCAGCAGCATAGGGTGTTCCTTTGTTTATGCTTTTGTTTTAAATACTCAGAGATTCTGAGTATCTCTGGTGCTGCTTAGTTAATTTATGCTTTACTTTTGTGAATAATGTAGCAGGGCAGGAGTCCATGTGCAGCAGGTAAGGAAAGGTAAAGAGGGATATTTCTGAACAAGGAGACAAAAATCTCCTATCCTGGGTGAAATGCTGCCTTCAAACTCATCGTTACAAGAAACTGCTAAAAGTGTGTCCTCTAAGTGAGGACCCAGTCTCCACCTGTGCTGATCCTCATACCAGAATCATCTACCCTAGAACAGGGACCTATGTCTTTTTTAAGGATATATAAGGTCTCACTAATTTTGGTATTGGAGGTGCCAGACATTTTTTCCATCCTATATTTGACTGCTAATGACAGTTCCTAGTGAGGTGGGGGGAATTAAGTTTAGTCAACCTCAACTGGAGCATTAGGAAGACATCAGCAAATTACTCACACTCTAGACCTCTTTTTTGAAGTGAAATTAACTATTTCCAGCTTTCTCTGTCACATTTTGTGAGCCTCTCTAAGTTTTACAGTTTTTCTTCATCTTCCTTGGGATCTCCCTGGACAAGTACTGACTTCTCCAGTTAACATAACCTAGAAATGTACTGGAAGAGAGTAAATAACTACCTCTCAGATAAAGAAATGCACTTTACATATACACCAATACCAAGCTGCATCCCCCTGACACACATTAAATAATTTTTTATCCAATATAACTCAGAATTCTTTTCTGCCGTTCTGTTGACTAACTGATACTTCCCCATTTATTGTATATTTAACTCTTCCTTCATTATTTTTGGAATCCATTATTGCATCTGCTGCCATCACCAGCTCTTCTGTTGGGATCCTGGTTCCTGAGGTCAGATGGCTGGCACATGATCCTCCTTACTCTTGTGATGCCTTGGCTTTTAGCTTTTATATTTTTCAGATTCTCTGCTGCTTGGCATGTAACTCTGAAACATGTTAGGTCTCAGTAAGTTCTCTTCCCAGGGTGATTAGACAAAACAACTCCTTTCCCAGCTACACAATCAAGGACACCAATTACCCAAAAAGCATAAACAATGGCCAAGGGAAAGGGGGTAAGCCAGGGGGCTGAGACTACATAGCCTGAAGCTGTGGTTGGATAATTGACCCCAATATTTATAATTTATAAATTTATAACTGTCCCCAAAATTTATAAAAAATTTCTATCTCATGACCAGAATGCATCTCGGATTCAACTTGGGTGTAGCCTTAGTCAGGCTCTTGCACTGTCCAAGATCCATCGTTTCAATAAATACCTATTTTATTCCTTTTACTCAGTCTAGTCTCTGTTCCAGGTCAGACTTTCCAGACATCACTTGGATTGGATACAACTTTTGCAGGTTGTACTATTCAAGCTGACAGTTAAAAATGGGATCAGACTGAAATCCTGTGGGATCTCCTAGCCTTCTACCCTTTGAAGTCAACAGGTTACCAGTGGGAACTTCTGTTTCAAGCCACATTTTGAAACAAATCTGTTCTCATCACAAACTGCTTGCATGTATCTAAATGCACACTCTGGAAGGAAAGCGTAACACAGAGCTCATGGGCTCAACTCCTTCCTCACCTTTGCAGTCTTAGATGACACTCTTGGAAAGAGACACTTCAGGAACAGGGATTATTTCTTACCTCTCACCAAGGAGTCTTTGCATGTTCATTTTACAGCATATGTCCCTGAAGGAGCCAAGACATAACATAGCTAGATGGGCCAGCTTAGTGCTGTCCTGTATATTTTTGTGTTCCCTTGTCATGCACTGTTTTGCAGGCAAATATTTCTCAGAATTCAGTAGAGGATGTGTCTTTATAGCAGAGATTGAAAGAATTTCAGTGGCAGTGGGCAAGGTCCTTAAACCAGACACCAGACAGAACATGCATGAGACTGACTTTGCTCTCCTTCTGAAGTGCAACTGTGGACCTTGAAAAGATAACATCAGTAAGCTGGTTTACAGTTTCATGCATCTAGTTTCATGTTTAAGTTTGCTCCTCTGACTTTCTAGGTAATTCTCATATTTAAACGTTGTTCATGATCCTACAACACAAAAATCTTTGTCCTTCCCCTCAAATTCATGTAAGATTTTGTCATCCTTCCACTCTGTGGGAACAAAGAAAGCAATGAGAGCTTATCAGAACAAAGGGAAATGAAAGGTACTGTTTACAATATAAATAGAAAAGTGGCATTTAGCTGTAGCTTCTGCTAGTACTGTAAGATGGAAATCACAGTATGCTTTAAAGAAGAATGTTTCCTGAATTTCAGTTTGAGTAAGGCTTGTTGTTATAGGCTCTTAAGGAAAAAAAAAACCAAAAAAAACCAACAAAAACCAAAAAAACAAACCAGAAGTGATTTGAAAAGAAAGCACTATTTTATATGTTTCTTCCATACCAGAATTACAGGGTTTTATAAACTAGTTGAAGAAAACAACACACAATGCTATTCTTCAAATAAGACTAACAAGAATACTTGTGATGGGTTGATGTTTTGGCAAGCTTTCAGTATGAGTAGAGGTAAGCAAAATAAGCTTATGGATAATTGGTTATGTTCTTATGGTGTTCCAAGTGTTACTGTCTTTCCTTTTAGCTCTCTTCTTTGGTAAAAGTAGACTCTTTTACATTTTCCTCAAATTTATTTGTATTCTGAGAGCTCAAAGTATTTTATCCATATCAGATAAAAATTCCACCTTCCAAGGAGGCAGACATTTTTGGCTGTGGATCAGAAATGGGTTTCAACAGTTAAACTAGAGGACTGAAAACAATTACAGGCTTAGTTTAATTTGATTAGCATGATTAGTGGAAGAAATTTTTTAAAGTTGGGATATTTGGATAAAGGACCAGGCTGCAGACAAAGAAGCAACTTAGTCAAACAAAGAACTACTTAAATCAGATAGTGCAAATGGGCTAAATTAGTGGAGATACCTACACAGGATCCAAATTAAATCTCATTATTTTAGGAATTTTGCTGGCCCTTCTGCTAAATATTGTTTTAAGATCACACAAAATGCGGTGTGTTAATAATGGGAACCAAAACTTCTTACAACTTTGAAAGTACTGAAAAGCAGGGTTGAAAGAGATGTCAGCAAGAGACCAGTAGGGTGTGAAAGTTGGGGGGTGACACAGCACAGCATGGTGTGAAATTGAGAGAGATAAGAGAAAGACCCACATTCATTTTGTAGAAATGGTGACAGCCATGAATTGTTTTTTTCTGAATAATCGTATATGTAAATGACCAAATATAAACTAATCACTTTTTGAAGTAATTGTTAACTCTTAGTAATTATGTAGTCAACCTCATTCTCCATTAGCATGAAACTCATTATTTCCTGGCAGTCTTTTTTCCCCTAGTAAAGTGAGCAGTAAGCCATTTGGAGACAATGGCATTTGCTACGACTTTGGTCCATATTTATGACCAGTTTTGGCATCCTTGGGGGTTTTGTTTTCATTTTTTTCTTTTTATTTATAAATCTATACTCTGACTTAAGGATTTTGAATGCTGACATGGATATTCTAGAGGCCAAAAGCCTCATTGCTTTGCACAATCAAAACATGAACAGGTCAAATATTTGGACATAGGCTGCCATGGGCCACATTCTATAATGTTTAGATCTGTAGAAGCAGCTACTGAATAATTGGAACAATGTTTTGTTTCTAAATACTGTGATCTGATAAATATCTTCCAGTGGTGAAGTGTGAAACATGGTACTTTGTATAATAAACACTCTAAAGGATGGTGTGTGTACATTCCTATTAACATACTGTAAGTTCTACAAATTACTGAAATGGGGCCAGTAACCTTTCCACACAAGGCTTCTGTATGGTAAAATTAACTAAAGCTCTTAACTTGAACTGACATAAAAATCACACTATGCAACACCTTCCCCTATCTATGTTTTTATATTTCTAGGGCAGAAAACAGGAAAAAAGGGTGATCCACTGTGATCCACCTCACAGAATCACAAACTCATGAAGTTGTATCACAGCTGCAGCAGCTGAGATTAGCAGGAACAGCTGGAGGCTCTCTATTTCACTTCCTCACATATGTTCAGCTGCACAGGGTTGCCCAGTCTGTGACAGTCTGCAAGGCTGGAGACTCCACAGACTCTCTGGACAGCCTATTGGAGTGCTCACCACAACCAGAAGAAAAATGTGTGTTCCTACGTATTTGTGTGCTCATTGCCTCTTACCCTGTCACTGGGCACCACCAAGAGGAGTCAGTCTCCCTCTTCTTTATTCCCTCTGTTTAGCTTTTAAAATGCGTTGATAATATCCCCGAGCCTTCATCTCTCTGGGCTAAACAGTCACAGCTTTCTCCTATCTTCTTGTACTTTCTCCTATCTTCTTCTCCTGTCCCTTAAGGTTCTTTCTGGTCCTTTACTGCTCAGGGACAGCTTGTTGTCCACCAGGACCCCCAGGTTCTTCTCCTCAGAGCTTCTTTCCAGCAGGTCACCCCCAGCCTGTGCTGGTACCTGGGGTTGTTCCTCCCCAGGTGCAGGACCCTGCACTGGCCTCTGCTGAATTTCAGACAGTTCTTCTCTGCCCATCTCTCCAACTTGCTGATGCCCTGAAGGGCCACACAGCTTTCGGGGGTGTTGGTTGCCAGACAAACTTAGTGAGGAGGCATTCTCTCTTTGGCTTGCTGGCAGCTCCTGTCCTTGAGTCATCCTGAGGGCCCATTGCTGGTTCATGGCCAGCTTGCTGTCCACCAGGACCCCCAGTGCAGTGCTGCCATCCAGAGGGTTGCCACCCAGAGTCTGTGCATTTTTTCCTCTCTGTGGGCAAGACTTTGCATTTTCCCTTCATGCTCTACATCAGATTGCTGTTGGTCCAGTTTTCCAGCTCTCCATTAATTGAAACATAGCCATCTGATTTATCAGTAATTCTTGGCACCTTATAATAATGGCATTTCCTCCAGATTTAGTACCAACTACTGCATGCATAATGAGATTTTGTTTATTTGTCTACTTGCTTGCTCTTTTGGGGGAAGGAAGACTGTTATTTTCTGTTTAACACTTAAAAAAAGTTATCGTTTTACTGGGAGAACCCACATCTTTTTATAACTCGGAAAAATTAAATATAATTTTATTCAGAAAACTGTAGGGGTTTGGCACTGGCTAGAAGCCAGGCACCCACGAAAATCCATTCACTCATTCTTCTCTGCTATAGTTGAGCGGAGGAGAGGAAAAGAAAAACCAAAAGGTTCATGGGATAAGATAAGGATTAGAAGAAAACACCCTAAGGCAAAACAGGGTCAAAAGTTAAAAGGTATAAAGAGAAATTTATTAACAGAATTAAAAAAGGATAATGAGAACCAACATAAACCATTAGAGCACCTTCCCCCCTCCCCCAGCCCTTCTTTCCTTCCCACTGACTGCACAGAAAGACAATAGGGATTTTAGTCAGTTTGTCATTCTTAAAACATCTTTCTTCAGTTCATTTAGGGAGAGGAGTCTCTTTTGTTATATCATGGGAGGCTCTAATTCAGGAGTAGCAGTCCTGCCCAACCTGCTGTGGGAGCCTTCCATGGGCAAAAGGGTCTTCCCAAACTATGGCGTGGGTCATTTTAGTTCATGAGGTGTAGTCTTTTAGGGATGAGCTGTTATAGTTTTGAAGCAAGGGTTCTCTTCCTCTATCTTTTTTTCTCTCTGCTCGAGTTTCCCATGGGATTGCAGCTTTTCAGCATCCACATGCTCCTGCACAAGCAACTTTTCTCACAGGCTGCAGCTGAATTCTGCATCCCCCCTGCACTTCATGAGTTACAGGGAAACAGTTTGTTATATTATAGTCCTCACCATGGCTTTCAGAAGAATTTGAGCTGTGACATCCAGAGCACCTCCTCCTTCTCTCCCTCTCTCCTTTTCACCGACTTTAGTGTTGCCATGTTGCTCCCACATGTCTTCACCTTTCCCTTTTCTCTGACTCGGGAGAGAATTGGTGCTCCTACGTTTGTTTGTTCTCAAGATCAATCAATTGACAAGTTTTTACAAGGCCTGGATGGCCCTCCAGCCCCCCACACCACTGAAGAATAAAGAGAACTTGTGTAAGATTTTTTCCTTCTTAAATATGTAATTACAGAGGCATTATTAACTTCTCTAATTGGGCTAGTAACATGTCGTCATCAGAGCCTTCATGAATTGGCTCTGCTGGACATTGTAGGGTTTTCAAGCAGCTTCTTTCTCAGAAGATGGCTTTGTGGCTTCTCCCACCCCCACTAAAAGCCAGACTGTGTTAAGCCAACACAAAAGCATAACAGAATTAAAAGTATTAGGGTTGAGAATCAGTCCTGTATTATATTTCTCTATCAAAACTTTTTTCTATCCTTAATTTTTTTAAGCTTTGTTTTTCAGATTTTTAAGTAACTGCAATGTGATTTTGCTTTTGCATGAGAATGCTTTTTTTCTGCCTGATTACTTTATTTAACAGAAAAAAAATTGCTTTGTATACAAAGCCTGAATCTAAGAGAGATTTTCTCCCATTGACATCTCCAATGACTTAGTGATACTGACAGTTTCTTTTTCCTGTGCTGTAGCTTTGCTTAATGCAGAAGAAAGCAACTCCAGCAGTGGGAGGGACCAGGCAGGATACCTCAATGCTATTCCATCCATCAGCTAAGACAATATAAAAAACTACACTTGGAGGTTTACTGATAGCCAGATCAACACACAGGAATTATTCTGCTTGGCTGTGGATTTTAATTTCTTGGTAGTTATCTCGAAATCTTATCTCAGGTAATTATTTCTATTCCAAGTGACCATCACTTGGTTGGATGTTTGTAAAGTCATAGAGAAATGACCAAAACACATCTGAAATAATACAAGGATTCCCTTTGTTGACTCCATTACATCCAGAATCAGAGACTGTGCTTTTAATCCAGCGTCACAGTGATTATTGAGATATTTAGAGATATTTTCGTTATCTTACTACTTCAGTTTAGCATTGATCTTGTAAATAATACTTTCTGTATCTGGATTCATAGGGGAGTATTCCTGGTATATATTTGCAGGGACTGATAGACTGTAATCCATGTTCCTGATTAGCTGCATACTGTCCCTAACAGGATCTTTCAGGAAACATTTGCCACAGGTGCTTGGCTTCCAGCCACTCACTGTGGAAACTAAGAGAGTTTACTAAGGGGTCAACCCCCACCATGCTGCTGGAAATGCCTGGGATATTCCTGGGCTAACTTACTAGGATGGATGCAGCCTTCAGGCCTGATTTCAACACTGAGCAGTCTCACCGTATCTATTACACCTACCTGTACCTGTAAATAATGTTGAAGACTACAGTGGATATTTGCCATCTTGGAGGTACAATGTGGGTGATTAAAGACATGCCATCTATTATTTTCTAATGATAAGCCATAATGCATTATCTTTTAGCCTCTAACATATCTTCAGGAAGATTTTAATTTAACCAGTATGGCAGTGTTCTGTGGGCTCTTCTGACCCTGATGCTGGGATGCAAAGGGAAGACAGGATCTACTGTGCTTAACTCTGCTTTTAATCACAGGCCAGCAAGCTGTAAAAGTCCTTCAAATATTTGTCACTGCTAATTTACTGAGGATTCTGCAGCTTCTTTTCTCCAATGACTCCAATTTCTGGTCCTGTTAAAAGCTTTGACATTTAAACAACAAACAACAGGAGGAACCCTTCTGTGGAGTCAGATGCAAAGGTAGTGTCTCCCTCTTGTTTTCCAGCTTTAGGTTGATTCTTGGAAATTTTTTTTCTTTCTGGATGTCTGTACAGATGCTGTTGCTAACATCTTGTACTGGATAGCTCTGCTCCACTCTGCTTTTCTTGCCTGACATTAGGAGAGGGAACAGCCTCTGTCCTCTGAAGTGGATGTTAGCAGACTAGAGGAATGGAATTTTCCAAGGAAATTTGTTATCTACTGGAGGCTGGAGACCTCCCTGAATGAAATGCAATTGCACACCATTCAAAGTCTACTGATAAAAGTGGTGCCTGTCTACCTAAATTCATCCAGGAGTGTTGTTCCTTCAGCAGGTTTGCCTTCACCAGGAGACCATCACTGCTGTTCCACAGCCTGCACTGACAGAATTCCTTGGTATCAGAGTGCCTCTCTGCATTTCATTTCCCACATGCAGCTTCTGACCACTCTCTACTTCCTAACATCCTTTCCATTCTGTCTGGCCACTTATGCCCAGCCAACAGTCTACTACAAGGCACATGTCCTGATCTGGTACTCCATAGTTTCCACATGTGAAAATTCTGGTATGTGCCAATTCCCTGGCACATTTCACATGTCTTGTGAACCATTTCAAAGCTTATATGCCTTGACCTTTGGTGTACTGGAGCACATACACACCACATTAAATTTTCATCTTTGCCTTCAGATATGTTCTGTGATATCTCACATGCTTCCCTGATTGATGTTGTAATTTGACAGAACAAGGAAAAAGTTTCAGTCTCCTCTGCAGATTTCCCTCTACATTTGCATTTATGATGCATGAGCCCCCAAAATGGACAGCTTAAAACAATGGAAGAAACAGCAGAAAGATGGCATAAGCATCTAGGAAAAGGACAGATTAAGATATTTGTCACTAGCAAGTGTTTTACAGTGACCTGAGTTACATAATTTTAGCTCAATTATTTGGCTGTTCTAGCGAAGACTGAGGAGTTGTATGCAATATTCTTACTTTAGCCAGCAGCTCAAAGACACAACAACATAATCTAACCATTTTTGCCTTTGGGGTTTTCTTTGGGGATATGATTTGATTTTATTACAATTTGGGAATATATTTTAGGGATACTTGCCATATCACTTACCTGAATGTGGCTATTCCTGCCTTGTGGAAGTCTATTCTAGTCTGTTTCATATCACTTACCTGAATCTGGCTATTCCTGCCTTGTGGAAGTCTATTCTGGACTGGGGAAAGGAACTTAAGATTTCTGTGGTGAGCATCACTTCTGACAAGAGAGTGGGCATGAGATGAATTCAAGGTGATTGTTTATGGAATGACCCAAAGCAGGACACTGCACCATACCACACAAAGACAGATGCTTAGTGCCAAAGAGAGGAGAATCAGTATGGGATGGGAATGAGACATCAGTCTGTGGGTTACAGTGACATCCTTTTGTCTCTGCACCAATGCACTAAAGGTACTTGTCAGACTTTCTTCCTCTTCTGATCATCTCATTAACCAGCTCTCCCCAGAAAGAAACAATGCTCTTCAGGTGGGTTTGGAAATGTGACTTTTTCGTGACACATATTGCTAGCATCAACAAGAAACCTTTCTTAAAGTTTCATGGAGATCTGCCTCACCATTTTGGAGTTTAAAATATAGAAGGCTTGTTTCCAATTTTATTCCATTTATCAGGATATAAGAGTTTCAATTTGGTTGTCAGAAACTTAAATGGATTGAGAATCGTTTTTGAACTCAAAAATTATTACACCTTTGTCAGAGAAAAGAATCATGATACTTGAGGGAAATGGATTTGTTAGGATGGGAGAAAGACATCTTTGCTGGTGATTCACACGATAATGATGTCTGACTCTTTTATTCTGAGCAGGAGCTACAAAGAGATGATTTTTCTACCTATTGAAGAGATTCAATGAGGACATATCAGCTCAGCTAGGACTTATTTTCTCTTTGTCTGTGTTCTCTCAGATACAATTTTCTAGGTTTCACATTTTACGAACAAACTTTTCCTGTAAGTCAAGACAATACTTACTCAAGAGGTGAGCTACTAAGGACAATACACAGTCATGTTGCAGGATCATGTCTTGGACAGGTCTGTAAAAGAATGGGACTTCCAGACTCCTGAAAGGACAACAAACAGAATATAACTTCATTCGTCTAGAATGAAAACTGACTGACCTATGGCATTATTTATGCTATTAAGTCATTGTAAAACTGTGGTTTTCTGTGGGGAAGAAGGGTAACTCCCAGACAAGCCATGATGCTGAAGATGTCATAAATCTCCTCTCTTTTTCAGGTTATAGCATGCAATGAGAGCAGAGTTCAAAGTGGATGATGCTCTTGGAAATGACTAGTAGAACTCTTCTCTAAACCACAAACTTTCCAAGCCTTGCAGTCAGCCTGCAAGGCTTTCTTTGTGAGGTGTCTTACTGACAGTGAAATAACATTTTCTTCAGGAAATCTTCTGGTAAGTAATTAATATTTACTACTTCCCCATTATTTCTATTGTAATCTGACCGTGCACAATACTGCACTCCAAGAAATACTAACTGCAACTCTTCCACCATCATTCACTGAATATCAGGCAGGTGAGATTGTTGCACTGGCCAAGAAATAATATTTAAGACTTGCATGGATTTCCAGCCTGAATGAGTTAAGCCTGGGATGGCAACCTGCCTGATGCTATCCTAGAGATATTATCTATAACTAGGTATTTATTATTTTGATTGATGTATTCATATGCTTCCAGGTAAACACAAATGTTAAAGTGTTAAGATGAATAGTTAGTTAGAGGAACTACTAGCCATAACAACAAGAATTGAATAGTGTGATAGTGATAACAGTTTTGTGATGGAGCACTAATGTCTCCTGTCTCCTGTTTGTGTGGACAGTTCAAAAAGAAATGTCTATTCAAATGTGACATTCTAAGAAATGTCTATTCCTCACATTTACCAAGCTACTCCAGGTGGGAACTCTGAAGGAATGGAGTGAAAGTAACACCAAGGAAATTGTTAAAAATTTGCCCATGAAGAAAACAAGCTTGAGAGGGACAAGGGCTGCTCAGGGTCCATTCCATTTTCCTTCCCAGCAACTTTTTTGTAATTAAAATGTCATAAGCTAGATCAGTGTCTACCATGAGTTCTTCAGTCTCTTTTTTCAAGGATCTTGTCTCTTCCAAAAGGGAGATGTGACAGTTTCAAATGGAATGGTTCTTGCAGGTGATTTTCTTTAAAAATAAATCCAACAGAACCAGAACATAACAAACCCCACATACCCAACAAAGGCTAAATTTGACTTTAGCTTTTTTGGGGGGGATTTTCTGGAAAGAAGACAAAAGAACCTTGGCTATCTCATCAGATATCCTGGCAGCTGCTACAGACTGTAAAATTTGACTGGATCAGAAAATCTATTTTTACACACAGCTTAAAGTTTTGTTCTTCAAGTATCTCTGTCTAGAAGGTGAAAGCAAACCAGAAAATAAAATTGTGAGACAGATCTGCTTGAAGCATTGCAATGTTTGTTCCTACTCATTAGAGCAGTGAAAGCCTCAGCAAATCTTTTACCAACTGAAGTCAGAGTATAAAGAAATGTCACAGAACTCTGCAGGACTGAGAGAGGCCTTTCCAGAACAGTAGAATCCCAGAGAAGGAATCTATTTGGGAAACAAAAAAGAGGAATAAATGGCTTCTACACTTTCTTTCACTCTCTATAAAATTTCCTCTGAATACGTGGCTTTCAGTCCAGCATCTAAATCACACATCAAGAAAAAAATATGAACCATTCCAAATTGAGTAGGGGTTTTTTTCCTGATTGAAGAGAAACAAGTGTTTTGTTCTGTTGCACATTAGTTGTAATAAGTTTCACTTCTAAAAAAATGCTAATGCAATACATGTGGAGAGTAGATCTCCTAATAGAATTTTTTTTTTTTCAGGATACTACATGATTAGAAGTCAGTATGAGTACTAGAGAAACTCACATGCCTTCATCAAAGGAAGGCAAACTGACTTGCACAGTGTAGTCAACATTCTAGGTTCCAGTTAAAAAGGAGGTAACACCATTGCGGTGGAGTTAGGATTCGGAATTTTGGTTGCTGCAGTTCCTTGTTTTTTTGGGTATTCTGGCAAGGCTGCAGAACAGCACACCTTTGGTCTGAGGATGACTTTGTGTTTTCCAGTAAAAGCAAAGAATCCTGGGTCTGTTTGTACACAGATGAACTTTGTCATGACTTTGGCAAGGACGCTTTGAGTCTGTTAGTAATGGGTTTGAATGACATGGTTTGCATCACTAACAACAGCATTAGATGCTGTCCCATTCTCTTTTATAACTGAAAATAGACAATCTTTCCACTCATAGCAGAGTCTGAAGAACCAAGATATCCCAGACTGTTTCTTGTTGAACTGTGAATGTCTGCAAAGTTGGAAATTTCACAACCTGTCTGGGCAGCCCATTCCACTCTTTGACCATCTTCGGAATAAATTTGTTTTTTCTTATTCTTTAATGAAATTTCTCATGTGTCAGCTTGTTCTCATTACCTCTGATTCTGTCACTGGGTAACAATGAGAATTTTCAGGCTCCCTCTTCTTCGTTCCCTTCACTCTACTATTTACACACATTGGTACTGCACTCCTGAGCCTTCACTTCTCTGGGCTGAGCAGTTGTGGTTCTCTCACCCTCTTCTTGCACAAAAGGTGCTCCAGTGCCTTCACTGGACTTTCTTCAGAAGGTCTATGACTCTGTTGTACGGGAGAACATGGGACTGAGCCCCCACATTCCAGCCATGGCTTCGACTCTGCTGAGAGAAGGAAGGGACGGATCACATCCCTTTCCCTGCTGACAGTTCTGCTCCTTGCCCAGTCCAGGCTGCTGGTGGCCTGAGGGTGCATGGCTGGCTCATGGTCAGCTTGCTGTGAACCAGGACCCTCAGGTCCCTCTCTGCAGTGGTGCTGTCCAACAGTTCCCACCATTCACATCCCTGATTCCTTCTTTCTTCTTCTCCAATGTCAGACACAGTGGAGCAGCCAACCTTGTTCAGTCCTCAGTTATGCAAATTACAGAGCTATTACCAATAATCTTCAGAATATTCAGGACTCTTGTTCATATCTGGGATAGGACACCACACTTTATGTGGATATTCCCTATAAACTCTTTAAAAGAAAGAAAACAAGATAATGGGTTGGATACTGCTATTTGTATTTCTGTCACAATCAAAAAACTAGCACCTTCAATGGATGAAAAAGTGAAAATATATTATCCCAGAAACAGATAAAGCGCATTCTGATAAGACCTCTTTTTTGAATTTATATTGTTTCCTATATTTAATATTTTAGACAGAAGCTGATAAAAAGACATTGTCTACATTATTAACTATCTCTCACATTACTTAGAATGACTGTTCCATTTTTAGCCAAAATTGTTTTGCATTTCAAAGACCTTTTTTGATGAAAATTAGAAAACAAATTCCCTGAATCTCTGATCCTTTCTCTTTTCAAAGTGATTTTCTGCATGACAAGGTCACACCCACAGTGCTGTATCAAGCTCCTAATTATGGCCCTGATTTAATTAATCTACAGAGGAACAGGGCAATCTGTCATGAATAATTTCAGAGCCTTGGAGTTAGACAAACTCCAACAATGCCATTACAGATGCTCAGTTCCTTGAGCACCTCACCAGGTAATATCCACTATAATTAATGTGTGATGCATTACTAGTTGTGCAATTATGGACCAAAAAATGGTCTCTCTGCTCCTGAGACCTGCTAGTTAAAAATTGCTAGGATACACCAGTATAGACTTGTCCACCTTTGTAAACTTTAGGGAATAACTTAACTAATGCCAGGGCCATGTTGGTTTACTGACTTTGTCTGTGCTTTCTTGCAGAGAGTGCAAATCATAATAAAATTACGTTGGTTTGTTTTCCACCTTGAATGGTATGTGAAACATGTTCTTACATAGTTTTCCTACTTATATGTACCCATCTGAGCCTGCATATGAAGTTCAGGCTGCAGGATCCCTTGTTACTCCAGTAACAGATGGACTGCAGATGGACTGCAGGAGGGGAACTAGTGTGAAGATGCAGGTATTGTCTTCATCAGATGTCTTCAAGGTTTTTTGACTTCCTCCTAATTAGGAGAAATTTCTACCCTCCTTATACACAGCCCGATCTTATCATCTTCCACTTCTTTACGTACAGCATTATCACAACAGAGACTTAAGAAATATAATAATATATGTGGCAGCATGTACTTCACTGAAATTATTAGCACATAATTCATTTTAATATTTAATTAATGCTGAATCAGGCAAAAGTTAATTTTTATCCATAGCATCCTTCAATGTTCTGGTTATACAATTTCTTTTAGTTCTGCCTGGCTCTTCAGAGACAAATGAGGACCATTCTGTCTCTACCAGACCATGTCCCCCAACCATCTCATAATTTCTCCATGCCAGTTATGCTTTTCTCCACCCACAAAGATAACACAATAGGTGCACAAAGCAGGCTGTAGGTAATAAGACTTAGCCCTTTCCTGAGCCTTTGGACTTCATCCTACACAGGGGTGTTTCAGCCGTAGGAATGGTTGCACCTCCTAACCAACCTGAAAAGTTACACTTTGGCCTCCTACTAACTCCTCTGTAAGAGGCTAAAAGTTCACAATATAAGAGGAATTTTAAATGTACCTTTCTTCCCTCTGGCACAGAAGCTGTTCTTAATTACTGCTATTTCTTAATATTCTGATGAGAGGCGTTCTTTCATCTGGCATTAGCCAAAGGAAATGACTTTCCATCCACATTAATTTACATATACATTAAACTCATGACAAAGCATATTGTAAAGATAAAGCACCATCATCATGTCTCTGCTTCCAGTGTCTGTGCATTTCTTTCTTGTCCTTCAGTTTGACCAGCAGGTCTCAATTCATCCACAACAGTCTCTTTCACTTCTTCTCCTGCTTTTTTTTATATATGGAGTCCAAGGATGTAATCACTTCCAGGCTTAGCAGGATGGAAGTAGCTTAAAAATTTGAAAGAAAAAGATATTTGTGTAAGCTATGACACAAGGCACTTTGCCAAAATGTATGTTGTTTTTGTAGTTTGTTAGAGCCACTCAGCACAGACATTACCTTAAAATTGCCTGATCTGCTTTCCTCCTTTTGTTAGTCATCCTTAGAAAAATAGCCTTGGTGTTGGTGCTCTCCTTTTAACATTTAGGCTGATAATCAGTGGTCAATCAGCTGCTGTTCAGAGTGTGCATACAACCAGTATTGTGAAAGACAAAATACCCCAAAGGATGTGCTATGTGAGCATGTCATGACATCCAGAATGCAGAGTAAATAAAGGGGCACCAGAATGCAGCACATCTGTCCATCTGTCTGTCTGTGTCTAAATTTCTAAGGCAATCGAAGAGCAACTGCTGATTGGAAATTAGATTTGTAGGTCAAGAAAGAAACCCGCTTTAAGACCTGACTAAATTATTTTATGTCAGTTGAATTAGATGAAACTCTTAAACCAAATCAAGGGATGCTGAAGAGAGACAGCAGCATTTGAAGAGGCCGGAGGCCATAGTGAATGTTCTGTAAGATGTGCAAGTGTCTCAGATAATAATGAAAATAATCAAAGGCTTCTCAGCTAGAATAACTTTCTCCTCTGGGAAAAACACTACTGACAGAACTAATGGGCTTTAGAAAAACAAATACAAGCCGGGACAGTGTATTTAAAGCAACTCTTGGTGAAAAACAATATAATTAGAACTCTGTGTTTGCTTTACAGTCACAAATTGTTGCAATTTGCTTTGCTCTCTGGTTTTGCCTAGGAGGTAAAAGGAAGAGGAACAGGAATAAATTTCCCCCTGGGCTTTGGGATTTTAGCCAAACCAGTCTTGATCAGGCTTGCTCATTATAGAGAAGCTATCTCACCCATGGACATTAGAAGGATGTATGACTTGTTCTTTATTTAGAAAGAAGATATTTGTATTTATTATAATTTCATTTCAGTCCTTCCTTCCTTCCTTCCTTCCTTCCTTCCTTCCTTCCTTCCTTCCTTCCTTCCTTCCTTCCTTCCTTCCTTCCTTCCTTCCTTCCTTCCTTCCTTCCTTCCTTCCTTCCTTCCTTCCTCTTCCTTCCTTCCTTCCTTCCTTCCTTCCTTCCTTCCTTCCTTCCTTCCTTCCTTCCTTCCTTCCTTCCTTCCCTTCCTTCCTTCCTTCCTTCCTTCTCCTTCCTTCCTTCCTTCCTTCCTTCTTCCTTCCTTCCTTCCTTCCTTCCTCCCTTCCTCCCTTCCTCCCTTCCTCCCTTCCTCCCTTCCTCCCTTCCTCCCTTCCTCCCTTCCTCCCTTCCTCCCTTCCTCCCTTCCTCCCTCCCTCCCTCCCTCCCTGGAATCCTTCCTTCCTTCCCTCCTCCATATTTTGTTCTTTATTTCCTCTACATTTTCTTATGCCTAATCCCCAACCAGCACAAATGTTCATATGGGTATAAATGCAGGTAGCTGTTTAAACTAATAACCCAATTAATTCTCTTTGGAAAAAATTAGCTCACACATCAGCATCTTTCCTAATCTAAAGCGTTGCCACATCCTTGTGTCAGAGTGTATTTGGTCTGGCTGAGGTGGAGTTCATTTTGCCACAGCAGCCCTCCCAGAGCTGTGCTCTGCATTAGCAGCTGGAAAGGTGTTGACAACACAGCAGTGCCTTGGCTGCTGCTGAGCAGTGCTGGCACAGCACCAGCCTCTCTCTCCAGCATTCCACCCCACACAGGCAGGAGGCTGGGGGTGGGCAGGACCCTGGAAGGGCACATAGCTGGGACAGCCAACCCAAACTGACCCAAGGGTATTCCAAATCAGAGGATGTCTGTCCAGGTACAAAACCCAAGGGAAAGGAGGAGGGAGGTGTGGCCTTTATTGCTTATGGTGTTTGCCTTTTGGACCATCTGCTTTGTGTATTGAAGCCTGGCTTCCCATGAAGTGGCCAGACATTGCTTGCTGATGGAAAGTAGAAAATAAAATCCTTTGTGGCTTTTCTCATTAAGTTCTAGTTTGGATTTTTTCTTTCTTTTTTTCTGTGCTTGCATGCCCAAAACAATTGCTTTAGCTTCATTTGTGCTTTTACAGTGCTGTGCTCTGTATTGGTATGTAGCATGTACACCACATGGAGTGAATGCTCCCATGGGAGGAGGTTCCCTACAAAAGCCTGTTCCTGATGCTTTTTTGTTATTAGAAGAATTAACACAGGGTTTTGGGTTTTTTCTCCTTGGGGTCAGGGAAATGTCCCTGAAAGTGAAAGAATTTGTTCCTCATGGCAGGAATCAGCCCCAGACAAAATGCAAGGGAAGCCTCTTCCTGATACAAAGCCTATATTAACATGTTTGTAAACAGCCAGCTTTACATTCACCAAAAGATGTCCTTTTAAACAGGTATCCAATGAGTAGCTCTGAAACTATTAAAACATAATCAGAATCCATACATAGGTCACAGAGAGGCAAGAGTATCCAATGGAAGCTTTATGTCTTTGGGAAGGGCATTAAAATATGGTGTCATTTTTACAAAACACAGGAAAATAGGAAGAAGCTACACTCTTAAAATGATGGAAGCACACTTGAGTGTGGTAAATGACTAAGTATTTATGAAGGAATTAATGAATCCACCACTAAAATAAAAACAAACCTTGAAACAGGAAAGATTAATGTTTCAGTGTGGTCTTGAGGATACGAACTCATGAAAGTATTAAAATCATAAATAAATTCAATGTTGCAAGACCCAGAATCCAGGCTACTCTTACCCCCAGAACAGTTTATCCATGGTGAATATATTTAACTTTGCACAAGGAAAAGGATTTCATTCATGAAAAAAGCAAAACCCAGAAAAGATTAAATTGGAAGCTTGGTTTCCCCAGGCATCATCTTTACCAAAAGATGCCTAGAACATTATATGAATTGATTAAGCTTCTCTGTGCTTTTTGCCCCAAGGTGACAGATTTTACTAACAAACATACAAAAAATATCAAGTATTGGGTTATTCTTTGTGTATTTCAGAAATTTTCAGATATATAACAAGTGCACAACACACACAACATTTTCTGCATGCTTTTGGAATAGAAATAAAATGGGATAAGTGTTGTAATGAATCCTAAAAAAATGTAGAAAGGAAAGAAGAAGCTTCTGATGGTAAGCAGCCTACAAGAAAGAACAGCTCTCCTCAAGGTTCTTAGTTCAATATTTTATCTAAATTCTTGTACTCTGCTCTCAGTGCCATACTGCACAAGCGCATTGTGACTCCTTTTATTGCAAAATACACAGATATGTCTGTCATGCCAATTGTGCTTTGAAAGGCATGAGCTCTGTGTACTCCATCTAGCTGCAGTTTCTCAGGCACATCTGCCTTCAACCTCACCATGCAAGTACAGGAAAATTGACATAATTTGTTAGTCTGTGATGTGTGAATTAGAGGTCACGTTTCATCTTTGAACAGCATGTTTGTCCCAGCCCCACTATCAGTCCTCATGGAACAGAATCATAGTGTGGTTTGGGTTGGAGGGCACCTTTCCAGATCACCAGGTTCCTGCCCCCCTGTCATAAGGGGTTTGAAGTCTGTAGGTCTGCTAAAGAACACTAACCAGGGAAAAGGTAATTTAATAGCCAGCCTTTTTGTTTGTGGTTCAGTTTTTCTCACTATGAGAGGGGGGAAAGATTCTGCCATATTTCATGTAAACCTCCTCTGATAAGATCAATGTTTCCCCCTTGCTTTTTGCTTTCAACTTCTGAAGAGATTAAAATGCAAAGAATTGTAACAGTGGTTACATACATTTGCTGCCTTGAGAGAGGTGACACTGTGGCTGGCTTGGAGCTGCAATCAAGACAATGGAGGTGGAACAAGCAGAGTTAAAGGTGAGGATAGGCAAATGCCTGACAAGATTCTTCTATCTATAGATGGTGCTAGCTCAGGAAAGCCATAAATGACATAGAAGTATGGTTTTGTATAGTGCATTGTAATTGCTGTGGATATATGGCCCTAATGAGGAACACATCTAACAACAAAGTATGATAATCTGCAGTCATTTCTCTCCTTGCTCAGCTGCTCAAACATCTGTGTCAGATAAATGAATTATTATGCCTGCTGACTGTGGATGCTAGGAAGCTGTCAATTGCAGAAAAAAATAAAAGGTTTTTACCTGAAAACCTGCTTTCTTTGTCAGTAGGAAAACTGAGTAGATCTGTAAGCGTAAATCTGCATTATTACACCAACATAAAAGTGATTTCTGAGTGATTTCAATGGGCTGAGAAACTTGCCTGATTACCCACGTGATGAATCCAAAGATATGGGGGCCAGGAGAACTTATTCAACAGTGAGAAGATGCTGTGGGTAGTTAAAATTGCTGTTGAAATGGTGAAAACAGTGTCTGCAGTTATACAAGAAGTGAAAATTTTGTCTAACAGCTCAGGTGTCACCTAATTTTGGTGTTTACAGAGTTATTTCACATTATTTCATTTTAATATAATTTCATATTATCTCAACTGTATGCTATTTCATGTTAGCCCAAATGAAGTGCTCAGCACTTCATTTTTTTTGTGTATTTTCTTGAATCTTGTAGATTGGGTAAGATAAATGGCTATTTAAAGCCTCTTTACTGAAGCTCAAGTTAAAAGGTTTTCCCTCATATTGGAAAGGATTTACATTGTGAGTGGTTGTGACACAGCTCACTCCAGGGATGCATGAGGCCACTATACCAAAGTTGTGTGTCTGGATCTCATTTTCCCATGGCTGTATCTCACAAAGATGATGTGTCACACCTTTGTTGCTCTCTGCAATATTGTGAACCAGGAAAGACATAGGAAACATGGAAACATCTAGAGAAGGCAGTGCTGTTACACCTGAATGGGAGGCTCCCCTGAATTGACTGAAGAAACCAGGTAAGATTTTCTGACTGTTAAACCAGGATCAGCCAGCTGACATTTTACATTAAACTTACAGTTTTTAAAAAACCCTGGGCCTTAAAACAGAAAGCTTGTCAGAAAAAGATTGGAGGTAACAATGCAATGTGTAACAGCAGAAGTATGCATTTCATTTCCACGTTTTTCTTTAGGTAAAGAAGACTATGTATCACTCACCTGTGGCCAGTTCTCAGACCCAAGACAAACATGAGAGTCTTGTGGGAGATAGTTGTCTGCAGACTGAACAGAAATGACACCTTGGAAGTAATGGACCTGTTTTCTAGCTTGACAGTGCATCAAACAAAGACACCTGTGATGTGAATTCTCTGAAATCTCTTCAGCTGTATTGTACAGTTTGGAGATCTTGAGTAACCCAGAAGATTTCTTAGCACTTGCAAAGGCAGTGGGAGAGCACACAGCAGTGGGAGCAAAGGAGAGACCTTACAGTATTTCCATCAGGTGCCGTTTTAAAGCATCCAGCCCATGACATGTCGCTGTCTTCAAAGCCTTTTTTTGGAACAAGGAACCTTTCTCTAAGTGCTCAGAGAACAGGTTGTTTGGAAAGTAGCGCCTTTCCAATGGCAACATGCAGAAAATTTACAGAGAGAAGTCTGTTGGGGAGACCAGTGGAAAGGTTTTAATAGCAGTAAATCTTGCATTTTGAGTACCAGATATCAGGAAGGCTGATGTTCTTCATGCAGCTCATGGGCTGCATGACATCAAGAGAGAACCTAACGTCTAAAGCACAGGCAGCAATCCAGAGGACAAATTTTCTAATTGATATTTGACTGGTCATGAGGTTCATCCTTCTCTTTATCCTGCTAGTCAGTTGTGGTGTTTCTGCACCTCCTGAGAGTACATGGATAGACAATTCCACAGTAGTGTGCAAGCTCATGCATCCAGACTGCTGACCCCCTGACTTTCAACGTTGTGCTCGACTGTGGTAGTTAGCCATTGCTCCTCCTTGTAAAGTCCCTTCAGAGTTAAGGAAACTGTTTTTCTCTTTATATCAGAAAGAAGTTTTTACCAAGATGAGTGTTCATCTATTTTCCTGGGCAGCAAATGATAGAACCAGAGGAAGAAAGCCTCAAGTTACACAAGGGGAGGTTTAGATCAGATATTAGGAAATCTTTTATCATTGAAAGTTGTCAAGCATTGGAATAGGCTGCCTAGGGAAGTGCTTGGGTTGCCATCCCTGAAGAGATTTAAAAGCTGTATAGATATGGCACTAAGGGACATGGCTTTGACATGGAAATGGCAATGTTGGGTTAACAGTTAGACTGGATGATCCTGGAATTTTTTTCCAACTTAAATGATTCTGTAATTCTGTGATTCTATGATGATTCATTTGCCACTATCTCAGACTGCTGGCATTTTTTCAAGTGCATGTCTGCCTCCAAAAGGCTTCTTTTTTATAGACAAGGGATAGAACTTAATCTCAGGTCATAACCTAGGGAAAGAGGTTCAGATTTTCTCATGCAGACATAGAGTACAGCTTTAAATTTGAGTACCTGAATTCAATTTGTGTTTGAGCTGATGACATTTTCAGCCTGACTGTATATCTTCTTGATCCTGATTCATTGAATTCTAGGGAAAATCTGGGAAGAAGAGGATGCTGAAAGCAGTTGAATGAACCTGACAATTAAGGTCAATTTATAAAAACCTTTTGAGCAGATGTGACATAAGAGCTTTTTGTACCAAGCCTTTGGAAATGTATCATTTCCAATGAAAAGCTAAAGGGACAAAAGAAGAAGCTGGGAAAATATTGGAAGGCACAGCTCTGATATCTGTGTGTGAGCCCAGCTAAGCACTTTGTACTGAAACAATTCCAGAATGGAACTCATCACCTAACCCCTCTTGTGGCTGGGCTCAATGGACCTAAAGGTCTCTTGTCATGTAAAATATTCTGTGGTTTATTTCTGGTCAGTCACAAGTCACTTCACTCATTTATCTCTTGATGTAACTAAGTAAGAAATTGAAAGCTTATCCCACTCAATGAAAGAGCAGAATAGATTTTTACTCTCAGTTATCTGGAATTGACCATGAGAAATAAAGTGAGATGAAATACTGAATATACAAAAGTTAAATCATAAATGACTTTATGAATTCATAATTCCATCCATAGATAGCACAGAATGTAAAGACTTGAAGGATGTCTTCACTTCAGCATGTCGTGAAATTTACAGTATTATTCATACACACAATGTCTGTGGTGATGGGTAGGCTTCTCAGGTACTGTCTGAAACTTGCTTAAAGGTGGATAGTTGACCCTGACTCATCCTAGCAATTATTTGTCTTGGAGGCTCTAAACTGGTCTTTAAACCATACTTGTTGGGTCCATAAGATTGCCTGCCTTGGCCTTGGAGGAAAAGCTTTCCATTCTGCTGTTTTCAGCAGAATTTCTGCTCTTGCTTTGTCCTGTTAAAAGGAACTGCTCTCTACTCCAAACCCATCCACAGCACATCCTCAGTGTTGCTTTCAAAATGCCTGGTAGCTGGCTGCCATGGTTATAAGCCCAGCTGGAGATGAAACAATGCAGCCACCCACTAAATCCCATGTCTCTTCCCACATCCCCAATGGAATGGGCAGAGGAATCAAAATAAAATTTGTATCTTGAGATTAGAAGAATTTAATTATTGAAAATCAATTAAGAGATGGTAATAATGGGAAATTATAATAATAATTATAAGAAAATGGAAAAGCAAATGGTGCAGAATGCAATTGCTCACCACCTGCTATGCTCCCAACCAGCTCCTTCTGCATATTCCCTCACTGGCAGAGCATCAGACAAGGAAAAAAAGCACTTGACTTAGAATAAACAAAACTTAGCTGAAACCCAAAACATCGGTTTATTACCAACACCATTTTCATTCCAAATCAAAACACAGCACTGTAACAACTACTGAGAAAAGGTGACTCCACCCCAGCTGTAACCAGGACGCTGGCCTATGTAACGTGGCTTGCACTTGGACTCAGCTTTCATGAAACTAACACCCATGCAAGTCAGCAGCAGGCTTCCCAGAAAAGGAGAAGATGTGGTAGGGTGTTCACTGTGGGAGTCCAGGGTTTTTCCCTGGCTCCTTTGGGGGTGCAAAAACCCCCCTGGCAGACCCCTCAGAGACCCCTGAGTGCTGCCCCGGAGTTGCAGGGGCTGGATTTGGCTCCTTGGGAGAATCTGCCCACATTGAGAGAAGAGACACAGAAAATAATGATGAGTGAGTGTAAATTAGAATGTTAGAATGTAGATAAATAGGTTTTCTTGAATGTTTATGATAAGGGACACGTGGCCAAGATGGAGAATTTGGGGGGTGGACACCTTTTCCTCCTTCTTCTCCATGTCATCCATGTTGGGTGACACGTTGGCCTCTTGGATTGGTTGGGGTCAGGGCTGGACCATTTAAAAAAATTGTATTGTACTGGTAAGATTTTGTAAACATGTAATACGTAGTACTAACTATATAAGATAAGCCCTGCCTTCACCAGGCAGATTCCACCATGGATGCCAGGCTGAGCAGACCACTGCTGGCCAGGCAAAAGGTCCCAGAGATAAGAAATAATAAACAATCCTTGGGAAAAGAGAAAACCGTCTCCAGCAGTCTCTCTTCGGCGGCTTCGGGGAAAAACAGGGTTTGAACCACCTTCGTGTCCCTCTGGGGTGATCTCGGGGCAGAGGAAGAACCCCAGACTGGGACATTCACAGGTTGTCTGAGACTGGCTCCCAGCAGTTGCTACACCTCCATGTTTGCCCCATAATGATGTCACCACAGGATGATATTCCACTAGAAAAACAGGGCCCACCACATTGTTTCTGCTGGCACTTGTCAGAGCATCCTTTCCCACAAGTTGAAAGGCTCCATGTCCCCATACTGGCTTTGAGAGATGTCTGGAAATTATGGTTATAACTCTTCATAAACCTGCATAACACATCAGTGTAATGCATCAGAGTGTATCACTTTTGTGATAAAATACATCTTCATTGTAAGTGTTGAGTCAAAATGTTCTACAACTACTACACTTATTTCTAGTAGGATAATGGTGAACATTATTTAACTGTGTGTACTTATTTAACAGATTGTTTAAAGCTTCATTTAAAAATTCTTGTCTTTTTTCAGTCTGAAATTCTGATGTGCATGGCCATCAGGTAAAATACTTGTAAAAGCCCTGAGTGGTTCAGAGCTTGTTTTACCTTTTGAACTGATGTCCAGGCATGTTTGTCCAAGTGCATGGCAGTATGAAGATGTACTTAAAACTACCGTTATGAGTGAAAAAATGTTTCATACTATCAAGTCTGCCTGCCACTGCACATTCAACTCTGGCACAATAGCCTAGTCCTCTAAAGAGGTTTCTTTTCACCTTGAATAATTTTTAAATCCTGGTTTGCAAGCAGGTTGCCACTTGCACTCTGTTCAGAATAACAATTTACATGTCCCAAGTTTCCTGCCTTCTCAGGAACACAATTAATGTATCTCAATGGAAGCAGTGATGCATGCAGGTGTGCATCATGCAACCTACTGCTACTACAGCCATGTTAGAAATGCAATGTTTGACAACCACTTGAGCTCATGTACAGATAAACTTTATTAATGGCATGTAAGGGGAGTTCGTTAACTTTCTCCAGTCTTTTCCCCCCAAATGCCTTTGTCTCATCTATGTTCACTCCCTTTCTGTGAGTCTGTCAGGCCACAGACATGAATATCAGCAGATCACAACAAATTTCTTACTTCTGCCTCCTCAGTCAGTCATTGGAGCTTTTTGAAACTTTCTATAGGCTCACCAATTTAAGGAAAAGGAAACAAATTTTGGACAAGCCTGCATAGTGGTTTACAGGCAGGTTTAAGATTAACCTGAAACTTGGGAAAAGGGAGCTCATCAAGACCACCTGCCCTGTCTGTGTGAAACTTACTGAAAATTGCAAGTTCCAGTTCCTAGGCCCATTGGCCAGTTCTCCCATTTTGTGTGCTCTGTGTCAGACTTAAAGGGGTTTTTGTTTTGGCATGTCCCGCCCTCCCTCTCCACCCCCCTTTCCCCTTCCTCTGACACTGGCATTTCTTTTATTTTCCATTTTCATGCACAGTGTGGTCTGTATGAAACCCACCCAAAGTCTGCCCAAGCCATACTTACAACCCCACCTGGACTGTGCCCAGTGCTGGCCTCTTGCTACATCTCATAGGATTGATTTCTTCTATGCCATCCTGGGGCTGCCCAGGGAACCTGAGGCCTCCTGAGAAGCCATTCAGGATGGGTACATAGCCCAAGTCATGCTGTACTTCATTTGTATCTCCCACTCCCATAAAGCTCACTTTCCCCTAGCCCTCCCCCTGAACTTTGAAGGCTTGTCCATCTGCCTTATAAAGAAAGTTGAGGGCTTAACCTCTCTTCTACTTTTAATTGCCTTTTATTCACAGTCAGACTTCAGTTATTAGCATCCCTAGTTCTGACTAAAGAGTATATTTTATTTGATATAACTTCTCCACATTCTTGTGAATGTATGCATGTATATTTATGTCTTTATGTGTCTATATATGGATATATTTGTGCTATATGCAGGAATGGTGAGTCAAGACACAGACAATGTACTGAAACATCTGGTGCACAACAGTTAAGCAGATGGGTGCTATTTGACATGAATTGTGGCTGAAAGAGTTGGATCCTTTGTTTATTTAATGTATAAGTTTACTTGCTACGAAATTTTTATAGAATAGATAGGTGGAGAGGGACATCTCATGCTGCCAACCAGCCACAGGGCAGCCTGCAAACACTCGAGGTATTACGTGTTTCTAGATTGTGACACTCAGGACAAAAAGAGGGTTTTTTTCCACAAATTTTGTGGTTGGAAGAAGGAAGGACCTTTGGGGTATGTGACTGCCTGCAGGTAGGAATTGTAGCACTTCTGTGTGCCCTACCTTGTCATTCAAACTGTTAACCTCTTGCTTCTGCTGCTTTTCAAGCTGCCTCTTGGGAAACTGACATATTTCCATAATTTCTACCAGCAACATTCCAAAGGAGTGTGAGAGAGAAATTGGCATTCTTTTCTGGGACACAGTTCATCTGACCTACTTTGCTACTGTAGGCTGTTTATAAAGTGAGTCTAATTCACACACAGTCACCTACTTACTAGATGTTTAAAGTTATGTAAGGTCCTAGTCCTAGGAAACTACCTAGGAAGGAGAGATTATTAACACCTCTATTGCAGGAAAAACTATGAATGAATTGTAGCACTCTGTCAGACAATCGAGGATACCTTCAAGACACACACAAAAAAAAAAAAAAAAAAAACCAACCCAAAAAACCCCAAAAATTAGTATAGCAAGCTAGTATGATTTCAAGAATGGTTTTAGAGTTTGTATCTCAGGGAAAGTGTCTAGGACATTTCTGGCTATGAAAATCTATATAACCAATCCTGAGACACCTTGGTTCTTGTGTAGATTTACTGTACATGGAAAAAAAAAAAAAAAGTGGCTACATTTAATCAAGGGTCTTCAGGTTGCCTGCTGTACCTCCTTTCACACAAAGTCATTTATGGAGCACTCAGGCCAAACTAACTGTGGTTAGACTATAAGATAGGCTCCAGTGAAACCTCTTGGGATGCCTTCACTGCTCAAGTTTGGCATGAATAAGGAACAACAATTACTTCTCTTGTTTCATCTCTCACCATCATTACCTTTCACCTAGAGCTTAAGGCAGAAACTGAAGCATGCAACTAAGGGATTTCAAAGGATTCTTAAGAGTGACATGGGGAAGACCATTAATTTTTTTTTAACATTTGCCAGCCTTTTCACATGGGGTGCATTCTAAGGAATTTAATTGGCATGCTCTTTATCTTTTAACTAAGGCTTGTTATTTGTTAAAATTGTGCAGCTCATGAAAGCCTGCCAGGAGACAAATTTTTTCTGCAAAGTGGTAAGGAATATTATTCTTTTGTTGAAATGTAAGTCTTTAATGTCTGCCAGCAGACTGTGAACCAGATATCAACAAGGCATAGAGCAGTCTCTCTCTTTGAATCTAGATTGTGATTGGAGGAGGAAATACAGGCACTGTAAAGGACAGGATGTTTCCAAATTACAGTCGTGGTGGTGGTGGGGTGTGTGTTTTTTTCCTGGTTTGTATGTTCGAAGTTTTGAGGACAGTGGGCTGGGGTTTTCAGGTGTTTTGGGGTTTGTTTGTTTATTTTTATTGGTTTGCTTGGTTTTGTTTTTTCCTGCAGGTTATTGCAGAAACATGTTTATGAAATTAATGTATGTAGGGAAGTGCACTTTCAATCTCATGGTTGTATTAAATATTTTTGACAGAATGTGGTCTCTTGCTGCTTCCTGCATAAACAGACCAAAGATCATTAGACAGCAATGAGTTATATGAAGCAGTAACAGAACTATAATGCATAGTGGCATCTTTGAAAATAAGAAACTATAAATTAATTTAAGTTCTGTCTTATACAGAGGGTATGAATTAGAGTTCAAGATAAGTAAGGAAGTAAGATTTTTCAGTTAAGCCCACAAGACTGTAAATCATAGAGGCTCAGGCTATTCTCATATAAAGTGATTCTGACTCAGAGGTAAGAAATGAGGACTAAGCAGAGTGAGAGAAAGGTCTTAGAAGAAGAGATTTCACAGAGCATTCATATGGATCTGTTGGAGAGGAAGATTGTCCCTTTACTGTATGTATAGCATGGTTTGATGATTTCCTGATGATCCTCAGGGTGTGCCACTGTGTGGTATTTTAATGACGGTCTGCTTCTGGTGGAATAGATCATGGTCCTTCACTAAGGGAGGCACACTGTGGAGCACACAGGGCTGCCCACCACCCCAGTGTAGCAAACTTGAGTGATGTATTTCTCTGTGCATGGTATTTTGCTCTATTGCTGCAGTGGAGCTCTTTTCCATGGAAAAAAGAAAAATTCCTCTCATTCCAGTGGCAGTCCGACTTCTAGCACGCAATGTATGTTCAGGTCACCTCGGATTCTGACACTTTTTGAGGAAGTATCACTTACACAGAAACAGTTGCTTTCAGAACACAAAAGTTGTGATGTATGCCAGGGTCCTGTTGGTCTGCTGGAGTCCCTTCCTTGGAAGAGGTCAGTCTTCACATATTACACAGGATTTTGGAAGCCCAATACAGAAAGGGGATGAACATCTTCAGTCTTTTCCCTAACAATTAGATTTATCCTCAACCCTTAGGTGTGTTCCTTGGCCTGTTCTTTTTTTGTGTGTGTGGTTTGGTTTGTTTCACTTTGTAAAAAAGAAAAACAGCTTTCAAGATCAATAATAATAATCCATGAAAACCCTACTGGGTCCAGAACCTGTGCATCTCCACAGTTTGGTACTGAGCCTTCCCTGTTCTTTCCTGCTATCTGAGACCTGTGAGCTCTGAAAACCTTGTGGTTTTTTGCTACTGGAACACCTGTGGACAGTAACTGTTTTCTGTCTTCCTCTCCCGTATGCAGGTTTGTCAAATGGCTGTGACTCATGTCTTCCTTGACTACAGCCAAAACTTTCATGGTGATTTTCTCCCACTAGAAGTGTTCAGATCTCACTGCTATGTGGGTTTTAGTAAGTGGTAGCTCTTCGTGTAGAGAGTTGCATCAGGGCAGAAGTACTGCAAAATAACATCCACAGCACTGTCTCATGCTCACTCCCATTGTACTTCCCACTACGGTTCCCTGCACATATCTGGCTGCAGGTGTGCTGTGCTCACCCTACAGACAGGAGTGTAGTGCTGAGGAGTCAGAGCAAGGTGTCTTCTTACCTCTCAGCATTCTCACCAGATAGGAATTGCACAGTTGTGCTCACATCAGAGAAAAAAAAAAAGCACTTTGCGGTTAACCAGAAATGAAATTCTTAGCATCATGAAGTAGGAATTCTTGAAAAAGCTTCTGTCCAGCTGGGCTGAGTGAGACCAATGAATCCTAAACACTTTGTTGTTTTTGCATACCCCATTGTAAGCACTGGAAGCGTTAGTTATTGTTGCTGTCTCATAACAGAGTAATATCCCTGTAAAACTAGAGAAGACCTCACTGTGAGACAGTAAGGCTGTCTCTTCTCCCTTTCTCCTCTAATTTAAAATCTCCATAAGACCCTCTAAGCTCTGCCATTTGGTGGGGTTTTTTTCCCCAATAAATAATTCCATTCCAACATGGGTGATCATCTTAATTAGAAGATTTGGTAAGCAGAGGTTGGTAAGCAGAGGTTGTTCTAGATATTCACCAGCTGTGCCTCAGAAACAAAAGCACAGGATTCAGAAAGCACATGACACTGCTTCCATGTGACTTTTATCACAGCAGGCCCAATGCAAAAGAACCCTGCAATCCAGTGGGATTGCAGCTCTGCCACTACACCCTTCTTTGGCCCAAGAGGGAAAGCAAAGCCAGAGCAGAAAGATGAGATGTGAAGGGCTGATCACTGAGACTGGGACAGAGAATGAATTCCAAAACCTGCAACTTGTGTCTCCTCCTGTGATGAACTGAGACATGATAAAATGTGCAAGGAAGAGTGCCAACATCTGAAATGTCTGAGACAGGAACCTGCTAATGACTGTATTGGGCCCTCAGGGCCTGACATCCACATACAGTCACAGTTTGATTTCGGTTTGCCAATTTTAATATATATTAATTTCTTTTAGAGATAGGATTTAGGAGCAAAAACAAGGCAGTCTTATAACTTAAAAGGGTGTAAGAAGAAATTTATTAGAAAATTTATTAGAAAGAAAAAAAGAAATTCAGAGTAAGATTTCCAGATTATTCCCTCCTGCCCCCTCCCTCACCCTCCACATTTCTCAACAACAACATACAGAGAACACTTCAGTCAGTTATCCACTTAAATAATCAATTGAGTTCATTCTAGAGAGAAAAGTTTCTTTTTTTGGTTTAGGCTTAGGGGGTGTCTTCACTTTCACAATTTGCATCTGCTTGAGGAAAAAACTGCACATCGTGAACTTCTTCCCATCTTCAGTCTTTCCAGAGCTATGTTATGGCTTATGCCACACACATGGGGGTATTATTTTTAAGACCAGGCTGTTCAAAGACAAAATTTTCTTCATTTCCTTTTCTCATTAAATGTTTTTGCCCACATTTCCAGTCTCCTAAAACAGAGAGCCTCATTCCCTCGGGGCAAAAGATTTTTTCCTGAAGCACTTTAGCCACCCTCCCACCCCCCATCGGTTTTCACAGTTTAAAGGAATTTTAGTGTAGTCCACAAAGTTTTTCAGCCACTTATCAGTGGCATCTCTTCAATCTCTTTCCATCTCAAAACTTAGCTTTCATTTCACTGACTTCAGTACATTCCTTGCTCTATTATTCACATTGAAAGGAGGACTGAAGGTCTGCAAGTCTTCGAAGAGTTTGAAATCTCACACAGACAATGAAGAGGCTGCGGCCGGCCATGCCAGAGCGGTGCCAGGATCTCAGGACACTCGGGCTGCACGGATCGAGTGGAGGAGACTAGATGAAATTGCAAAGCCCAGCTGCACTTCCCCACCTGCGTAGGCAGCTGGGGGCTTCCCTTCCTCCTGGCCGCTCTCAGAACAGCAGCAGAGCCGCGGCCGAGCCGTGGCCACACTGCGGGGGGCTGGAGCCCCAGCAAAGGGCTCCCACACTCTACCCGGCCAGGCCGCATGACGGGCCCGGGCCGGGACCTGTCTGGCTGTTACCTGCCAAGTGGAAAGAAAACAAAAGACACCGGATTAACTTTACCAATGTGATTCATGAAAGCGAAATAACTTTTAAATTGGTTTCCCGGGCAGTCAGCTACCAAATCAGCCCTCCGATTGGTCCCCGCAGCCCACAGGAAGCTCTGCAAGGGGGACAGCCCTCCTGTGCTTCTATGCTCGTGCTCCTCCTCTCAGACCCTTCTCAGGCAACTTCCCTCTGTGCAAAAGCAGCACACGTACGATTCCAGGTCATCCTGTGGCTGTAAAGTAGATTTTACTTGGACCTCAGTTGTGGAACTAGTGCCTGATGAAGCATGGCATGATGTTTGTTATCCTTTTGTCCCTCCATGTGCCCATCATTCCAGAGAGCTTTCCTTCCTCATTCTAGAAGCAACCAACAGAGGGTAACATGGATGTTTGCCAGCCTCCCAGCTCTTTCCACAGGCTACAGTTCTGCTCACTTTTCAGCTATGTGGTGACTCTCTGTTTCTGTAGTTGCAATGATCAAATGCCTTCTTGCAAGACATTTGCCCTGGCAAGTTCCACAGTCCCGCTGCCTTCATCCGTGTGATTATTATCCAGACTGTGTTCCATTCACAGTTATCTTCTTTCAGATGTAAGCTTCCTTTGTTCCACACTCTCCCTGCCCATGCAAGACCAGATATGATGACAGAAGTTTTTTCTGTAGCAGCCCATTTACAGAGTTCAGTGCTTCCTCACTGGATGGTGGCCCTCCAGCACAGTTTACACCACAACAAAACAGCTGTTGTAGGTTTTACTTGGTCCACACCTTCCTAGATTCAGAAGCTTGCAGATTATATACTTGCTCTTAGGTTTCGATTTATTGAGTTGTGCTAGACTAAGCAAATGTTTTCATTAGTTTTCATGAGGTATATCTCAAGCATAATACCCTTCCCATATTACCCTTGTATCTATGGGATGTATGTCACTGTGAGCAGATTAATCAGGGTGTGCTGCCTGCATTGTTTTCTTCCTATTTGGCAGAGTACTGACAGGGTCTAAAGTTTAGTCTGAAAGAGGAAATTATCTGACTCTCAAGGAAAAGACGATATTTAGTAGTCAGGGTGGAAAAGATGGTGAAAACAGTTTCTGGCAGACAGAGCATTTCTACTCAAGAATTCTTCACAGGTGGCATATACACAGACACAAGCAACATGTGTGGTTCCCTGGAGAAAATTCAGTTGTAAGCGAGAAGTTTAAACTGCTGATTTGGGTGCATGCCACAATGGGAAGAAAGAACTAGGGAGACTCAGAGTTCTGCTTATGCAGAGGTCATCCTGTGTCTGGAATGCCTTCAACTTAGGGGAATTGGTAAAGAGCTGTGGGATACAATTTGCTCCATCTAACTAGACAGAGACTACTTCAATAACAAAAGCTGTACACAACTGTATTTCTCAGGAAAGATGCACAACTTTTTAAAATTCTTTGTATGCTTTGCTTATTTACTGAGACAGCTTCAATTTCCTTCAGAAGTGTACAGCTGAATTTCTGTGGCAGTCAAACCCTAGAAGATCCATGACCCAACAGATCTGTGATGCCTAGAGTGAGAAAAGTGATCCTTGGACTAAAAAAACAAAACTGTAGGTAAGAATAGGCTCTGATGAGCCCTTGTCAATGACAGAAACAGGGTTGTGCTATTCAACAAAACAGACACAGTATGTAGCAAACAGATTCACTATGCTCATGGTAATAAAGGTCAGTCAGTAAGAGGAGATGCTGATCAACCTGTGCTGACCTCTACTGGTTTTATTTCCTATCCTACTTCTTAATTAATTTCAGGTTCATATTTTTCTACTTTGCTGTATCAACTAAGTCCTCATTAGGCCTGTTCTGTGTGATTTTTCTGCTGGTAAAGGAGTGATATTAATGAGACAAACTGCCATTTCGTTTCAGTCTCTCATTATTTCACAAGCCATATATTCATGGAGATTTTTTTCTTCCATAGATTTAGATGGATTGATTTCTCTAGAGTTTTGCTGGCTTTTGAACCCTGGAATTTGTAGGAACTTTGTGCAGAAAAGGTGAAATTTGAGAACTGCTATTATTGCGTAGAATTTTTGCTTAGAAGAATATGTACTACTCATCAGATGGGTCTGTTCAGAACCAATTGTTAAGGTCTAGAGAATGAGAGCTGTTTGTACACATGTTGTAAACAGAATTTCATAGCCTTAAACTACTTCCTTTTTATTGTTTTTTAGACATACCTATGTAAGTTTACTTTTTATTTGGCTCTTAACAGCCCTAGCTACATCTGATCTGACTGAGTACCTTTCCTTTGATTCAATTGTGTTTCCTCTTTCTTTTATGTGACTGAGAATTTAGAAAATACATGCATTTCTCTGTGCTGACTCACACTCATTTCTTTAGCTGTCTTCCAAGGATGCAGTCAAAGATAAGGTCAAAATTACTTTTGTTGTTCTATTGAAAGCCTTAAGTGCTAGGCTGGATTGAAAGATGTAGTCTTCAATTTTGTAAAAACCTTTTTCTTCTTTAATTTTAAGTCTGTTTCTTTCCCTGAAAAACTTTCTAAAGAACTGAGTTTTGCTGTTTTGTGTGGTAATGTGCAACCTTCTCCTGAAGTCTGACAGTTGGGAACAATACCTAATGGGACTGTCTGTCAATTATGACACCTTCCTGCTCTGCAAAGAAATAAAGAACAACCATTTATTTGAAACTGCATATGAAGAGATATGGAAATTTTTATGGTGAATTACTGTCAGTTATATTCTCTTTTAATTACTGTCATATCCTTTTGGTGAGTTGTTTTATCACTACGGGTTTTTCTGCAGGTTGGAAACTTATGCTGATTTAATTCATTCTTCTGTTTTGTGTTTCTGTCCTATGTGATTTTACCTTGGACTAAATTTCTCTAAGAAAGTTCACTTGCATCAGAAGCAGAGGAATATTTATTATTAAAACATGCTGGCTCCCTTTCATTTTTACTTGAAAATACATGCTAACTTTGTGGAGCAATTTTTAACACATTGGCATGCCCATTTGTGGTTATAATTTAGGAAAATGTTTCTAAGTGTACTGAATGCTAGAGGTGTTTGTTTATTGGCATTATGAATAATTTTGGGATTTTTTTCTTTTTCTTTTTTTTTTTTTTTTTTTTTTTAAGAATAATTAAGTCATTTAGTTCTGCTTAGTTTTGTATGTGACTGTAAATGAACCTAACTCATTACATAGCTTGCTCGTTCATGCCAATAATCCCTAAAAAGATGAGTGGCATTTCTGGATGGGAAAGAAAATGGAATCTTGAAAAAAAGATAGAAGAGTGTCACTTATTGCACTAAGATTGTTCTCTTCAGAATAAGTTCTTTCTCCCCTAAAGCATTTAATTTAGAAATATGGCTATTCTGACCCGTAATAAAGGACTTCCCCTACTCTCACCTGTCTTATCAATTATGTCTCAATAGTCACAGTATAACTTCTGTCACTAATAGCAGTCTTAGAAAAAATTTCCTCCTGAAAAAGATGTGGATGACTCATTGGCTTAAATATACTCTCTGACTCAACCAGTAGCACTGTGGTGATGTGCACAGACTAAGAAGTAGAGCCTTTTCCCAGGAGTCTGGGAGTCTGGGGGAAGATGAGAGTGATCTACCTATGGTGGACTAATGGGAGAAAAGCTGGAAGAGAAAAGAAGAAAGCGGACTAAAGAACAGGATAAAACTTAATTTCTCAGAAGTTCCCCATCTCTAATTCAGACCTGTTCTTCACATGCTAAAGTAGACATCTAGGATTCCAGATAGACTTCTCAAAATCCCAACAGGACTGAGGTGGTATTTTTTTTGGAATAGCCTCAGTTTTGGATGATTTGCACAAAGCAGAAATAGTGTGCTTCAATTCTCAGCCTGGCTCTAAGGGGCTCTCCCAGTGTGTATCCTGGTTTATTTTGATTTGTCTTCGGTGGTAGCCAATTGTTTCAATACTGCTACACATGTGCCTGGGAGACTGGAGCCTTGAGTGAGCAAAGCACCTCTAAATCCACCCTTCCTAAAGAAAGCAATACAAGCCTGCGTACTGTCCATAATATTTGGTACTGTTTCATGGTGCTCAGTTTGTTCTTCCTCAAAAATAACTCATTCCTGGGGAAGGAATAGGTCTTTTTTTGTTGCATGTGCTCGTCAGGCCTCATAGATGGGATGGAAGAATAATCCAGCTCTGTTCATGGCTGCCATAAGCTGGCACTTGCTCTCTTAAAACAGACATTATTGCAAAGCTTTACATTTCCTCATCCATTTAGAGCAGACAGTGCTTCTCATTTGATTTTTCTTCTTTTGAGCATTCCAGCTGTGAGAGGATTTAATAAGCCATATACTTGAATTCGTCCTAGAAAAGATGGATTTGGAGCTGCCCTTTCATTTTCAGGCTCTGACGGTTCTCATCTGGAAAATCTTTTTATATTTCTTGATATGTTCTTTTGTACTCATACAGTAGTCACTGCCAATTATGTTCTTGTCAGCTATTATTCTGGGAAGTGTTTATCCATGGCTTTGAAACTCAGCTGGATGCATGGCTAAGCTGAAATACACAAACCTGTGTCCTCCATGAGATCACAAGACTGGCTTATGATTTGCAACTTTTACAGACATTGACCTAGTTTTATTTGCCTTATGGCTTTAGAGCTCTTGGATATTGTTGAGTCATGTTATCTGGCCCTGTGCTATGATCCTGAAGGATGGATAATACTGTAATTTTTGTAAAATAGGAGTTTTTATTGTATTAATAGAAGTTCAGCAGTTTTAGGAGAGAAGATCAACTCTCACAGAGCTGTCAGCAGTTGCAGACATCACTTCCATCTTCTTGGAGATGTCTCTGAGTCTGAGAATTTATCTAATAAATCTGGTCCTAAAAGCTCAAAAAATAAAAGCTTGGGTTAAAAAAAAAAAAGGGGGGGGGAGTGAAGTATTTTAGAAGTTGTCAGCTGTCTTGTTTAAAGTGAGAGACAGCAGATGGGCATTTCTAAAAGTCTGTGTGTCATTTTTGACTGTGTCTGTTCCAGTACTGAGTTTCCTTAACTAAACTGAGAAAATACCTGACCCTGTATACACAATTTCTCTACCAATAGAAAACCAACCTAAAATCAGACCTACATATCTGCTACAGATCTGAAAGACACAATAATGAAAGGGACAAGACAGGGGCCTGTCTCTCTCTCCTGCCCATGGATCACTTCTTGCTACTGATCAGTATTTCCCTTGGTCCAGGTTCAGGTAACTGTTTGAGTTCCCAAGTACCTTGTCACTCACTCCTGTCTGCCCAAGCCCTACAATTCACTGTAGGGCACTGTAAGGTGTTCTTCGTGCCCAAGAAAAGAGCAGCCATTTGCAGCTGCTTTGCCTAGGATCTGTTAAGTGTTCAGTACAGAGAAGGGGAATGATCAGAGATTTGTGAGGACTTTTGGAAATGAGTCAAGAGACCAACTACTACAGGAAATAGTAAGTACACTGCACCACGGAAAAGAGAAAACTGAGAAGGTATATGAAATGATTCTGCAGATTCTTATGTGGTCTGGCAAAGGTTAATGGAGTTCAACTATTCACTGTTCTTTCAAAGAAAAGTTACAGACCAACACATGAATTAGAAGGAAGGAGTTTCAAAACAGAACAACTTCTTTTGTTCTTTATACAGTTTATCATTAATCATTATAAATCCTTGCTGCAGGATACTGTGACTGTTAAAAGTTCACACAGATTCAGAAGGCAACTTGACAAATTCATAGGAAAGAAATTAATTGGGGCCTCTTGAATATAAAAACATCTCATTTGGCTGGGGAAGTCCTTGAACTGCAATTTGCTAGTGATTGGGAAAGTGTTGCTGCATGTTTACCCTATTCTGCTCTCTCCAATAGATTTGCTCTTGTCTAGTGTTAGATCAAAAATGGCCATTTTTATGTTAAAAGAAGAGATTGTGTGAACAGAGTTAGATGACCCAGCCCTTGAGATTTCCACAGTGTTGCATCTCTCTTCAAATTCCAGAAGCTGGGTATTATTTGCAGTAGAGAAATAAGGTGCAATATTTTGCTCTCTCTTACCATGTTGCTGATTGCAGCTATGTGATCATTGTTTGCTTAACACAAAAGAGTTGTTTCATGCCCTCTTAAAAATATACTCAGGTAGAGATATTATATACCCCTCATCCGGCTACCTGAACCTGTATTGCACTACCTTCCACTTAACTGATGACCAGGAGGCAGCTGGGAGAGGGGTTGCATCTTTTTGGTCAGACACAGTCTCAAATGTTACTCTTTTTTGCCTTTCTTTTGGACAAGTTCTGTAATAGAGACATTTAAAGCCTTTTCCTATGTTCGTGGAACTCCTTTAAAGGATAGATTGTTTTTTCTTGGTTAATTAATGTGCCTCCAAGTCTCTGCTTTATGAAACTCAGCTTTTCTCCTATCATGTTGTTTGATGTTTCTGTTTTAAAATTCCGGTTGTTCCACTGCTCTCTCCAGGGATGAAGACTTGCATTTACCTTTCAATTTCTAACAAATTCAGGATTTTTCTTTTTTCATTTTAAATAAAAAAGAAATATGAGTACTTTGACCCATAATTTTGGACTCTCCCCTAGTCTCACCTATCTTACCAATTATGTTTCAATATTTGCATATAGCATCCTTGCTTATGTGAGTAATTGCAAACTTAGAAAAAAATAATTTCAACTGTCATCTTATTTTCCAGTGTGAAAAGATTCCTTGCTCTTAAAATTCCATTTGTCAGCCTCCTTAATGGTAGTGACAGGGATATGCGGTGCACTTTGGGGTGAGTAACATACCAGTGAGGCGCCAGACATAAGTCTTTTTGACTTATGCTGCCCTGCCTCCTTGTCACAGGAGCTTTAAGGACGCATTATCGCTTCATGAGCAACAGGTTTGTCTTATGCCCTTTCACTCTCTCCTTGGCTACTCCAGCTGAGAGCCTTGTGCTGCTTGTATGCATGTAACAGACTGCAGTGCAATGTTCTGGAGCTCTTACCACCTGAAAAAGGTTTGCCTTAGGTGGGGGAGCCAGAAATAACTGTTATGTGATTGTCTGCATGTAAAAAGGATAGCCAGCCCTAACTCCCATGAAGGCAGTCTAGTTGGTAGTTTGGATTTCAGGTTCTCCTGGAGTGCAAGTCATTACTGAATAGTTGTGCACTCCTCAAGCTATTCCAATACAGTCATACTGGGGAATGACATGGGCACAGGGAGATATAATCAGGACCAAGGAGTGAGTCTTGTTGACACATCCTGAGCCTTCACCCTTTCATACCTGTAGTGTCTCATTGCTGGCTGGGTTAGTTTGGCCTTTTGATTAGAGGAGCTTGAGGCTGTTTATAGCCCTTGCAGACAGACTTAAAACATGGTGAACTAATCTGTGTGGATCATAACCAGCTCCACAGGGCACATCCTGTCAAGAGTGGACAGCACTGGTCTGTAGTAGTAGTAGTAGTGATGGACATTAAGACCAGATGTGAGTCTCTCTGGGCATCTGCTCATGGAAGAAAAGCCTGTTGTCTGGCAGGGTCAAGCATATCTGGGCTTCCAGTAAGCACTGCTCAGAGCCTGTGCTGTGAAAACCTTTCTGTGAAGGTGAGCTGGTGTACCCTACAGACACTGTCAGAAAATCAGAGACCAAAACACAGATTTCCAAAACCTCTTATGTTAGAATGCCTGTCTTTCTGTTGGAAACCCACTGATGGCTGCTAAGCCTTTGTCATGTTCCAAGAGCAATGGGAATGTCTGCTGACCTATCCCAGCTCCTTCAAGAATGCACATTCATCCCTCTCCAGCCACTGCTTTTTGCACAAAGCAATTAAAGTGTGTCCATACCAGGAGCCAAATTCTCATGTTACCTACCACTGGAGCACCTGTGACACTCAGGAATGTTCATTAAGCAGAAGACATGGATTACAGTTTTTAATTAAGAGGTCTTGACTCAAAAATATTTAAATGCCTCCAATCTTTTCTGCCTTTTCTTGTAGTTGGAAGGACCTGAAAGTGAGTTTATTACACAGTGAGGAAGGGAGAGGTCAGTACTCCACAAAGATGAAGGCTGCTTTGGATAGGTTAGTGCATCCTCCAGGGTGCTCATAACTTACAGCTGGAGCAGGGAGTTCTCCATGGACTCTGGCTGCACAGAAGAAGGAGGCAGTTTTATGTTTCTCATTAGCATGCCTAGGGAAAAATTTACATATAAAAGTCTGCCTTATTGGACAGGAGCAACACAAGGTAGGGATATTTTTAATGATAAAACATCCAGGCACAATCTCCCCAGTGTATTTCCCCACAAATCTACTTCATATTTACAATCTGTTAGATCATCCAGGAGACAGAATGAGTCATGGCAAAGCTACCCTTGGTAATTTACTAACTCCAAGCAGAGTAGGTAAGGAGTGCTAAAAACAAACTCAGGGAAACAGGCCATATTCCACAATTAAAAGCTACTAACAAAAGCGACTGATTAAGGGTTAACGTGAGCACTGGAAGTCTTTAAATCAAGAAAGATGATGACTGTATGTTGCACTTGTTTAGCTTGGTGTATGAGAATCTGAAACTTCACATTAACTGTTCTGAATGTGGAGAGCCTGAAAACCAGTGTGAAGTCTGTATTAAAACTGCTTTCAGTTTCTTGTGCCGTGGAGAAGTGATTCATTTTCAGGCCCACCCTATTTTAACCCTGTTGCATGAATGTCCATAGGAATGAGAATCAGTTCCCAATTTTAGTTAATGCTGTATGATGACCTACCCTGACTGTTCAAATTATTTCTCCACAGTCCAAATTTGCAGTAGCTGACCAGGGTCCTAGGGCAGTTTTATAGCTGACAGTAGAAAATAAGTACTGATTATCTGTGGAGCTCAAAGACACTACAAGTTAGAGAAACATTCATTTATTTACCTCTCAGAACAAGTATAGATAGTTTATTCCTTCATGTACTGTCTAGAATTCAAGCTCAGCCAGTTCTGCCAGCACTGGCAAAATATTATGTTGTAACTTCACTGTTGCTGCATAAATACCCTGAGAATACTTAATGCAAAATTTTCAGATTTTTTTCTAAAAAAATAGCAAAACATTTTTCATTCTGGGAAAAAAACAATGAAATTCAGAATCAAAACCTACTTTCTGAAGTCTAAGTGCCTTTATTTCTCTTTCTTTTGTAGTCACTTAGGATTTTGTTTAGTTAATTTATTGGTTTTGTTGCTACATAAACAAAGAGGGGTTTCTAAAATTATGCTTTTTCCTTTCAGCACACTCTTCTGTGTCATTTTCTGAAAATTTCTTTTTCAGAATAGGTGGTGCATGTGTCATACAGTAAGTCAGTTTTGAGCCCGTTCTTGCAGAAATAGATGGCTCCTTCTTTTATGTGTTTTTAATCACATCAGAGATAATTTAGGCTCGATAATCAATAAGAAATGTATAATCAAGCATGTGAGCAGCTGATAATGTAAACTGTGAGGGGTCATCTGTTTGAGGTTATCCTTCCAGATCCCCTAATTTAATGGGCTGGAGGGTTGTTTGTGAAAATCTGGGGAAAGAAGAAGACATTTTAACACAGGTATACCTGAGCACAATTTTTGACATGTTGAATACTTTACTTTTAATTTTCTTATTATGGCAGGTGAAATAAAGTTTAAATATTGGGCCAGCCATAGATTCTCCTAGTAATTCGATGAGCAGAAGGCGTTTGCAGTCTGCACCTTCCCATTGCTGGTAGGAGGGAAACTGAAGATGCTGATGCCTCAGTATACTGCTGCTTGCAGAAGTTTATCTTGCCCACATAGATGATTTCTCATTCTCATCCTGTTGTCAAGGTAAAGAATTGCTACTAATCATACATTTGGTGAGCTATTGCAGCAGTTCCTAGCTTCTTATCTTTCAGCACAGGTGATATTTTCCATGAAAAATGGGATAAATGTCAGCTGACCCCAGATGAGAACATCCAAGAAGTTTGAACTGTGCACTGGATGTAAAGTCATTACATTGCTAAAACCTCAAAATAATTGGTAGCTGTTGTTACAATAAGTTTCTCCCTTTCTTTGTATCCTTCTTTGTTTCATTAATTTGGTGGTTTGGAGGGAGGAAAATTGTTAGTTACAAAAGCACAAGAAGGAGGGTGAAATCGCCAGGGCATGAGGGCAGGAAAGGCTGTGTCTGGGGCAGTAGAGTTTAGTCTAGCTGTGTTATCCAAACCCAAATTTCTTCAGGTTTAATGGCAGATTCTGCTCTGTGGTAAACCCATGCTGGTAAAACCATGAGTTATGTAGTCCATCAGCAAAGATTTCTCTCTCCTCTTTAAAAATTGAGAGGATTAAATGGTTATGGCAGTGATAACTGCCTTTCAATTAACAGTCTCTTACCACTGCTAGCTAGTGCAAGTAGATAAAAGTATAGCTTTGCTTAGAACCTGGCTGCTGAATCCCAGGGGCAGCAAGTGGAAAGAGGGTGAATTGTTATCCTTCTGAGACTTGGTCTTGGATTATCAGTGAAGTGCAATTCGGGCCCAAATAGCATACCTCAGTGAAAAAAAAAAAAAAAAAAAAAAAAAAAAAAAAAAAAAAAAAAAAAAAAAAAAAAAAAAAGCCCACAAAAACAAACAAACAAAAAACAAAAAAAAAATTTTTTTTCTAGGTGTTTCAGAGGTCAGAATGAGGCCAGCACTTGAGACTTGCTGCTCTTGCCTGCTTATATACCTTTCAATTTCAGTTTGTGGAGGTTATTACTCTTGCTCTGCTAGAACTGATCAGGCACTATTGTGAGAATTACTACATAAGAAAACACATTTGCAGCACAGCAAGCTACGACATCCAGACTTGCTTCAGACAGGTGGATGATATCCTAACTTGTTGAGGCTTTTAGATCTTCACAGAGCTTTCAGTTTTACCTTCATTTGCCAACAATTCTGGAAAATCAGCTGGGCAGTTCCCCTCTGATTCAGTACACAGAAAAAATGTTTACGGCATTTTCTCCTTTATCTTGTACACAGTCAGGATAAAGGAATGTTCTGACAACACCTAGAACTGGTCTCAATGGCTTGAGGTAAGGAAAGGTCAAAATCACAAAGGAAAAGGAGAAGAATGGACTACAAACCTCCAGGTCTTTCAAAGTATTAGGACTGCTATGATTGTGTTATGAATATGACAGCACCTACCTTACTTATTCTTGACTCTGTAGTGCCAGAGTCTGCAAAAGGTATCTAGATTATATCAGAAAACTAGGGACAAAATTTACCATGTCATTTATATCTCTTTTTCTCCCAAATGTGCCTGCTCCCTCTGATTGAACCTTTTTCAGCGGTAGTGGAAATACGCATAAACTTACTAATAATGAGGTTTTCATACCATAACTTCACCTGATTAGCACATCTCATCTGTAGGTTGGTACTGGCTTCCCAGACATATCCCCCTGCAGACCCTTTTCTGTAGATCTCAGTGAGACAAATGTATTCAAATAGACTGACAGTCCTCTCATTAGAAATGCCACATGTTGATATATGATTTTCAAAGAAAAAGAGCTACAGTGAACTTGGACAGAAAGCAAATCACAGTGACTGGTTCTGTCACTTTTGGGAAAGCAGATGGTGTGCTATGTGACAAATATTTTCCCTGATACCCCACCTGACACAATTAGCAGTTTTCTATACACTCAGCATTCGGGATGATACTTTTCTATGCCAGGTGTGTAGCACTGGCTAAATGCCTTAGAAAGTTTCAGGTGAACCTGCTCAGCTGTTATGAATGAGACTTGGAATATCTTCCCTGGCATATTGATGCCTGATATGGTCTAACTAAATGGGAGAAGAGTAAAGAGAAGGGAGTTTCTGGTGAGAAAGTACAAGTGTATGAGATGTGTCCAATTCCGATTTAGATAATCTGGAAAGAAGCTATGTGTGTACCTGGGGCCCATATACTCTAAATATTCAGGATTCCTTTCTCTCACCATCTCTTCTGCTGTGAAATAATAATTGTATCAGCAACAGCAATCAGACATCATTTCTTGATAAGGCAGAAGATATTTCCAGGTCAGTAAATCAGAGATTGCTTTGATAGCTGAAATAGCTATTTAAAAAATCACCAATTTCAGAGCATAAAGGAAAATTCCTATGGAGTTCATTTCTCAATCCTGTAATGACTAGATTAAAAGAAGCATTGCATTTATGAATCATCCAGAATTCCTCATAATCTTCCTCTGTGTTTTAAATTAATTGAAGTAAGTAATTTTCCATCCTCTGCCACTGCTCTGTGTCTTGGCACAAGGCATTAGCCTTTTAGCCTTTAGATAAGCAATTCACATTGAAATTTTTATTGATTTGCTCCATGCTGTTTAACTCCAAAGCCTGGTTCCCTGTGGTCTTGTAATATTAACAGTTACAAGGATAATCTAGTGCATCTATATGTTTTGTGCATGTGATTGCTCCAAATACTGATAGGTTTTCTGTATAATGGAACAATTTCAGAGCTGCCTTTCCTATAGTACATTAATTTCTCCATATGTAGAAAAGAAGGATTGGTTTTTTTCCTTCTTTAAAAACAGCTGTACTGGAGAAGGGATGTGTCTTGTTTATTAGCACTCCAGCAAGGGAAAATATAGTTGTGAAAGCAAATAGTTAACAAAAAATGCATAGCACTGCTCATGGCTTACTCACTGTCTTTCCTTTCCTCATCATGACCATGCCATGCCTTACGCATTGCCTGTCCTCACTACAGTGAGCTCCCAGATCTGTCTCATGCAGGACAAACATATCCAGCCCATCTCCCTCTGGTTCTTCAGCCCAATGTGCCAGATCTTTTCCTCCAAAGAGTAGAGTTGGAGGAATATGTGCCACTTTACAAAATGGCCATCAGAAATTGATGTATGATATGGCAGAGACAACAAGACCTCAGCTGTCTTTTCTGCGTAACTATACACTTGCTGCTTTCTAAGTCTCCAGTGTGAAAGAAAGGTAAAGACATCCCTCATTTGCTGAAGGCCCAGATAAATGGCATCATCTCTCTGCCACTGTTGCAGGGAAAGGGGCTGGCAAAGCCTGGGAAGAAAGTTTAGCTTTTTCTTGCCAAGAACAGCTCATTCAAGATGCAAGGTGACACAGCAATCAGTGTGATGGATTGTGACAAGTCTGGCAGACTAAAAATTCTCAGGAGAGATGCTGTGACAGCTTCAGGTTGTAACATTTGCCCATTTTCCTGTTCTACTTCTGTTTTCTGTAAAGAGAAAAATTCATTTATGAAAAAGGGTTTTTAAATAAAAATAAAAATGATTAATGATGGTGATGACTTTGGCATTTTTTCTCTTTTCCAGAACTGCAAAGTATTGACAAGATACTTTCCTTATTATGTCTTTTGAAAGGATGGCTGTATTAAAGATGAAGGAGAAGAAAGGCAAAGTCTGAATTCTGGATCTAAAAGAACTCTCATAAAAGGCAGATATTTAGATCAGACTGAAGCAGCCTGAAACCATCTTTATTATTCTGGCATTCAAGCAGTCAGCTTGCCTGCTTGAAATTCCACACATTTTATAGATGAAACATATTCTTTGGGTGTGCTCACTGGCTGCATGATTCCTCATCAAGTAAAGTATTTTGGAGTCAGTGAGTTAGATCTATACACTGGACTGAGCTGGGTGTAAGATTAGTACGTACTGGTCATTTCTTTTAAGCCACTATAAAGAATTGCTGCCAGCTACAATTCTTGTATCACTCACATTATGAAACAATAAGCCAGCAGGTATCTTAGAAGCTGTTTAGATAGAAATTAGTCCTCATAGAGAATTGCCAGATCTTGTATTTGGGTGAGCAACCAAAAAATGGCTGATAACACCTATCACTTTCCCAAGAATTTTCACCCAGTTTGCACAGGATTTCCCTTTCACTGTCGTCCCACATGGAGTGGAGCACCCAGATAATGTGCAGAATAGAAACTTAGGTGAATCTGGGCTCACAAAGCTGAACAGAGGAGGGAAAACATGTACAGTGGTTTGAAGTACCTATACAGAAAAAGAAGCTTCTAACAACTTCTAGGAATACAAGTATACACAGAAAGCAAGAGACACCAAATAGTGGAATTTGGGTCTAATCAGACAAATAAGCAGACTTGCCAGTTAAGGAGAAGGAATCCCTTTGCAATTTTCTGCATCAAAGGTGAATACCAGAAAGGATCTGAAGAACTTCTGGAATGAAGCGTTATTCTGCACCCACTACTCTGCCTGCAGCCACTGTTGACACTTTTTTAAAGTTAAAAGCAGAGCCTGTGAGAACAGTGCTATGCTTTGGGATCCAAAAATCTCTGAATGATCATCCCACTTTTTTTTCCCAGCATTTGGCAAGCATGGACATGTTATATATCTGGGTGCAGGGTCTGAGCCTAGAAAGATCATGTCCTAGCTGTTACCTGTTGCCACCTACCCCTACACACCGTGTGCTTCAAAGCCTGCAAGGCCCATCCACATCTCATCTGGGCTGTGTATTGTCCCCACTGGGGAAGGTTTCCTGCTGGTAGCAGCTGCAAGGTCTGCCTTCCCTTCCCCCCTCCAGTGCTGACAGTCCTTAGCAAAATGGAAGTAGTGCCTTCGGTATCTGTATTTCCATGCTGTTGGAGCAACTGCAGCTTCCTTGAGCACAAGGAAAACTCTTCAGATTGGTACTGTTTTGGCAAATTTAGTGTCCCACCCTTTTCTTACTAGATTTTGTTGATAAATATCTAAGCTGATTTTCCTGGGCCAAAATTCTTCCTGAAAGAGATCTCAATTTCTGAGACAAATTATGTAATTTTCTTTTTTTAATTAAGAGAGCTTTTTCTGCTATTGGTATGGCAGGGGGTTTTTTTGGGTTTTTTTTGTTTTTTTTTCAAAAGTAGACTGTTCTCTGAGCTTAAATCTGCCTGTGGTGGTCCAGTAGTCCTTTTTTATTTATTTTATTTTATTTTATTTTTCTCTATTTAGTTCTTCTTTTACATAACCACTACCAGTGAAGTTCATCCTTATGCCTTTTCCTAGGTCTCAAAATTGAGAGCCCGACACAGTTAAAGGATAAGGGGTTTTTACACCTCAGTATTTTAATAAGGATCCTTATAGTGCACCATTTCACCAAGGTGGGATGCACAGACATGATAGATCATGTATGCAATTTATAAATCTTACAAATGAGCATATCTAACAAGAGTGCACCTTGGGAGGCCTGGAAGAATGGCGTGATATTTCCCCATTCAAGGAATTCCCCCTGGGATGGGTCAAACCTGTAATTTATAGGATATGTTCTAGAGAGGACCTTGGTTTTCCAAAATAGCATGCAGCTTTCTTCTGGTCTCCTATTATGAAGTCTTTAGGATATTTGGTCTCCTTGCCTAACAGAATATTATGGTTATGCTAAATTATCAGACTTAAGGAATTACAAGTACGCATGCTAAGAATATTGAGGATATATAAAAGTTATATAAATGGTATATTTAAAAAAAAAGGCAAAAAACCATCTTTGCATCAATCCAGTCATTGTTGTTTGCAGCTGGTTTCTACCTCTCAGCTACATCAGCCTTCTCTGCCTGGCCATATGATGGCTCAGGCCACTTGCACATTTCTAGGCTTTCAAGAGAACTGGCATAAATAGGAATCATCCTACTTTACACTTCATATCTATAGAGTCCATTATCTACTCTAGAGAGCCTCTTCACTCATGTCAGTCTTCTTCAATGCTTGCCCTCTCCTGTTGGAGAGTGTCAGAGACAGCAGCCGTGAGAGTTGGCAGAGGTGAGCCCTGAGGCAAATCATGGAAACCTGGCTGTTTCTGCAGCTCTCCTATTCAGCTTGTCACTGGAATTAGAAGTTAAACTTTAACTAATTGCACACCTATTGTCCATTACTTTTGACATGGTCTGCTTCTCTATTTTCCTACAACAACAGATTTCACAAATTTATTGCCCTCTGGATTATTTTATTTCTTTAAAACAATTTTGCACTAATTTTGCACTTGGACTGCAGAACAGTCTTTCTCTGGAAGTCTACCACCTGATTGCCTTTACCAGTCTAATCCTCACTGCAACTGATTTAGAGGGGTACAGAACAGAGCTGCACACAGTGGTTATGGACTAGAGGTGCCATGATTTTAGGTACAAAGTAATGATTCCCTCCATCTTCTTCTCCATCCTTCCCTGGTGGTGCTTACAATCTTCTGGGTTGTTTTCAACTCAGTGTTATTGCATGCTGAAGCAGTATTTATAGAGACCTGTCTGCAGTAACTCTGAGAGCTCTGTCCTGAGCTCAGTTGCCAGTTCTGCTCTCAGTGCCATGATAACATGGCTTAGAATTATTTATCTGTAGACATGTTGTTTTCTGTTTATGCTGGAGGTCATCAACCATTCTTTTGTCCACTAAACCAGTTTTGAAAGGTCATTCTGGACTGTCACGCTCATCATTAACTGTGGCATTTGGCTGAAAGACTATCAGACTATCCAGGAGCATGATTGGAGGTTTCACTATTCAGCTCCTTCACAAGTTTTCAGATGAGGATGCTAAATAAAACCTGAGGGACATCATTACTGAATATTTTCCACCCAGCAAAATGACCATTAAGTTTCGGTTTCTTCAACTTGATTTCAGTCTGTGAAAGAACCTAGGTGTCTTAACAACCCATCTAATTTTGGGACACTTTCCTCTCCTTCCTCAGCACACCCTTAGTAAGAGATCCTCAGGAGAATCTGTACTTCTGTACTGTTTCTACCCAGTTCTGGATTTTCAATAATGATTATACAGCACAGGCAGGGCACACCTCTTGGTTTTAGGTCTAGACCTGATTGCCTGCTGATTTCCTGTTTTTCCAGTGAACCTGTGACAGAATGGGTTGGGAAGATTTACAGCCTTCAGTGATGCTGCACCCTCCTCCTTCCACTCTTACCACTCATAGATGGTGTTTGTTGGCAGCAAGAACCTGACTAAGAGATAAACCATGTAGAGATTTGTATTTATATTTGCCCCCACAATGGTAGGGCTCCCTCTGCCTCTTCCTGCTGTATTGCTCAGATGCTGCAACTATATTTTATAAATACATATAGAATATTGCAGAATGCATGGCCAGCACTTCCAGAGAAGACCGGTATTATAATCTATAACAAAAAAGTGGGTCTGTAAGACCTTACCTGTGTGTTTTGACTGAAGCTTTACTCAGGATCATGTGAAGTTCATTACTGTGACTTGTGCTGACCTCCTGGTCACCTTCCTTAGGTTACTTCCCAAGAGACAAGGAAGGAAGAGTGGGATATCCAGTCAGGTTAAGCTATGAATTTCTCATCTTACTTAAAATGAGAATGCTTCTAGACAGAAGAATGGTGAGATCCTAGGGAAAGGCAGAGCTGATGGCACTGGGAGCCTGAGAACAGTCTGGTGTATGATGGTGGAGTGAATCTCAGCTGAGATGTGCTGGCATCTCACCTGTGTCTACAGAAGAAGGCTAAGCTTGCACATGCTCAGATTTATCTCTACCTCTCTTAGAAATGCCCTGTTCTTTCATCTTGCCTGACATGAGATGCACAAGGACATTTAGGAATCCTGTGGCAGGACAGGACAACTCACTCATTCGGCTTGTACTCTCCTCTGCTTTCAGCTGCAATGCAATCACTATTAATCATTAATGCACAAACAATCTCAGCCTTCCCTGCTGAAAGAAAGAAAGCAAAACTGCTGGAATCTGTAGATTCAAGAAGGGGGAGCATTGACTGTTAAAAATCATGCAAAGAAATGAATGGTTCTTCTCTGAACTAAGTACTTTTTTCTATATTTTCTATGGAGTAATTTACCTTTTTTTGTCCTAATAGTGGTTTCTAAGCTGTTGAAGTGTGAATTTGCAGTTATTGTGATCGATATGTGCTATGATTTGCCTTTTAAGCAATACTGCTTTTAATTTTGTATGTCCTTTATTCTTCCTTGAAAGAAAAACTAATTTACCATCTTCATTCAAGGCATAATCTTTTTCTCCCACACATATTCACAAAGCATTCTTCTGAAAAGACACTGTTTTCTTCCAGAAAATTCTGTGTCTTCACTTCAATGTACAAGTAAAATTTGTTTCAGAGGCATATAAGGAGAGATCCCTTTGTATAATCAGTGGCATTAGCATCTGAAAGTCTCTAAATAATGGGTATGTGGCAAAAAACACCTGTGTCATTCTGCTTTCACAGGGCTGTGAAGGGATGAGTTGGCCAGAAAACAGCTTATTGGATTTCATCCACAGAGAAAGGTAGCCAAGTCAGGAACCTGGAACTGTTGAGAGAAGGTCAGCAGGAGAGTTTCACAGCTTTTGGAAAGACCAAGAAACAAGATCCTTTCTGTCCAGGAGCTGATATACTACAATAAAGAAAGCAGGAAATAGTGTTTTTTTTCCCCTTCCGTGGAAAGATATGTTGCTACTAAAAAAAAAAATCAAAAATCTTCTGCAAAATAAAACAAAACAAATTAAACAAAAACAAACAAACAAACAAACAAATATCCCCCCAAACAAATATCCCCCCCCCCTTCTCCAACTCCAAAAACACTAATCTGAAAAGAGCAAAGTAAGGATGAGTCATTATAACCCAGTTTTCAAAGCTTACCTCCCATTTTCATTCAGTGAGGAAACCTATACTGGGAAATATGCCACTGCACAGAAAAGCTTCAGGAAATTATTAGCACAAAAGGGTTTCCTTGTGAAATCCTCACTCCTCAGTCTGGGGCCAGGCTCGGAACTCAAAAGTTCAAGGTCATCTGCAATACAACTGCAGAACATGGGAACAATGAGCTCCATATCAATGTATTTTAGGTCACTTTGAACTTGTGTTTCAAAAAATCCCCTTCTGATATTTATTTCCCAAAGGATTTCAGTGCAGTGAAAATGTGAAGGGATTCTTGGCCCAACAAAATATTATGAAACATCTGCACTTATACCTCTGTTGCAACAGAGAAGGCTTCTGGTTTAACTCTGCTGACACAAGGGCATGAGTTCACAGAAATGGTGGTAGGAACATTTATCACCTCACTTTCAACATCAGTGAAAGCTCATGTTTTCTAACTGCAGGATTCATTCCTGTACTTTTCAACTACCATTGCAGAAGGTACCCCTAATAACAGCAATTTTTTCTGATGACTTGGTGGTCTCTGAATCTTGGATAGAAGCAGAAGTCAAGCACCAGGGGGACAGAAAACGAAGAGCCATAGCTGAGTTCATCAAGTCCTTCTGCTTGCAAGGCACAGTTATTCTAGAATGAGACAGGGTTCAAATGTAAAGGACACAAACAGTCCCATGTGTCCTATAGATACAGTATTTTATTGTAGTTACAGTCATTGTTTAGACTCCTTTTTAGCTGGTGGAGAGAAAAGCTTTTTCGAGCATGATATAGCCCAACTAGGCTCTGCATAATTTTTGGGAAGAGGAGCACTCGACAGGCCACAGTTCCTGACAGAAAATATCTATCTCCCCTGGCATAAGATCCTGCATTTACTGCAGTGTGGGTTTGTGCTCCAGTGTGATCCTCTCCATGGGCCACAGGGAGAGTCACTGCTCTAGACCTGGGACAACTTCTTCCCTCTCCTTCTTTTCTGACCTTGGTGTTTGCAGGGTCGTTTCTTGCATTTAAAAAAAAAATCTCAATATTCACAGCATTCTGATCTTCTTAAATACCTTTACTGAAGGGTGATATGAGCTTGATGAGGGGCTCAGCTATGTCCTGTGTTGGGTCTGTTGGAACCAGCTGGAACTGTCTGGAATCATCTGTGTCCAGCACAACTTAACTCTTGGCCTCTTCTCACAGAGGCCAGTGCTGCAGACCCTCCACTGTCAATGCCTGGACTCCTACATCAAATATTTTCCACCTCTTGTCTCTGTGAAATTGAATTATCATTAAATTATATATTTATCATACACTCCTTAGAAACTCACTTGTATCCACAAGAAAACTCTACACCTGAAAATCAAAGTAACATCATCACAAACCCAGAAAAGTTGGACAGTTTACACACAGAGTGAAATTTTTTCTCATTTCTCCACATTGCAACTACAAAACTATTGCATTGTCTAAAAGCATCCAGCCTTTTCCAGGAAACAAAACCTCAGAACATGTGGTGGCACCTTGGGAAAACAAATGTTATTGCCACAAACATGCCTCCTTTCTCCTCGTTTACTCCAGCTCTCATTGCTAAAGTGAAGAAGGTGATAACAGGATTAGGTATCCACATTCCCAGCTGTGTCCCTTCCCAGCTCCCCACCCACCCTATCACCTGCTCTCTGCAGGGGCAGGTGAGAGGCAGAGAAGGATTCCTGCTGTCCAAGAACTGTTCAGAAATAAGTAAAACAGCACTATCTCATCAACATTATTTTAGTCACAAGTGCAAAGCAAGGCACTGTATTAACTGTCAATAAGAAATTGACTTTGTGACTTCCTCTCAGCCAGAACCCAGGGCAGCAGTGAGCCACTGATAGTCCTGCTTTCTATGGCTGCAATCTGGTTTTGCTTCAAAGGAGTTACAGACATGTCCTTTCACCAAATAAATCCTCTCATGAGAACAATCTGCATAACTGATACTAATTAATCTGCATATAGAGCAATACATATTTCTTTGGTTCACAGGTAAGTAAGTGTTCTCTTAACTGAGTTTTCAAAAGTAAGTTTTTCAAATGCCATTGGGGGAAAAAGTTTCTGACTAAAAAGGTTCTAAAAACCCCCAAGCTGAACAGAGAATTGCTCAGTCATGTCAGCTGCAAAAGCAAATAAACAAAAAGTGAGCAGTTTCATAGCTGACCAACAAGTGGGAGAAACTGAAATTTTTCGGATTAATTCTCCAAGCTTCAGTTAGGGACAAAAGAGTTTGTTATTTTAAAAGACACCACTGTGGCAAGTTGCTAAGATACTAAAAATGTCTTCATTGTGTCCCTGAAATGTGTTGCTTTACTGAGAGATGAATTGTTGCCCCATTTCTATAGGCAGAGGCATATTCACATGACTGAAAGAGTGAAATCCAATGTTTTTAATGCTCTTTTCAATGAATCACTGAAAAATCTGTCTCCCTTCCCTGGCTCTGAAAGATGAAAAGGCATCTGCTTTTAGGCAAGGAGCCAGAGTCTTTCGTTAACTGTAGTGTTCTGGTCAGGATTAATGGCTGTGTAAAGCTGGAGAGTCCTCTTCTCCTGAAGAACATCTCCATAGATTTCTGAGGCAGCACAATGGGGAAAAAATGACCATAGACACCATCAGTGCCTTCTTAGAATCTATAGAATTAAAACAACTGGATGCCCAGGACAGCTTCTAAAAACTCATTCATGCTCACATGCTGTGAGACTCTGAAGGGGTTTGTTCATCATTTTCAGAAATGTATTGCGTTCCATGGCCTATTTTGTGTTCCAGCCATTTTCCTGGCCTGTCCGTGAGAAAAGAGGCGAGAAAAGGAAAGAATTAAAGAAAAACATGTTTAACATTTCTTAATTTCAGTATTGAAGGACTAACGTGCAAAATGCCCTGAGGTGTCTTTCTGCATGACTTGCAGGATTCATTACATTTTTAAAGGGTGGTAAACAATCAGGGCAGAAGTATGATGCATTTTTGTTTTCATATGTACTATATCCTCTCTCCTCTTGACAAGGAATCTTGCCACATTTCTGCCCTGTAGCCTGTGTCCCTGGCCTATGGGAATGTTTTATCCCTTTATTCTTGTTTCCCCAAGCTGGCTGAGTGCAGGCTGTGTTTTTCAGGGGATCTTTCTGCTTTTACAAAGGGCAAGTGTTTGACATATGGCATAAATTGTAAATGGGCAGTCACCATCAGAGCACAGCAAAACCCCATGTTTTCAGAGCATCAGTTAAATAAAGAGTCCTTGTAATCTCTGTTCAGTATCATAAATATGAAATGCAATTCCATGGTGGGCAGGCAGGTAAGGGAATCACTGACAAGCTAAGGTTACAGTTATATGCTCTGTAAGTGATATAAGTTTGATCTTTCAGATTCAACAATGTAAGTCTTCTTCTATATCTGCAGTATGTCTTCAAACTACAGTTCCCCTAATGTAATTGCTATAGCTATAAATTTGTAATTTTTCAGATTATGTAAATCTAGTATAGCTCCATTGGTTTTTAGTAAAGCAATCTCAGTCTGAAGGCATATGGCTCCAGAAGGAGCATACACTTGTATAGCTGGTACACTGATTACCTAATAAATGAATTCATCTTTCAAGCAGACAATGATGCTGCAGGGTTCCATGAATGGGTTGTTTATGCAGTCATTTGCAAATGTCCTACCTGAATAATTTTCTTCCACAAAAGGCCAATTCATCAGAATAAAAACTTTACCAAAATTTTATGATGAAATTTCCTTGAAAGAAAAGGCTGGAGTACAGTGCTTTGATAAGGTCAGGCCTTTTGAGAGCAAGCTTTCTATTTTCTGTACCATTGATCTTGTTTGAATTTTTGTTTTTTGATAACAGTAAACACAAGCAGTTCATATGTGAATGCAGCATTGTGATAGTGCCATCGCATTTGACTTCTTTCAAGCTCCTTCTTTTCACCAAAATTTACTTCTAAGGAAGAATTAACCAAATTGGTTTCTTTTTTCCCCCTGTGGCCTTGTGATTTAAAAATGTGGCATTTTTAGTGTCCTTAAACACAAAGCCAAATTGTTAGTTGGTGATCACAAGCAGTTTGAGTCCTATCATTTCTTTTTATCAATCCCGGCTAAATGTTGTAATGTTTCTGAGTTGTGACCAAGGGAAAATTTGCATTGTGGCCTTTCAATTCAGACCAAGCTTTACTACACTAGTACTAGTACTAGTACTACTGCTGCTGCTGCTGCTACTGCCACTACTACTACTACTACTACTACTACTACTACTACTCACTGGAGTTCATAATTTCTGTCCCATGCCTGAAAGGGACATACAGTTCAGTTGAAAGAAAAAGTCTTGTCCTGCTCTTGCTTGTAGCCCACTAGAACTGAACTCCCAAGAAGTCATTGGGTAAGGTTCTCTTTTTGAAGCCAGGAAATCAATTAGGAATCTACTATGTGAGTTAATTTTCTTCAGGACACTGGTTTGTTTGTTTTGTACTACATTGAAGAAAATTGATGGGAAGAGATGGGTGATCAACATAGAAATATTCCAGCCAGATTTGCAAAGTGAAGCTGGACTGTCTGTTCCCAAGGAGGGATGTCCAACTGAGCAAGTGTTTCCAGGTGTACCAGGAAATTTGGAGGATGTATGGTAGTTTTTGATACTTATGTTATGATGGGATTTAGAAATTGGCCTTATTTCAGACATTTTCCAGTTTGTGATGATTGATTTAGAAAACTCTCTTTAATTTTAATGTTTGTCTGTCTTTAGGTGGGTGTATGTCTAGTTATGTTGATTGTTTTAAACTATTCAGCAAATGAGAAGCCTTCTTATTTTATTTAAAGAATCAGAGTTCAACATTTGTATTTGAGCTGACCTCTCTTTTGCTAAGATGTTAAGAAGTGTCTTGAACAAACCTGTCTTGAACAATTGTTTGATGAATATATATGATGGTCCTATCCTTTCCCTTTATGTATGAAGAAACATAATGTATGAAGAAAGTCTTGATTAATCCACTCTCATACCTCAAACCCCTAGGTCACTCATTTAGGGTATATGAATCTCCTTTCGTTGCTTCCACAGTCAAAACAAAAATGTGTTTGTGCTAGTGAGAAATCTTTTTCATGGCATTTAGCCATACGTTAAATATTCTGGCAGAAACATATGACAATTACTAGCTCATGTAAAAAACTCATGAAATGTCAACTATTTCAGTCCCAGTAGCTTTTTCCTCAAACAAACATTTTCTGTAATTTTCTGTATTTCTGTAAATACTGCAACAGATAACCCTGATGTTAATCCCTTAATAGAAACACAGCATATTATCCTAGATTAACAGGATGACTTCTGAAATCAGATTAAGCCTTCTGATTCAAACTCATGACTTAGTTGTAAGGTCATGGTTTCTGACCTAGAAATTAGTACGATGAGTCACGTGAAGGTTTTTTGGAACTACATGCAACTAATAATTCAGCTGTGCATCTCCTATCCATTCACTGATTCATGAGCCAAGTTTTGTGTGCCATAACTTGAGACCGACGGGATTTTTCATGTTGTAAATCTGTATAATTCCTGGACACAGCTCCTGTTATCTCCATTAATTTGTGTTTTCCCACCTGACTGGCAGTAGGTACCTGGTAGTACTCTTTTTCAGGGCTGCGTGTGCACTGAACTTTCATCGGGACTAACATAAACCCATTCTCAGGGATTTCCTTCTTTTGATTAAAAGACAGACCTGCAGTTTCATAAATGAATATTGCATTATTGTCTCTGTAATAGATCCAGTGCATTACTGAACCAGGTGCAATACAAATAGATGGTAAAGCCACAGACATTGTCCCAAGGGCCATTGTCTCACATAGCCTAAAGTTCTTGCTCTTAGCCTAAAGCTGACAGTTTTCTTTCTTATATTTTATATGATTTTTTGGTTCTCTCCCTAGAAATTATGCCATAGAGTCTCAGAATATCCTACATAAGATGCTGACCAATTGAAGCTGTATATGAGTCATCATCAGAATGATGGAGGAAAGCATTTCAACAGGGATGTATGACCTAATGAAACTGCCTGTGCTGTAGTTCTTACCTGTTCCTCACACACAGGAAATGTTTTTGGCAAATGTTTTAACAGGCTACCCTACATATCTTCCCCTCCCAGCAACTATGACACCATCCACCCAAAAATGCATGTCTGAATGGTGTCAAGTGTTGAGGAGGAGCCTGCAACACTGCCCAGCAGCAGAAGGGAGAGCTTTTACTTGCTTGTAGAGCCCCAGAAGCTAAAACTCTTGAGAAACAGGACTACAAACTGGTGCTGCACAGTCACTCTTCTCTAATTCCAGTAGAATTCTCAGTTCAGGCTGAACTTTTGCAAAGAGGAACAGGAGAAATCCAGTGCCACTCACAGCTCAAACAATTTTTATAATGCAGGGGACCACTGCAACTTGTGGGACTTCTCAGAGCTGTCTAAGACCAAGTTTCTACTCTGTTTCAAGCTTCTTAGCACCTAGGCTGTGTAGTTGATCTCTTAGGCTCTGTTTTGTGGGTGCTGGAGATACTTGTACTGCATTCAAAGTAAATAAAAGCCTCCTCCCTTCCTGCTCTGTATGTGTGTGTGACTTCCTTGTTTTCTTCATTAGCACTGCACGTTTATGCACATGTGTAAGCAGCGTGTAGGAGACTCAAGGGTGTATGCAGTATTATCTAGGGTTTGTGTAATGGGTCCTGCTACAGAAGGTATTTCCTTATCTTCTTCTTGTTTGTTTGGCTTCAGGTAGTGTTTAGAAGGAAGATCATCTGTTTCCAGTAATGAAAGGTTCTGTTTCACTGTAGTTGGAGACAGGTTGTGCCAAGGCTGTTTCTTGGGTTGAGAAGGCACAGTTTAATTTTTGGAAAGGATGAGAAGATAATCTCTTTCTGTTAAAGTCATAGGACCTTCGTAAAAGAGAACCACTCAAAAAAGGAGCACAGCTGTTGACCAGAATTGTTTCTTTGCTAATGTTCTGATTCTATACACTGCTATATATTAGCATGCTACATGCATTTGCATATAAATTCTAATGAATTAACCCTGAGATCTTTCAGAGATGCTGTAAGTACATCCTTTTCACTTCTGTCTCATTGCAGAAGTCTTGGGTTATACCTTCCTCAACTTGGTTTACTTGTGTGCTATTAAAGCACTGGAGATAAATGTTTCTTTTTCCTTTTTTTCTAATGTTCCAAATACTGGGATTTTTATCTCAATAACCATATACATACCATATTACTTATATTTTAGTTTTATGCCTCTCCCTATTTCTTTAAACATATGTTTTCAGTCCTGGATCTATAGGAAAAAAAAAAAATATGTGGATTAATCTGAGTAGAGATCACCTCATAGTCTGAATTGTCATTATCTTTCCAGGACATTATCTGCTTGTTTGTTTAAAAGACAAACAGAAAGGAGAAAAGTCTGAATATGAGCTGTTTCATCTCTCATATTGTTAATTTTAAACAGTTTCATAAGAAATTGTTCATTTCTTATCACAAGAGGATTTGTGGTGGTATGTGATCCCACTGGCTGTACTAGTTTCTGTTTCATTAGGTGCCACTGTTTTCATAATGCTACCTGACTGTTTTGAAAAAACAGTCTCAGAACACATAATCCTGCTCTCTGTGCTGGCACTCAATGCAGCCAGTCCCAGCTCTGGGTCACAACCCTGATTTTGAGATCTCTGTCATTAAATGCACAGGGGATAGAACAGGAGCCCTCTGTGATCTCCTAAGTGGACTTTTTGTGAGAGAGCAACTCACCTGACAATTCCTGCATCAGTCCTGGAAATGATGGAGGAAATGGGACATTTTTAGAAGGACCTTCAGCACAAATCCTACCTCTGTCAGAGTACACATCCTCCTCCTCAGCCAGCACACTCTTTGACAGCTGGCTTCCATGGGTGTTTCTCACAGTAAGTGAAGCTAGACACGCAAATGGCAGAGAGGATGGGTCAGAAGGGAAAGTGAGGACATTTCGTGAGAGCTAGACTGACTGTTTAAATCTTCTGCTGGGGGACATAAAAATAGCTTTCTCTGCAAATCCTGCTTTCCCCTTACACAAATGTTCTCCCTCTTTAGAATACAAAGGAAAAGCTAATAAATTAATAAAATCCCATTGCTCCTCTTTTGTGAAAGAGGAGAATAGTCATTTATTATGAAAAGGAAGCATCTTAGACAACTACTATTGAAGACATAATTTTGGAATTAACATTCAAACTGCAAACTCTTTTATCTTATGAGTAAAATGGCTTCTGATTAGTGGTTTATTTAAGTAGAAACACACCAAATTCATTTCATGCAGTGGTACTATGGAAACCTCACACTGATTACTTATGCTTTGGCTCTTCTTTTGATTGTGCCAAATCTTATAAGTTCTGCAAAATTTCCTTTTGTAGGTATCATCACTAATTATACACAGACAGGAAGTCTCGCTTCAAACTGGCCTTGAACCTGTCTTGTGCTTGTTGTTTTGCATGAGAAAGGTTTTGTTCATGTAGTTTCTATTTTGACAAAGAGAATTTTTATGAGGGCCATCTTTTTCTTTACGTTTTCCTTGACACCATCTCATTTACCAAAACAAAATCTGGAGCTCTGTCCTCTTTTAGCCTCATGGCATTTTGTTTGCATTAATGCTGCCATTCCACTAAATGAAAGCTTGCATGTAATACTGAACCATATAAAAATTGTTAAACTTTTTTTTTGGAATAATCAATTATCTGCCATTACAGGCCCTTCCTTGACCAGCTGCCACAGTTCAAGTACTTCTTTTTTAAGTAGAGCTCCTCACAGGTGATTATTCATTTGCTACACTGAACTAAAATAGATTAAACCACACTAAATTGTTTAGAAACCTTGTCTGCTGGGTTGACTTGTATATTGTGTCTGTCAGATGACATTCGCACTGCAGGTCTTAATTTCTACCCTACAGGCCTATCTGAAAGTCACTATTTATTTTAAACTTTATTCAGGGGTTAGTTCCTCTCTCATAATGTTTTGTGCAGTTGTTTGGAGTCACAGGTTTTTATCTCACTGAGCGCTTCAGCAGTGCACGTGTGACAGTGCAGATCCCAGCAATCCAAATGGGGTGGCTGCTGCCAGTTAGCACCACACTCACCCTGGCACAGGGACACTTGGGAAAACCAAACCTGTCTCCTCCCATCCCTGAAGCCTCTGCTGAGGAACCACAGGCTCTCTATCCTGCTGATAGAAGGAAGGCTGGATATCACAGAATCACAGAATCATTCAGGCTGGAAAAGACCTCCAAGATCCTCAAATTCAATCTTTCACTAAACTTATTCACGTGAACAAGTGCCATGTCCAGTCATTCCTTAACATTTCCAGAGATGGTGAATCCATTGCCTCCCTGAGAAGAGCAGTGCTATGTTTCTGCCCATCTATATTTGACAGTTTGTCTCTGGGACATTATTGCGTGAGGCTGTGGTTGGAGACAGAAACATGGGGACTCATTGAAGGTCATCAACAAACAGCATGTTTTATTGTTTGAACCTCCTCATCAGATGTTCAAAACCCCCATTTTGGGGGTCTGATGTGACCAATTTTATCTGGCAGCTACAGGCTAGCTGCAGCTGTAACAGGCAGTGGGATTACTGTGGGACACTCCAGAGCATGGGCACCCAATTAGCACCACTAAATTTCTCCTGGTATGTGGCTATGGTCAGAAACAACAAAACTGATCTCCAGTGTTACATCCCAAAAATCCCCTGCATGCTGTAGGGGAAGAGAACAAGGCCCCACTCTAACCCAGCACTGTGAACAGTGCCCCCTTGGAAGAAGAGTCCTCATCTGGAGCTGCTTCTTTGACCTCTGTTTAATAATTGAAAATACCTGTGCTAAAGCTTTTCATGTCAAGTAGTCTGGTGAAGTGTATGTGACTGAGTTCATCATTGTTGGTCAGTGTTGTACTAGCTTCATTTGGGTTTGGAACCCACCTGAAGTCAACAAACAATCGCAAAATCTCTGAATCAGAGGCTCAAGTTAGTCAGTGTTATTTGGATTTAGCAAAGTTCAGAGGTGCTGGGTGCTAAGGATCTATGTAAGGCCACAAGGAGTTAACTCCCTGTAGGAGTAGCCAGTGAAAGCTGACCAAGTCTCTCAAAATGCCCTAGTGTTTGGTAAGCTGACTGGAGACTGAAGAATTACCAGAGTTTTCTTCTTTTAAAGCCTGACTCAAAAGTTATGCTGGTAGTTACCTTACAGGAATGGAACTTCTTACAGTGCATGCTTTTCAAGTGGGAATCAAGTTAAAATAACTCATTGTTGATCAATAACTGGAAAAAAGTAAAATACTTGAAAGGTTTTTTTGAAAGTAATTTGTAATTTTAATGAATAATCCTTCTTGTTGATGTACTGAGATCACAGGAATGACAAAATCCCTCAAGAGAAACGCAAGAAGCCTAACGTGCTGACTTTAGCAGGAGCTACTGCTGGTTCTTCAGGAAACATGGTGAGAAAAGAGGTGTTTTAGTGTTCATAAAGGGCCTAATCTCCTTAGATGTTTGGTTAAGATCTCAGTCTTTCAGACAGTTTGTTAGAATAGTCAGTTTTGTTTACTCTGGGTGTTTTTCCCTGGTGATACAAAAATCAAAATTCCTTTGAAAAACTGCAATAAACTTTTTTTGCCAGATTTATCACCCCACAGAAAAGCTTCAGAAAAGCTGAAATGTTAAGAGAGTCTACTTCTTTGAAGCCTTGTTTGAGGCTTGCATATAAATATGAAAAATTATACGTATTCATATGAAAGGAGAGCACATGGGCAGTAAAACTAAAAAACAAAACTCTTGGTGTTTATGTGTTAAACTATGTACATTTTTTGTGTGCTGCTTAATTCTTCATTGCTTCCAGAGTGCTTATTTTCTTATTGTTCTGTTTATTTTTATGTATCCATGGCAACCATGAGTCTTTGTCAAGGAGCCATCTCTGTGTGTCTCCTTTTGAGAGGCTGAAATCCTAAAAACCATGCTATTTCTGCCTGAATGTTTCTTACACTGAATATGTCTTAATTTGTATGTGTTTTGACATAATGAAGAAGCTTTTTTTTTATTATTATTATTACTAGTGTTTTTAAAAAAATTGGTTACAAAGATACATAGGATATTTTTTTAATTTAATATTTCTGGAAATCCCACCAACAGCAAAGCAGTTCATATTGGCTATTTATGTACATGTAAATAACCCTAAAAATCTGCAGTATTTCAGATGGGCTAATATATTTGTCCCTTTCTAATATTCACACCACAATTACATATTTACACCACAATTGCAGGCTGGCAAGAGAGAGAAAAAACCCATATAATCAAATAAACTTACAGACCACCTTTTTCTTACAGCATTAAAACAGGTGTCAACCTACACATCCCCTAAGACAATGTCCTTGCTGTAGAGGACAAAACAGGCCAGTTGAAAAAAAAAAAAGGAACAGAGTTACTTTGTTTTGATTTCATTTCTACCTTTGTAAAGTTTCCTGGATTTTAGTAAACAAAAGTGGTTTATACAAATATGCTTATTTAACATTAAAATATTCGTGATTCTACAAATTGCATTGAGAGGAAGGCAAAAACACTGGTAGGAAGTTCCTGTCTCTTTTGACCTTGTCTCCACAGCTCAGCTTACACTTTCTGAGTTCTGCATAGTATGACACTCTGCTGTAGGACTTTCTTAAGAGCTCTTTAAATAGCCACAGACCTTCCTTGCTAGTTATAACACATAAGGCACAGGTTGCACTTCCTTTTTACCTGGCCCACTTTAACAGGAATCTTTGATAAGTGGCTTCTTGAGATTTTGAACTAAGCACAACTTCCCATATAAAAGGGAAAGAGCCAGCCAAAATCTTAGCATTATGTCCCAATGCAACTGCCTTTCTTCTCTCCTATTTCATCATAAATTGCCTTTCCTGTAATCAGACAGCTCCCAAAATGCTGTTACTTAGAGACAACTTTCTAGTATCATCACAGAAGATAGTTATTTTCTATATTTATAATCTATAATTCTATATATAGAATCAATCTATATTAATTAATGTTATTTCTGTATCCAGAAATAATCTATATTTCTATACTTATAACTGTATTATAAACAATTGAATCTTAAAATGGAACCCCTAATTGTTGTCTACTTGTAGAATTTCTAGGGGACAGTAAGTGTACTTATTAAATAATAAATGACATGGGATACATTTGTTTCATAAATACACCACAAAAGCTTCTTGCTCTGGAGAGCAAACTGCCCAGGTGAATATATGTGCAACACTCTTCTTAGATTGTTCAACACTTGGGAGAATCAGGACATTAAGCTTGATATGCCCTACAAATTCAATGGGGAATATTTCTTGGCTGCTGCAAGGTGTAGGTATAAAGGAAGCCCTTTAGCAGGTGTTACTGGTGGGCATTAGGGGTTTGTTGGGAGGTGGTGAAAGATTCCTCCATTCAGTGGGAAGCCAAGGACTTCAGTGGGAGCAGAACCTGTGGAGGTGCTTTCAGAAAGTCGAGAGGGCAAGGAGAAGGTAGAGTCATGCAGACAGCTCATGGCAGTTCAGGTTGTACCAGGTAGAATGAACACTGTTTCCTGCTGCTCAGCATGCCCAGAGAGCAGAAATGGAGCCTGGCAAGTGGCTGTGCTCTGAGATGCCTGCTTTTGCCTGCAGTCTCAAGCAGTCTTAACTGGGATTTTGCATCCAGGAAAGTCAAGCTGTCTTGCCCTCCAGATGCAAAACCCAAATGAAAATCCTTGGCTACTGTTCACGGAATCACAGAGCCACAGAGCTGAGCTGAAAGTTTCTCACAAGGATCAACGAGTCCAACTCCTATCCCTCCTACACAGGACATTCCCAAGAATCACATCATGTACCTGAGAGCATGCTCCAAATACCTCTTGAGCTCAGTCAGGTTTGGTGCTGTGACCACTTCCCTGGGGACTCTGCTCCAGTGCCCAACCACCCTCTGGGTAAAGAATTTTTTCCTAATATCTAACCTAAGGATGTAGCAGCTTCTTTCAGCTTTGCTGTGATCCTTGGAGCCCAAGTATTGCTGTTTTGGTGGCAGGGCACTCCCTCTGAGTTAATTGCAGGAGGAAACAATCACTGCCAAATGTTTTAATGTTGCTTCATGCGCATAGGTGGAGGGATCCAGCTAAGCAGAGGGCTTCTGTTCTGCTGCTGGAGAACTGTGATGGAGACAGAAAACATCCTGCAGCTGATCTGGGTACACCTCTATCCTTTGGAAAGGAACTGATGTGGATCTTCACTGAGGACTCCATAGAGTGTTTTCCCAGGAGGTGTAGGACTGGACCATGTTGTTCTGATCTGAAGTGAACATAATTTGCCCTGGCCAGGTACCTGTGCTGCTGAAGGTGGGAGTTGAAAGAGAAATAACCTGTGTTGATGCTTTGCATCCTATTCTCCTTATTGATATCCATTAATTACTTCTGTAGGGCACAATATTAACCTGAGTGGACCACTGGACCAAATACAGATTTTCTCTGTAGATGAACAGATCTGAGAGTCCTTAACAGGGAGGCACAGTCCAAAGAAAACTACCAGCTCTCCTGATAACTGTGTGTCCAAAGCATCTGTGCTGCAGCAGGGAGAGCACTGTGCTTATATATCTCTGGATAACCCACTGTGACAGAGCTGTGAGTGTCTCGACCACACCAGCATTTAATGGTTCACTTTGGAAGGAGGGTTTGTGAAGTTTATTCAGATTCTATGCTGATGTACCTTTTACTCCCAGGAATACTCCCTCTATTGTCAGTGATAATTTTGGGAGGAATTGGCTGCCAGTGAATGTTTAAAACTTGCACCGGAATTTTCAAAATCCCAGTGTTTGTGACAAAAGGGCCATAGTGCATTTCAACACTTCCCCAGGAGATGGTGGCTTCTGATATTTTATCTGCTGTCTACCCTCCTCTTGAAAGTTTAGCTTTGAAAACCAGTCTGGGAGCAGAACTTCCTAAAATATTACTCTTCCCACTCTTCTCTAATTTGCGGTGATGAGTGCCTTGGCTTTAAATATTACAGTCATAAAGATTTTACTGACTTCTATTTCATGCTTAATGCGTACCCATTACTAGCTAATGACAAACTGAAGAGTGCCTCATGTAGTGGAATTTCTGCTTGGAGGTGAGGTTTAAAGATGTTTTTTGAATTAATAGTCTGATGATTCTGTTTGCGTGTGAATGCAACCAACTTCAGCACATCTGGTTTGCTCATCCCAGAAGACTGAAAATGAGGCAGGAGCAAGTAGAAACAAATATCTTTGCCTAAGGTGCAAGGAAAACCCAGCAAGAAATTAAGGGAACGAAGCTGTGGTGAAGATGTCAGGCTTCTTCCTTGTTGCATCTGTAAGTGCTGTCTGGATTGCAGAGCTCAGGACTGAGTGGCAGCAACTGCCTCTGTTCTTGTCATGTTCCCTCGTCTCTTTTTGGAGCTAGTTTTCAATCAAAATTGTGTGCTTTTCCACCTACTCCATCTGTCTTGACTGCTCTTTTTTTGTTTTGTTTTGTTTTGTTGGCCCTTTTTGTTTGTTTGTTTGTTTTTCTGTAAGACAGATACAAATATTATAATAATTTGATCTCTACTGCTAAGATACAGTGGCTACACTTGATTTTCTGAACCTTATTTTCTCTCTCTTTGGCAATGCCTGATACATCTGTGATACGTTCTAGTCATTTCTTTTCAGTGAAACACGCATGTAACATACAAGAGAAGTTCTTGCTTTTCTATATATACTCAATGGGAGATTGCAAAGTCTAGAGAGGCATCATGTATCTCAAAATAAATAGCAAAAATCTTTCCTTAATTTTAACTACTGCATAATACCTACCTTTTGCCTTCTGATGCCATGAATTTTTATTCCTTCTCGTTGTGTTTAGTGCTCTGTCATTTGGCACTGGCTCTGACTGGTCTAGAAATCTAGATTTCAAACTTTTTATGAAACTTTTTTCTAAATGTGAGCTCTTCCATTACTTCCTGCCCCCTTGTAAGCAGAAATTCTTTGTTGCATTTATGGTCTTGGTAGTTTCCTGGATTCTCACTCACTCAATAGTTATCTCAAGATATTTATGAATTCTCTCTGAAAAATATTTTCTTTTCATGCTAATATTTGTGTGAGGAAACAAAAGCGTTTATGGCCGCCTGTGTCTGTTTTCTTCTTGCTTCTGTGAAAGATCAGCTAAGGTCTATGGGGATTCATTGGCTTTTTCTGCACAAATATGTACTAGAAAACAACCAGAACCTGGTATGGTGATTACAATTGTTACTTTCCTTAGGCCCTGCCAAGCTTGATTCCTGAGTTTTGTACAATACTTCTGATTTTGTATTCCAATAGCAATTGTGGCAGTTTTTGTCTGTTGAATGCCTAGTGTAATTCCAAACCAATGCTTCAACCAGCACCTCATCAGAGAAACAGACACAATGTTTTTTTAGTGACTTTCAGTGAGATACGTGCTGATCCAACCATACATGGCTCAAGTTTTTAGGGTGTGCTAGGACAGAGTGAGAATATTGCAGAAGAACAATGAAAATCTAACATACTTGCTTTATGCAAGCAGTAGAAAGCAGAGTTAAAATTTCTACTTTGTATTTTTCCCCTTTTTGGTGTGTGATTTAATTTTTTAAAATTTACTATGGTCAATATGATTCCCAATGCAACAATAACTCTTTTGAGAGTAAAAGCCTCCATGGCAAGAAATAACTTTCTTCTAAAAATTATTATAAAAGTAAATCTGCTAATGATACTTAGGTTTTTTTTTTAAAAAAACACCCCAGAGGCTCTCATATTCACAATAAGCTACATAGGCCAATACTTTGTTTTTTATAAATCAAAATCCTAGTAGTTTGTTTGTATCCTAAATGCAATTTCTAGAGAACAAAGTGATAATGAACGCAATGAAAGTACAAGCTCATCACCACCAAACTTACTACACTGATTGGACAAAACATCCTCAAAATGGAGTATTCCTCACATGGCACAGAGCACTTACAGAGGGTAAGTAGCTCATGCATGCACCACCTCCTGTTTTGCCAGGTTTTAAATGCACACTGCAAAACTGGGCCTGCTCCAGTGTCTAGTTAAGACTCAGGACTAAGCTAATGGCATCACATTAGTGATGGGTAATTGTGAAATCAGGTTTCCACCTTATGTCCAGTAGAAATCTTACAGACTGTGTTAAAGGCAATGATTTTATTCTTGGCACATAATCAGCATGTAAAGAAGATATTTGTTGCTACAGGAGCTTGTGAGCCAAACAGAAGTTACAAAGCATGGGGTGGGAAATGTGGAAGAGTATAGAGTGTTTATTAACATGATGGTAAGGAAATCTTCTGGAGGGATCCTTCCATGACTGTGCTCAGGAGACCATTTTGCATCAGGAGTGAATGATCCACAGTACAGCTAATCTGAGCATCCCAGGGGCACTCAATGCTGAACAGCCATGGGGTTCTCATATCTGAAGTGACATAAAATTTACTTGATACTATATTTCTAAGGCAGATGGAAGAGCCATTGCAGAAGAGCAGCTCTCCAAAAATTGTACTATATAGAGTGGGGCTGTGGGTGTTACTGAGACAATGTTAGATGGAGCTCAGATGTCAGCCCAGTCTGTTCTGTACTATTCTTTTTGCTAGCCTTTGTCAGAGGGACTGGGGGAACATCCTGGAAGTAAATCTTAACATTTTTTCCAAGACAGACAAAGAAACAAAGTAAGATAAAGTGTTTGCAATGAGGCTTTCCTTCAACATTATCCCTTGCTCCATTCTATTTATCTGCTGAAAGACTTTTATTACGGAATGCCATTTCTGGCAATCTTATAAGGAGTATTAAAGAGAGAGGGTGGAAGGCAAGAAAGACAAGATTGTTCAGTTCTCTGGAGGTGCTGTTGTCAATCATACACACAAAATCATAGGGAGACAGCAAAAATAACGGGGGTTTTGCTGGTGGTGATGACTTTATTTTGCAACCTCACTGCTGGAGATGCCTTGTGACCAGCCACTGTGCAAAGCAACACATCTCACTGAAGTGCTTCTGAAATATTTCTCTTGACTTGCCTTCAGATCCCATCCTTAAAGCAGGGATGGGACAGGTAACACTACTATGGCTAAATGGTAACAACCTTACTAATCAGAGACAGGAGGATGTGCTATAAGCAGTGCTTCAGCAGTGGAATTCCAAGAACCCTTCATGATGAGAAATAGGAAATATCATCTGCTTTTTTCTTGCTGATGGCCTCGAGGTGAAAAGATCTGTTTGGGAAGAGAGGAATGGAAGCAGGGACAAACTCCTTGCTGAACCATTTCCCACTTATACACAAGCACAGATTATGTTTTGTCAACTGGTGATGGCTTTGAAAACATGTCTAAGACCACAGCCTCACCAATTTGTCTGTGTCTGCAGAGCCCTCTGACCATGACTGGGCTGGAGCTAGAGCCTGGAAATGTCTTACTAGATTCTTCACTCTGCAGATCAGAAGGAAGCTCTTTCACGTCCACTTTTGGGCTGTCTACTTCCATCACAGGGCTAAGTGACCCCATAGCGAATAATTCAAGCAACCTAGTGGCCTTTTCATGCATTTGTCAACCCAACATTTATGATTTTGCATTAGCTTCTGCTCTCAGCTGTTCTTCTCAACTATCATTCCAATTTATGCCTTTGCAGCAGCATCCATAAGGATTACGAATACTTTTAGTGTGTTAAACCTAAGCAGCTCCAGCTTTGGCTCAGGCATTCTGCTTCTAGCTTTTCTTGATCCTCCTAAAGAACTTTAGAGAGCAGACTGCACAGAACTTCTGTTGCTATGGAAAATGCAAGAGGCATGTCTTTGCACAGTAGGGACAAAATAGAGCTTCTGAGAGCAAAGTAAATTTCTTTACCAAACATCTTTGCAATCCTTAACATCATTTGCTTCATAAAGGAGGTAGGAGGTTTTTTCCTGTGAGTTGGGAAGGAAATTAAGTGTGTATATGCATATGCAGCAGCCTTTATAATGGTCATCCATTATAAGTCCAATAGGATAGAAAATACTTTGTTGAAAAATAACCTTATTTTGCATTTGAATTCAAGCTACTTTCCTCTGATTGTAAATGAGAAACAAAAGCATCCGTCACTCTCTTAGAGGTTGCCAGCCTGCCTAGCACAGGGGCACTATGGCAGAGGAAAGGAGCTGTCATATCTGGGGTTCCAGAAGGGACCACAGGGAGGTTTGGCAGTTTGGAACTCTCTGGAAGTTCCAGGGAACAAGCAGGGCCCAGACCAGTAAAAGACAGAGTGCTGTATAGCATGTTCAAGAAGACAAAGGCCTCGAGAAAAAATTTCTTCTGCAAGTTGGTATATCCATAAATAAGATTTTTCTGTGACTTTCCTAGGAGTCAAGCAACTCAAAACTGCACTCTCCACTGCATGTACAAAGTGCTGAAACTATTTTTGTAGTCAGACAGCAATAGTCATATAGGAGGTATTTCTCAACCTGCCACTCATTTCAGTCAAGTCACTACATCTCACAGGGCCCCAGTTTCTTGCTTTATAAATTGAATAAATAGTCAAGTTCCTCTGAAAGGTGCTTTCAGCTTTACCTGTTACAGCTTATAAAATATCTATCTCTAATTGTTCTTCCTTAAGGGATGGATTAGTGGGCTATGTCATTCATGTCAGATCCATTATTAGGGCAGAGGACTTATTTATTACAGGTAATCACTGGATTTCTGTTGAGAGGGAGCCTCAGGAGAGCCAGGAAGAGTTCTAGGACCATTGATTCGTTCTCAAAGAAGCCACTTTTATTTTCCTTAGCCTGTGATAGGGCAATCTCCAGCTGTGTATCCATTCACTCTTTCCATTTTCAGTTTACTCAGTAAAGAATTTGGTCAGATCTCTATCTTGATGCTAGATATGGCTTTCAAAACCTGTAGATTTAAAATTATTCTCACAGATATGTTTTAAATGTGATGGGATTTTTTTACAGGTCTTCCTTCTTTTTTCTTTTTTGTTTCCCTAAGCATACAGTTCTCTGTAAAAACATTTATTTTTATTATCAACCTTGAGTGTATTTTTAGCTGTCTATATATGCATGCAGGATCACGAATATTTTAAATGTCACGTATAAATGGAGGGGTCTTTTTTCCCATCATATTGATAGCACAGCTGGTGGCAATCGTTCCAGCTTCAAGCTAAGGTCATCATATTTAAAATTCTATAAGGATGAGTTTAATGAAGAAAGACTTGTGACAACAGCCAAGGCATTGCAGGCACTACAGATCATTTGACCTCTGTCTTTTTTTTTTTTTTTTTTTTTGGGGGGGGGAGGTGGAGGGGGAAGCTGGAATCTTCCTGTTTATTAATTCTGATTTTTATATCTATTTCCTGTCTATGATATTTTCTTATAGCATATCCCCAAATTTTTCAATAATCCTGATGATTCTTCGCAAAGATATCTTGCTAACTCCACTAAATTAAAGTCAAATAATCTGTGGCAGAGAAGAGGAACATGGTTAGAAGAAGTATAATAACAGTATTCAATATTCACATTCATGTGTAGTTTTCATTCTGGTTTTATCTCTCCTGGTGAAATTCAATTTTTAATATCTCCTGAGGTGTTCTTCAGCATGATACAGCACAATATAATAAGGCTTACTAGATGTAATTAAAATCTCACAATTCTGAAGCCAAACCCCTTGCAGGAAGACTGCCTCCCATTTCTAGAGACTTATTAAACATCTACAAAAGCAAGCAGTCTGTTGACTAGTACAAATTGCAGTGAGAAAGCTGTAATCCTAAACCTGCTGCTGCCTCAGACCAGGGCTCATTAGCCTGTCAGCGACTCAGCTGTGTTTGCTAGTGTGAGACTCTCCCAGTTCACACACACACACACGTTTGTGGGTATGACAAGAACCATCATGGTCCCTCACCCCTTCCAGCAGCTGTATGTGGCCTGTGCTCCTGCCCCAGCTGACAGTGCTGGGACATGCACTCAGATTCTTGCAGCTCATCAGCTGATGTCACTGACCAGATTTGTTTCTAGCTATTGTTTGCAGCAAAGATAATTGCCCAGATTTGAGTCTGATTGTCTCTTTTCCTTTATTTACTGCCACAGCTGAAAAAATAAACATTCTCACACTCCACACATCCATACAAAAGCATCTAATTCGTATGTTTTTCTGTCTACCCCTGTATTCTACCCCTTTCCCCTGCACGTCCCTTATGTGTCTGTACAACTCAAATTATATCCTCACTTTCCCCAGCTGGCTAACAACAGCTTGGGTTGGAAGGGACCATAAAGATCACTCAGCTCTTAGCCCTTTGCTGTAGATAAAGACACTTTCCACTACAGCAAGTTGCTCTAAGATCCATCCAACCTGGTCTTGGACAATTCCAGGAATGGGGTGTTCTCTCTAGGCAACCTGTTTCAGTGTCTCACCACCCTTACAGGGTTTTGCTGGCATAAAATTCTGAGCTCCACTTCTTTCTTTATCAATTAGTGCAACTGAGCAAACTTCTTTTGGGCTGTTGTCTTTCTTCACAGCAGTTGATCAGGACTTCTGCCCTGTGAGACAACAATTTGCTCTTTTACCTGTCATCCTAATCTTGCAAAGCCCCATATTGGAAAATCTTCAGGGAATGAATATTCTCACACTCCCTATATTCTTTCAGTCTTGTGTAACAGTTGTTTTCACGGACTTGTAAAATAAATGGCAAAAATTCAGAAGTAGGTATTCCAGTTATTCATCTGGTAAGCTAGGTCAGGCCATCAAATAGATTAGGTTACTACTTAGCTTGTGCAGCTTCTGTATTTCCAGTCTTCTCAACTGCCTGAAAACTATCTGCGCTTCTTTCCACTAATTAAATTATTAAACAAACTCAATCCTGCTGCAACTATTGCTTATCTGTATTTTCATTCCAGTTTGGGATAGAATAAATTGTTATCTGAAAACTTGGTGCTTTTTCCAGAGAATTGAATAATCTATTTTCTAGCCTTCTCTTGGTCTTGATCTCCTTCATAGAAACTCAGGAAAGTGCTATCTGCGGTATGCATAGTCACATACTAAGGAATTAATTAGATTTTATTGTATGCATTTTTATCACAGTCAAAATCTCTCAGCCGTCAGAAATCTCTAGAGTTTTCTGTGTAATCTCACTGAAAATATGCAACTGAAAAATATTCAGGAAAATATCAGTCAAAGAGAGGAAACTAGCTATGTATTGTCACACCTGGCTGATTGATGGCTGAGGGAAGAATTAGGATTCTAATTAAGCATCTTAATAAATTGAGCTGAATTAGATGAAAAATACTTAACTGTTAGGCATCATGGCATTTCTAATGCAGTGAAATATTAAGTACAGAAAAGTAACTATCCACTCTATATTCTTTAGTATCTGTCAGGGAAGTGATCAGAAACTCATTGTGAATAGTGGGATGATCTTTCTAGCAGAAGAAATTGCCAGGGGCCATCTAGCACACGTTAATCTTTCTCTTCACAAAAAGCTCTGTATGAATTCAGCATTCTATAATACCATAGTAGCTCTGGGGCAAAGACCACTTCTTTGTTGTTGGTGCCCCATAACTTGCATAGAATTTGATTAATTAATGGCCACTCAACACGTAATTTTCCTTTCTCCAGCCTCAGCATCCTTCTCTTAATATGTAACTGCAATATTTACACAGTTTTTATTCAGGGACCCCCACTGAGCAGATTTTATAATATCTGTATGGTGGATCATTTCCAAAGGAACTCCAATGGGCACCTCTTGCCTTTGTCTACTAGACTCTGTGAAACTAGACTGACAGGGATGGTCAGCTGGAATTAAGATTTGAAGATTGCACCTGTCTCCCTACAAATCATTTCTTCATGAGGCATTGGGACACTATTTGGTGGACCTTGTGTTACCCTTCTGCCAATCCCTTCTCTGTATACAGAGCTGCAAGCAGAGGACCTGGCTTCTCCTGTGAGCAAAGGAGAAGATGTAGTTGTTCTTTGAGTGTGGTTGCCATGTGAACCCACAGCATGTAATGTGGACTCAGATGCAAGGCTTTAGTTTGGGAAATGGCAACAGCTCTGTATCCAAACACTTTGAACCAGTCCAAGCCTTAGGGCAGAAGCAGCTTCTAGACATTCAGGATCTAGAAGAGTCAAACTGCTTCTTTGTGACCCTTACAGATCAGTAAATATTTTGTGGAAAATATGGATTTTTTAAATGAATGTCAGCAGAGCCTTTTTTTCAGTACAAGACCTGTATTTCAAAAGATCCTTTTATCTTGATTTGTTGTTTTTAAGCATAATTACAATGACCAGTGTAAATAAAAAAATAAAGTAAAAAATAAAATAAAAATTTTGTCTCTTGGTCTCTGCATTCTCATTTGTGTCTCTCTGTTTATCCCACTGCAGACCTTCAGATTGGATCTGGACAGCCTTTCACCAATCAAAAAAATGGCTTATTCCTTTCTCTCTTCTTTCTCCTTTCTTTCTTTCTTTCTTTCTTTCTTTCTTTCTTTCTTTCTT